>NC_139353.1:143092256-143459339 GCF_055883805.1 Amblyomma maculatum
GTATTTGGGCACACCAGGTAGTCTCAATCGGGAATGGGCGGGAAAGAGCACATAAGAATATAAACAACAGCTTCCGGAGGGAGGCTGGAATATTTTGCTGAGCAGAAGTGAGGTGGCGTGGAGAGGTCTTCAGAGCAGAGGGGAGGTTCAGGCGTAGAATGCGGTTGAGCAGTCCATAAGGGCTGAGTGAACGGTCAAGAAGTCAAGACCAAGGATCAGGTGATGCGGGCATTCCTGGAGCACGGTGAATAAGACTGGTGTGTGACGACCAGCAATGGGTACACGGGCGGTACACGTATCAAGCACGGCAGCAGGGCTGCCATTGGCGACTCGAACGGTGGGCGAAACTGCTGTCGTCAGGACTTTCTTCAGGCGACAACAAAACGAGGAACTTAGGACAGAGAGTTGGGCACCAGACAGGAACACCATCCACAAAGACTTCGATAAGGTTAAATTGTGGAGCAAAGGTGAACAGAGGTTTTTCAGTCCGGGTCGCGAATGCAGCATCACCTTCGGGAGCTGCATTCCAGCTGAGCCCAGCACCTCCGCCAATGATATTAGGAGTGGAATTCACGCACTGATGGGTAACACCAATCAATTGGCACCGCTTAGCCGCACAACTCAACACTGAGCGTCTCCTTCGTTCACACACCCAGACACTTCTTTCTTCACTTGCTGAGTGCCAGCGTGGTACACCACATAACAATATTAAGCTATGTTCTCTTTACTGAGGCTTTAATATTCAAGGGACACAAAATGCAGGTAGGCATTTCTAACCTGAAAATTTAACACACTGCAAGCAGAAGGCAGAACTAGAATCTCTGCAATATATTGATGGCGGCTCCCTCATAGATGGAAATTTTCGTTCTCTAATACGCACGATGATCCGAGAAGAGCCCAACGGCTTCACCAACCCCAGCTGCTGTACCTCCAACTCTTCCGCCAGCAACCGTTAATTTGCGCAGCATTATCAAAGATGAACTGACCAGTTTCTGCTGCACAGTGGCCCCTGCCCCGCCTCCCATCACCTCCCAACCTCCCTCGCCAACCTATGCCGAGATAACTTCACGCCCACCCACCCAGCCTTCTCCGACTTGTTCGGCACCCATGTGTGGTCACATCGCGGCCATGGCACCATATTCTACAGTGCCCCGTCCTATTCTAGCCTGGCGCCCCTCCCGCCCTGTGTGCTACTATTGTGGGATACGTGGCCACATTGCCCGTGTCTGTCGCCGCCGCCGACAAGACGAGAAACGGGGTTATGCTCCCTATGAATGTGCCCGCGAGCGCCCGTCTAATGATTCTACTCTACCCTGCTTAGACTTTTCCCGGTGTCCTTCCTCTCCTCCAGATTTCACCGATGTTTTCCGACCCTCAGATCCTTCGCGACGAAGATCCCCTTCGCCTTTGCGCCGAACGTCACCGCTTCGTCCTGCCTCGCAGCCCTTCGCACCTAGAGCGGAAAACTGACCGAAGCAGTTTTTGGATGGAAAGCTGCTCCGAGTTCGAACTCTACAATTCCCCCCGGGCAACCGTCGACTATGTTAACAGTAATTGTTGAAGCACTGTATGTTGAAGCCATCATCGACACTGGCGCCGTTTATTCAGTCTTGCATTTATCTCTCTGTTCTCACCTACGCAAAGTTCTAACGCCTTACATCGGTCGACCACTTCGTGGAGCTAATGGCACTCTTATCAAACCCACCGGCCAATGCATAGCACGTGTCCTCATCGATAACCAGCGGCGTCATATCGAATTTATGCTGCTCCCCAAGTGCGGTCATCTCATTATCTTGGGGTGGGATTTCTTGTCGTTGGCTTCCGCCCTCATCTCTTGCCGTGAGCGCCTCATTCATCTTGCGGACCCCGATATATTACCGACTTCTGATTGTTCACCACTACACGTGTTCGCGCAGTTGACTTCGTTCTGCCCCCAGGACGGTGGCGAGGCCTTCGTTATGCCCGCTCCTCGGTGGACTTCCGACGGCCTAGCTCTTGCCTCGTGCCTCACCTCCTTCACCCACGGTTGCGCGATGGTTGTGGCCCGAATTACACCTTTCCAGCCATTCTCACTGCCCAGAGGCGCCATCGTTGGGTTTATTTTTCACGACAATCCTGTTCCCCTACACACTTTCCTGTGCACCACCGCCTGCTGCCAGGCCTCCATTTCCGACATCCTCTACGCTCGCCGCCGCCATCAGCCTTGACCTCATTCATGTCCGAGCAGTCAACAGCTGTGCTAGACGTCCTCTTGTGGCACCGAGAATCTTTTGATGTCATCACCTCAGCATTGGAAAAGACCTCCGCCCCCCTCATCGCATAGAGACGAACGGCTCTGCTATCGTTCGACGACGGCCGTATCGTGTTTCGGAAGCAGAACGCAGTCATTGAGGAGCAAGTTGCCGGCATGCTTGCTCGAAATGTCTTCCGGCCATGCACGAGCTCTTGCTCCTCGCCTGTGGTTCTCATTAGAAAAAAAAAAGATGGCTCAGTCCGTTTCTGCGTGGATTACCGGGCACTTAACAAGATCACCTGCAAAGACGTTTACCCTTTTCCTCGTATTGATGACGCATTAGACTCTCTCCACGGCGCTGAGTAATTTCTCCAGTCTCGACCTTCGCTCGAGATACTGTCAAATTCCTATGCACGATGCATACAAGGACAAGACTGCCTTTTCTAACCCCAACAGTCTCTACGAATTTACGGTGATGCCTTTCGGACTCTGCAATGCACCGGCGACCTTTGAGCGCATGATTGATACCGTGCTTCGTGGCATGAAATGGAAAACATGCCTATGTTATTTTGACGACATCATTATCTTATCGTCGAACTTCGCTCAGCACTTACAGCGTCTCACTGTAGTCCTCACATCCCTTGCGCAGGCGGGGCTTCAGCTGAATACCAAGAAATGCCACTTTACCAGTAAGACCATCAAAGTACTCGGCCATGTCGTCAGTAAGGCAGGAATCCAGCCTTATCCCGAAAAAATTGCGGCTGTCGTTAATTTTCCTCAGCCTCATGTCAGAAAGATCTTCGCAGCTTTCTTGGTAGCCTCCTACTTCCGCCGTTTTGTTCGGAACTTTGCCACCATTGCGGCCCCGTTACACAAGCTCGTGCCTTCCCAAGTGCTTTACACCTGGTCCACTGAATGCGAAGACGCCTTCAAAGCTCTCAAACAGGCACTCATTTCCAGTCCTGAGCTTCGCCATTTTGACAAGGACGCGCCCACCATACTTCACACAGACGCCAGTGGCCATGGTATTGGCGCGGTTCTCTTGCAACGCAACGCAGTGTCTCTAGAGCAAGTCGTCGCATACGCCAGTCGTACGCTTAGTGCAGCTGAGCCTAACTATACTATTACGAAGCAAGAGTGCCTCGCCGTTCCTTGGTCGATTAAAAAATGTCGACCTTATTTGTTGGCCGCCAGTTCACCATTGTAGCAGACCATCACGCACTCTGTTGGCTGTCATCGCTGAAGAACTTATCGGGTCGACTGGGTCGCTGGGTGCTACGTCGTTTAGAGTATACCTTAACCATAAATCTGGGCAAAAACACCTCGACGCTGACGCCCTCTCTCGCTGCCCATTGCTTCCTACTGACGTGGCTCCACCTACGGCCTCCACTCCCTCGTGCCATCCGAGTCAGCATTCTGCTGTCCACCTGCATGCTGCACCCATCACAATAGATCCACTCGAGATCAACGCTGATTTCTCGTCCCTGCAGCTGACTGATCCTTACTGCCGCACAATAATCGCTCGCCTCCGTGGAGAATTAGTTGTCCCAAACAGTCGCTTACGCCGTTAGCTTCGTCGGTTCCGATTTCACCACGGAACACTTTACCGTGACGTTTATCTCCCTACGGGTCAACGCTGGGTACCAGTTGTCCCTCGCTCCTTTCGTTTTTAATTATGGAGGCTTACCACGACGACCCCACTGCTGGAAATTTAGGCCACTTTAAAACTTATGACCGTATCCAGAGCCGCTACCTCAGGCCTGGGCTTTCCGCCAGCGTCGCCAAATACATTTCATCATGTCTGTCTTGCCAGCATCGCAAGCGTTCAACATCCCCTCCTGCTGGCCTACTGCAATCTCTACCATGCCCATCTGTGCCTTTTGACACGGTCGCCATTGATTTGTTTGATCCTCTGCCTTTGACGTCAGACGGCAACCTTTGGGTTGTCACTGTCGTCGACCCTCTGACGCGGTACTCTGAAATCACCCCTTTTCGCTCCGGTGCCGCCTCTGAAGTCGGCGATTTTTTACTGCGTGCGATAGTTTTGCGTCATGGAGCTCACCGTATTCTCATTGGTTACTGTAGAAAGACATTTCTTTCTTAAGTCCTTGAGGAATTACTGCGCGCAGCCAACACCGTCCATAAGACTTCTTCTATCTACTACCCTCAGACTAACGGACTCATCGAACGTTTTCACCGCTCTTTGTCCGACATGATATCCATGTACATCGCTCCTGATCCCCCGAACTGGGACAACGCTTTACCTTCCGTCACCTACGCCTACAATTTCGCTGTTCAGAGCACTATTGGTTATAGCCTTTTCTTTTTAGTTTATGGCCGCCAACCATGGACAGTATTCGACACTACTTTCTTCTCTGCTCCTTCCTCTATGTCTGACTCTCTGGGCAAAGAATTTGCCACTCGTATGGCCCAGTGTCGCCAACTTTCCCGGTTGAACACTGAAGACGCCCAACAAGAACGTAAAGCCCTGTATGATCCAACGCCATCGAACTCCCTCCTTTTACCCCGGTGACGAAGTTCTCCTGTGGACACCAGTCCACATTTCTGGCCTGTGTGAAAAGTTCCTCTATCGTTACATTGGCCCTTACACAGTTCTCCAACAAACGTCTCCGGTGAACTATCGCGTTATTCCCTCGCACACCGTCGCAGATCGACGTCGTCGCTCCGAAGAGATCGTCCACGTCTCGCGCATGTAACCTTATGCCCGTCGTCCCTCATCCCTATAATCAGCGACCAGGGTGGCCGCTCGCTTGCCGGTGGAATTTGTGTGAGCGCAGTGCACGAACTTTCACCCCTTTCATCTGTATAGATCCATCATCATCATCATCATCGCTCACCGCTGCTCGGAGTGACGCGTGCTGTGTGCCAGCTGGTCCTGAAAAGAATAGACGTTCGTTGAAGTGCTACCTTACAATATTCCCTTTGTGTCCTAGCTTTTCGCATATCAATTACAGCGTTAATCATACAATTTATTCAAAGCATTTGTCCTCCCCTTTGTAGCATGAAACCTGTGAGTTTGACCAAAATTGTTCCCTACTTTCACAATTAATTTTATTCCCTTTTTGAACCTTTCCTTATGGTAACTTTCCGCTTTGCAGGCCTAACTTAAGCTGTTTAATGTTTAGTATATTTTTAATTGTACTTATCTTCTCATTCTTTTCTCCCCCCCCCCCTCCCCCCCGCATTCTTTATTTTAGTGTAGCATATTTGGCCTCTGTTTGTATTTTACCCCATCCGAAAAGGCATTGACGAGTATTCTGCTGCAGCTGTACCGCTTATCAGGCCCCTGGAATCCACGACCCCTTCCTAAAAACACCTGTTATTATCGAACCTGCTTCTAGGCTGTCAAATCACGTGTTCTGCACTTCACAGCCGTCAGCACGACTGTCTAGAAAGTTGAAACAGCGACCTGTCGCAAAAACGCAAAAAAGAAAAGGAAATTTTAGAGTAGGGGTCTGCTTCTAAGGACAGTGATGGCGCTGCAAGGGAGGCCCTTATGCATACTCTGAACTGCCAGCTGCACTGTACCACTTAGAGAGCAGCTCAGCCAATATTTCACTTGGTTTGCTCCTCAGCACAATACTCGAGCGGTCTAGACAGCCGTGCTGACAACTGTTCTCTTTCCTAATGTGGCCGCCTTTTTATTTCTTTTTCACATCACAAGAGCATGGGGTGCAAGATCCCCTCGTCCTCTCCCCTCACTCGCTCTTCTCGCCTGTGATATTCGTGCAGGCACGCTTGGAAGTTAAGCTCCCTCTCAACTTTTGCTTTGTTCGGCTCTCTGTATTTTACCTAAGATAAATATTCTCGAGCACGACAGAAATTTAATTAAAAAAAAAAAGTAACTATTTTACTATTTTCTGCTGATGCGAAACTGTTGTGTATATTTGTGTGGTATTCTGGCAGCGTTTCATGTCTAGTCTGAGATTCCATGCCATTTATGTGCGATTTCTGAATGGGTCGCGCGTGGGAATACTTTTATACAGCTTTACTGTCTGCTGCAAACAACGGCCGCTAATTTTGAAGGCTAGGCTGAAAAAATGGTTGAAAGCTAACCAAAGAGACACTGCGCCAATCCGAAAAAAAATCACGTTACAGGTGTGGACATGGCACGGAAATTGGAGGCGCATTTATTATACAAAAGGCGCAGAAACTTAGCCTAGGCAATCCAACAATTGCATAGGCCTAAACCCGGCTGAAGTGACAAAGTAAATAGAAGAAAAACGCAATCGTACGTGACCGATAATCCTGTGGAGCACCAAGCGTTACGGTAAAAACTTCCCCTGAAAAAAATTCCCTACTTGAGAAATAAGAAAAAATGTCCTCGAACAGGTTCAAACCTACCGCAACCACAACCCTTCGCCAAGCCTGATGCCGCCGCCTTATAAGTGTTGAATTTAGTGTCTGACTTTCAGTGATTTTACGTTACATATTAAAGAAGCAATAAGTCCAAATACATGGACGGGGACAAAAGGAAAGAAACACACACGACGATTGACAAGCGCTGCTACCAACTGTTTATTATTGTGTGTACACGAGGTATATAAAGGAACATCGGAGCATGCGCAGATGGTACTGGCACGCAAGTCATGCAACTGCAAATTGATTATGGCAAAAGAATCAAGAAAAGCACATTCAGCGTCATAAATCTGCAAAGACGCGTCGCTCGCACCGCTATCAGATAATTTTGTTTTAGCTTGAACGTTAGATGTATATTTTTCTTGCACCGTTCTTTATCTGCTCTTTCATTAGTATTCCCGCTTTAAAATGTACACCACATTTCCCCGAGGCGAGCTGCAAGTATGTTTATATAGTTTTCACCTGTGAGCTCGTTAGTGACTGAAGATAAAGCTGTTGCGGGTCGTTAATAAAAAAAAATGATGGCAGCAGTAGGAGAGTGAGAGCGCCTTATGTTTTTGTTTGCGCAGGAAAAACCGTGCCGACCATCGGCTTCGGTAGGTATGCTTGAAGCGCGGTTTTAGGGTTACCATAGTCAACGACCAGTAAAGATTCGGCCTGTCCTCAATACAGCATCTCCATTGCCCTGGAAGTGTAGGAAGAATTCCGCATCCTCGCCACTGGAAGCGTTGAATCTCGTTACCGGAAGGTATGTGATGTTCTACTGACCCCTTCGGTATTGGGAGCTTCCGCAATACTACTACGTGCCTAGCCGGTTGTATATCAGTGGTGAATATTACCCAGCTGTTTAAACTTGTCTTAATGATTGCTTAACGATCTGCAGAACTGGCACCTAAGCATTCTGCTAAAAGAATCTAGCGGTGTGGCAGGTTGTGGTGAGCTCTTTCACCACGATTTTAAGCAGTTCCTTCTGCAGTCCCTGTAAACACGCCAAGCGTTCGAGATCGCAGGAACCAAATGATAGTTACATCTATCCTTAGTCAGGAAAGAATGCATTAAATGTGCAATTAGTGATGTGGCTTCCGGAAGTATTTATTTGTAGAGACGATTTTTGCCTTTGCAACATCTTTTCGTTCAGGCTGCTTCCTAAGGGGACCTTTCTTCCAGGCAGGTTTCCTCTGCGGTCGTATTTTCAGTGGACATTTTTACCTACACCGAAGCACCAAGGTTCGAAAAATTGCAGAATAACATGGCCACTACTGGCGCGCAATAGGATTGGTAGCTCAGTAATAGCAGCGGTTTAGATTTATGGAAGTCTTTTTCCTCAATGTACCACGCTGTCATCAACATATGTATGTTAGACGGCCCCTGAAACCGCCCTTGCGGTAATATACTAGTTGAAAGAATTCATACAAATGGTCTTTGTGAGGATTCGAGTCAAATTTAAAATCTTTGCGAGAAGGTAATTAATAAAAAAAAATTGTTTTATAATTCGCTCAAGCACTATCGATGAAAGCAACCTCCTTAACACAAAGGAGAACAGATAGTTGGCTTAATAAGTTCGCTGCGATATGGTAAGCATTCGCCACTTCACTTGTGTTCTGATCTTTGTGGGTTTATATTACAAGGGTATCATGAAATTGTGTAGGTAAAAACTTCCCCGAAAGAAATGTCACCAGAAGATATAGTCCTGGAAAAGGCGACATCGGAAGAAAATTGGGCCCCTGAAGAAGCGGCCGTTATAAAAAAATGTCCACTAGGCATAAATTGTGTGCAAGAATGAATTCTTGCGGAAGTGATGGCGGCAAAAATCACATATTTTATAGCATTCTTTCTTGAGTTTCAAAATACACTTAACCTTTCTGGGATCTCGGAACTGTCGACCTGTTTACAGGCGCTGTAGAGGTCACTGCTAAAAGGCGCTGTGAAAAACGTCAACATAACCTCCCATGCCGCTAATTTATTTACAGAGTGCGTCATTACCCATTTCCGAAGCTTATTAACAATCAATATTCAAATTCGTTTATTCCATCGTACGCATGGTAGGAACTGTTGGGCAAAAAGGTTGCTCGAGGTAGCTTGACTAGGGCCCGTGACACAGCAGCAGTGTGAAGATGCAAACTTAGATGCAAATTCAAACACAATTGCTCAGGTAAAGATAGGCAATATATACCAACTAGCTAGACAATTCATTAATTTTAGACTTCTTAGAAGTATTAGACATTTTGGGCGGCAACGATAGCCTTCGTATGATCCAGCGCTCTAGTGCCTAAAACGCATCCTGAAATTCTTGCAGATAGCGACCGCGTTCAAGAATAACGGAACGCAAAACGCTGTATATCGTGATCACCGCTGTCGTCACCACCGCATCAGACCCCCGATAAGAAATCATCAGCCCCTTCTACAAATGCAACCACCCAGATCCCAATATCTTCAATTCTTGGGCGGCAGCGGTAGCATGGTCAAGAGCTCATGTCTAAAACGTATCTTGCATT
The DNA here is from genome assembly GCF_055883805.1 of Amblyomma maculatum. Taxonomy (NCBI): domain Eukaryota; kingdom Metazoa; phylum Arthropoda; class Arachnida; order Ixodida; family Ixodidae; genus Amblyomma; species Amblyomma maculatum. Next base: position 143,101,365 of record NC_139353.1, read on the forward strand.
CATTGCAGGTTTGAAATGAAAAACTTCGCCACATTTCATGAACTATTACCCAACTGCATCACTGCTTCTTCTGCTGCCCTTACCATCTTTTCTTGTACGGATTTCCCCTTCTTGATAAGGCCGCCACTAGCTAGTAGTGTATTGTGCCATTCGATAAAGATTGGTGATCTTCTTGCCAATATAGATTCGATACAAATAATTTGATAATGGTATGTGCTGAATGCCACCTGCAGTTTCACTTTCGTAAATGCAGTGGCATATCTGTACAGTCATTTCGATCGATGAAAGCAAAAAACTAGAAAAAATCAAGAATGTTCATCTTGTAAGCCTTCTGCTAGCGAGCCTGAAATACAACATCAGACTGGGAAAATGCAGCCAGAGCTGGCAAAAATTTCGGTACTGGAAGCAAATTTACATAAGTTGATGAGCTTGCAAGAAACGGTAACAAATGCTGCGAAAACCGTTCAATACCTGTCGAATGCCTATGATGACCTAAGCAAGACATAGAATATAGTAAGACCAGGCAATACCCGACTTGCATCGACGGGTAGAGGCTATAGAAAGTTCATCATCATCGTCATGAGCCTGCATATACCCACTGCAGGGTGCAGGCCTCTCCCATATTTCTCCAATTAACCCGGTTTTGTGCCAGCTGCATCCACTTGGCTCCTGAGAACGTCTTAACCTCATCCGCCCACTTAACTTTCTGCCGCCCCCTTCTGCGCTTTCCTTCCCTTGGAATCCAGCTTGCTACCCTAAGCGGCCATCGGTTATCCTCTCTTCGCACGACATGTCCTGCCCATGCCCATTTCTTCTTCTTAATTTCCACTAGAATGTCGGTAACTTGAGTTATTTCTCTTACCCACTCTGCACGCTTCCTATCTCTTAATGCTACCCCTACCATTTTTCGTTCCATAGCCCTCCGGGTTGTCCTCAACTTAACTAGAACTCTCTTGGTTAGCCTCCACGTTTCAGCCCCATAGGTTAGTACAGGTATAATGCAACCGTTGTATACTTTCTTCCGGTAAGCTGCTAGTCATAATCTACGAGCTCTTGCTAAATGTGCTCCATTATAATCTTATTATTCTTGTGTTATTTCTTTTTCATGGTGCGGATCTGCGGTTACTACCTGTCCTAAGCAGACATATTCGACTACTACTCCCAGTGCTTCGCTACCTAACGTAAAGTGGATTTCCTTCTCGAGGCTGTTGAACATTACCTTAGTCTTCTGCATTTTGATTTTCAATCCTACTTTCTACTTTTCCTGTCTAGGTCACCAATCATGATATGCAGTTCATCTCCTCAGTTGCAGCTGGTCGAGCGGGCTAAGCAAGAAGGAACAGCCAGAGGGCTCCTAGACTGAGAGGTCCTCGTGGGAGTGTTTACATATTTTTTTATTTAACATTTTTCCTCCTCGTCCTCCTAAGTTACATATGAAAGCAATGTCATCAGTAAATCGCAGATTACAGAGGTATGCGCCATCGACCCTTATCTCTAACTGCTCCCATTCCAGCTCTCTGAATACTTCCTCTAAGCAAGCTGTGAATAGTATTGAGGAGATTGTCTCCGTGCCTAACACCTTTCTTTATGGTAATTTTGTTACTTTCTTTATGAAGAACTATAGTTGTAGTGCAGCCACTATATATATCTTCCAGCACTTTCACGTACGGCTCTCTACCCCCTGATTTCGCAATGCCTGCATCACCGCCGAGGTTTCAACTGAGTCGAATGCTTTTCGTAATCAATGAATGCTATGTATAAGGGCTGGTTATATTCCGAGCATTTTTCTATCACCTGATTGATGGTATGGATATGATCGATAGTAGAGTATTCTTTCCGAAAACCTTCATGATCATTTGCTTGATTGCAGACTAAGGTTGTTCTTATTGTATTAGCGATTACCTTAGTAAATACCTTATACGTAACAGACAGTAAGCTGATTGGTCTATAATTTTTAAGGTCCTTAGAGTCCCCTTTCTTGTGAATGAGGATAATGTTTGCATTCTTCCATGGCTCCGGTACCGTCGATGACACCAGGCACTGCGTATACAGGGCGGCCAGTTTTTCTAGCACGATGTCCCCCCCGTCCTTCAGCAAATCTGTAGTTATCTGATGCTCTCCAGCTGATTTCGCCCTTTTCATAGTTGCTATTGCTTCTTAACCTCGTCCTTCGTCACTGCTGGAAAGCTTGACTGTTTTTACCTTCCACTAACTCATTACGGTCCTGACTACTTTGGCTACTGCACAGATCTGTATAGAACCCCTCGGGCACTTTGACTATCTTGTCCATATTCGTGATTACGTTGCCCGCCTTATCCCTTAGAGCATACATATCATTTTTGCCTACGCCCAATTTGTTCTTCACCGCTTTTAGGCTTCCCCCGTTCTTCAGAGCACGCTCAATTTTCTCCATGTTATGCATCCTTATATAGGCGACTTTGCCCTTGTTGATTAGCTTTGATATCTCGGCCAGTTCGATCCGGTCTGTTGGATTGAAAGCTTTCATACTCTGGGGTTGATTAATCAAATCTTTCGTCTCAGATAGCTTACCGGTATCCTCTCTAACTATCCTAACGCCTACTTCTACAGCAAAATCAGTAATGATATTTCTGAAATTATTGTTCCTTGCCTCTAGGGTAATGTCGCCATCCTCAGTTAGAGCTGAATACCTATTCTGTAGCGAGATCCTGAACTCTTCTGCCTTCCCCCTCACCGCTAGTTCGTTGATGGGTTTCTTTCTTACTAATCTATTGCGTTCCTTCTTCAGATTTAGGCTAATTCGGGACCTCACCATCCTGTGGTCACTGCATCGCACTTTCCCGATTACCTCTACATCCTGCACAATGGCGGGGGTTGAACACATTATGAAGTCGATTTCATTTTTAGTCTCCCCGTTAGGACTTTTCCATGTCCATTTCCGGTTCTTCCCTTTGCAGAAGAATGTATTCATGTTTCTTAAGTTACTGCGCTCTGCAAACTCAACTAGTAACTCCCCCCTACTATTCCTAAAGTCAATGCCAGAGTAACCTACTGCTTGGTCTCCTGTCCGCCTTTTCCCTACCTTGGCATTGAAGTCGCCCATTAGTAAAGTATACTGCGTCTTTACGTTTCGCATTGTCGATTCTACATCTTCGTAGAAGGTTTCTAACGCTAAAAATGGCATATTCTTGTTATTGGTGACTTCAATGTTGACTTTTTTTCAACTGAACAACCAAAATACCAACTTTTAGAAGTCATGTTTTCAAATTGTGAAAATTTAATCACCGAAGCCACTAGGGTAACAATGCATTCAATCAAGCACATTTATTTTTTTTTCACAAACATTCTTAAGGAGACAACTTTCCACCTTTCCTGTGTTCGGATATAAGCGATAATTTATTCATATTTACAGCACTTCCCATAGACACCAATTCTCAAAGTATAGAATACACTAAAAGACACATGAATCACCATAGTGTTATTTTGCTCACGTCTTTGGTAGCTAGCTCCGAATGGACAAACGTGTACACTGAAAGTGATCTCGCTAAGTCATATGATGCATTCATTTCTACACCCCGCCAGGGTGGCGCAGTGGTTACGGCGCTCGACTACTGTTCCCAAGGATGTGGATCGAATCCCGGCCTCGGCGGCCGCTTTTCGATGGAGGCGAAAAGCAAGGCGCCCGTGTGCTGTGCGATGGTTAAAGAACCCCAGGTAGTCAAAATATCCGGAGTCCTCCACTACGGCGTCTCTCATAGCCTGAGTCGCTTCGGGACATTAAACCCAACAAACCAAACTAAACCATTCATTTCTACACTACAGCAACGCTATAATGTAGCATTTCTCTTATCAACGACGCTGCAGCACGAAAAAGCCGGAAACCATGGATAACTAATGATCTTTATAAGCTCATTAAAAAAAATGGAAATGAAAAAATTTTGTAGTCTGATTCGAAAAACAGGTGAAGTTGAACTTTTTCAAGAATTCCAAAGCTTCAGGAGTATGTTAACTTCAGATGTTAATAAATCAAATTCGCTTTTTTCCAACGTAAGTTGGAGAACTCAACCCAATATAGCAGCAGAATATGAAGGCATTTTAGTAAGTTGACCGACGCCCCCACGGCTCTTTTGCCTTTAGAATTATATATATTGGAAGAACATATTACTCGAGTCATTAGCTAGTCTGTTTAACAAATATTTAAATAATGTCAGCGCTCCAATGGCAGTGCCAGATAACCAACCAGAGTGCAACTCTTAATGGTATATTAATGATGTCATAAAGAACCGTATATTTCTTTCTCCTACATCTGAGGAAGAAGTTATATCTATTTTGAATTCCCTTCGCTAGAAATCGTCTGCTAGCGACGATGATAAATTACTATGATATATTATTATAATAAATTATGATATTCAACGATGATATTATTTTCTACTGATTAAAGCAGTTGCAGATAACATAGCGAGATTCCTACCTCATATTTTCAGTCAACACTAGTTCTTGGTACTTTACCACAACAACTGAACATTGGTCGTGTTGCTCATACATACAGGGGGTAAATACAATGCGTTAAACAATTAGAGGTCCATCTCAGTGTTGTCACTTTACTCCAGAGTTGCAGAGCGTATCTTATATAAACGATTTGGCACTTTCTTATAGTCAAGGAAAGGGACAGTTGAACAACAGTACAGATTTCAAAAGGGGAAATTCACCAAAACGGCCCTGCTGCATATTAAACATAAAATCATTCGTAAGATTGAAGCCAAGCTATATACAGTTGAAATTTATATAGACTTTCGTAAGGCGTTTGATTCTGAAGAACACTATATATTGTTCAGTGAATTTGAAGCGTATGGTTTTAAAGGCACAGCACAAATACTTATACGCAGTTATATGCAGTTGAGGTCTCAGTTAATTCCCATGCATGGCATTGCATAACGGGAAGATAAGATTATATACGACGTTCCTCAGGGCCCTACCCGCGGCCTATTGTTATTATTACTGTATATAAGTGACCTCATTAAGATTTCAACATTGTGTAAGGTGTTGCTGTACACTGACGACACAAGTTTTTTTTTCAGGGGGAGCCTTGAAGAGCCTGAGACACCGCCAAAGGCATGGCTGAATGAGCTCGGTTTATTGGTGCATACAAACAAGCTTCATATAAATACAAGCAAAACAAAATATATAATATTTTCTGACAGAAACAAGCCCATTCTAAACAATAAGAGCCTGTGCTGTAATGATGCATTGCTTGAGCATGTAGATTTTCATACATTCGTAGGTGTCACTTTTCACTCAAACCTAGCATGGTACTACCATGTGGGAAATGTAGGAATGAAAGTAGCGTGATGTATTGGAATGTTAAGCCGCCTTCAAAATCTTATCCCTGTGAGGCTCAAAAAGCACTCTTTTTCTCACTTTAAATACAGCGCCTTAGTAGAGGGAACCGGAATTAAGACTGATAATGATAGACTGTATGTGCTGCAGCGAAGGTCAATTAGAGCATTATATAAGGATAAGTTAGGCACCGTAACATTCTTGGCAAAACATATTAGCCTACCTTCCCACGATATATACAACCAGAAATTATCTATGTATGTATTTTCTGAAGTATCGAGCAATTACAATAGGTTTTCTAGTCATTATTTAAATACATATACTGGTCAGAATTTGTGGAGGACTTTCATTGTTGTTGATAAACGTCGGACTAATTATGCCAAACAGACAATTCAACCTCAAATCATGAAATTATGTAGTAGGTTTCCTTGATATAGCAAGAATATGTGGAAGTGGGCGAACTTTCAAACGACGAAAAAAAAAACTCTTTTTACTTCAAATAGGGAACCAAATAAAATAGTAAAGCAGACGTGAAATCGCAACCTATTGTGCTCTTCTTTTATGTTGTATAGAGTTTCAAGATAGCAGTTTTTAAGATAACAGTTTTTAGATCTGCATCTGCCGTTCGAGGAAATCAATCTATTTTGAAACTACAACCCCAGATCGACACACTTTTGAATTCACAATCAAGCCTTGCATATTGGTGCAGGGTTTTAAGCGCTAAAAGACAAGGACAAGAGAGGCGACACATAACCAAAAGCACATTTCCGCATTCCAAATCAATATTGTGGCAATAAAGGCCAAAGGGTGGCAGAGAATGAAACCAAAGTGAATAACAATAATAAAAAAAGAAAATAAAAGGTATCAAAGGTAAAAATCCAGGAAAGCAAGGCACATGCGCGGGTGGGCGTGTGTAACACACGAACAGACAATCAGCGGGACGTTGCGTTGAAAAAATCAATCTCAGCCGCGAACAGAGATGAAGAGTGTTCGCTGATGCACTCGTTGCGAGGTTTCTTATCATGATAGGCTTCTACGTCAATCCGTGCCGTCTGTTCAACCCGAGCCCCAACATGCATGACATTTACTTACGTGACCAATTATCGGCCTGTAATTATCATCTTTTTTTTTATTTTTGGGCGTGCTCCCTCAGACGGTCATTGACACAACGCCCAGTTTGGCTGATATAATACTTTCCACAAAACATGGGAATGGAGTAAACCACTCCAGTGGAAAACATTACGAATGGCTTATCATGGTTTTTCACGCACTATCACTTTTCCGCTTTAGAAATGCGTGGGTAGAGCTTTCCCCACTTTTTGTGAGCCGAAAACATAACACGTACACCATGCCTGCAAGCGACTTTTTTGAGGAGGTTGTGCGAGTTTTTGAATGTAGGGCATACCCTCAGGCCTAGGGGGCTTTTGTTAAGCGCTAGCCGTTGTTTGTTCCGTCCCATGTTTGAACTTCCGAAGCATGGCCTAGGCGACGGCTGTCAGACTCGGCCAGGGGAACCCTTCAGCCAAAAGCCGGCTTATCTGATAGTGAAAACATCTTATGTGGGCACGACTTTCGGAGACCAGATTCCAAGCACATTAACGCTATACCTGTTTTGATGATCTTGGAATGCGCTGAGTCATAAAGCAACCACTAATTTTTTGCTCGTGTATAATAAAGCCCTGCATAAAAATGAACTACCAACTTGTCCAACAGGAAGTCTTAATGAGACCTTTCATAAATTGCAAGAAACAGCGTCATCAGTCCTTTCCTCCGAAGTGCTGTATCTCTATTGGATACAGATTTCTGGTATAACTCTGAAGGGTCAAGAACACTGGATATCAGAACGAAGGGATAACTGCGAGTTATCTGGGGTAATAACCAATCTAAAGCGCCAGGCCACTCAGCCGGGCAGGAGTGGTCAGGCTGAAAAGAAAAATATCACTGTTTTACCATGTGCCCATCGCCTCCCCAATGCTAAAAAAAAACGTTTTAAAAAGATACCACATCACCATGTTTTTTTGTCTTTTTACAGCGCGTGTCAAGCTCAAACAGATATGTGCGGCTAGTCAGATAAAAAAGGAAGAAAACAAAAGAAAAGGCTGTCGTGTCGCGCAGAGAGATAAGCTTGCGTAGTGGAGCGCAGGTATTGTGTCCCCATTTCTTGCGGCTATATTGATCAGATAGGTGGTGCCTGAACAGGCACTTACTCGAACACAGGAATCATTTATATAACGGAAAGTACCGGTCTCATCTGAAGAAGCATTTTCTAGGGTGCGAAGTTATGAAATATAAAAAAAATGCAACGCATTGTTTCATGACATAATCATCATCGTCAGCCGGACTACACCCACTTTAGGGCGAAGGCCTCTCCCATACTCCTCTTATTAAACCGGTCCTGCGCTAGCTGCATCCACTTGACCCCTGCGAACTTCTTAACTTCACCCGCCCACCTCACTTTCTGCTGTACCTGCTACGCTTTCCTTCCCTTGGAATCTAGTTTGTTACCCTAAGCGACCATCGATTATCTTCTCCTCGCACATGTCCTGCCCATGCCAATTTCTTCATCTTATTTTCCACTACAATGTCAGTGACTTGAGTTATTTCTCTGGCCCACTCTGCACGCTTCCTATCTCCTAATGTTACCCCTACCATTTTTCTTTTCATAGCCCTCTGCGTTGTCCTCAACTTAAGTTGACTCCTTTTCGTTAGCCGCCACATTTCAGCTCCAGAGGTGAGTACAGATAAGATCCAATTGTTGTCTACTTTCCTCTTGAGCGATACCGGTGAAGTGCTAGTCATATTCTGTCAATACTTGTCAAATGCGCTACATCCCAATCTTATTATTCTAGGTATTCCTCTTTCTTGATATGGATCTGCGGTTACTACCTGTCCTAGTAGATATTATCGCTTACTACTTGCAGTGCTTCGCTACCTATTGTGAACTGCTGTTCCTTCCCGAGGCTGGCGAACATTACCTTAGTCTTCTGCATACTGATTTTCAAGCCTACTTTTCTGCTGTTCCTGTCTAGGTCATCAATCATTATTTGCAGTTCATCTCCTGACTTCCTTAGCAAAACTTCTGTTTGGGCTCGATGATGCTTAGTTTATAGTGTGTTTTCTCTCTTATGTGCGTGTTCTTGTGCGCTTGAACTCATTTCAAAATAAGTTACTTAGCAAGGCGACGTCATCAGCGAGTCGCAGTCTACTGAGGTATTCTCCATCTACCCTTATCCCTAACTGCTCCCATTCCAAGTCTCTGAATACTTCCTCTAGGCAAGCTGTGAATAGTACTGGGGAGATCGTTTCTGCTTGGCTAACGCCTTTCTTTATGGAGATTTTGTTAGTTTATTTACGCAGAACTACTGTTTCTTTACAGCCATTATAGATATCTTACAGTACTTTCATATACGGCCGGTTCGTCTACACTCTGATTTCGCAATGTTTGTATGACTGCCGAAGTTCCTACTGGATTAAATGCTTTATCGCAATCAATGAATGTTATGTATAGGGGCACGTTATATTCCGAGCATTTTTCTATCACCTGTTTGATGATATGAATATGATCGATATTTGAGTACCACTACCGAAAATCCGCTTGATCTCTTGCTTGATTGAAATCTAAGATTGTCCTGATTTTGTTAGGGATTACCTTAGTACGCACCTTATATGTAATTGATAGTATAACCTGATTCACTTGTAGTTTTTCAAGTCCTTAGCGTCTCCTTTATTATGCATTAGGATAATGTTAGCGTTCTTCCATGACTCCAGTACCGTCGAACACACCAGCTATTCCGTATTAAGGGTTGCCAGTTATTCTAGCACAATATTATTTGCATCCCCCACCCAATCTGTAGTTTCTTGATCATCTCCAGGAGCTTTCAACCTTTGCATAGTTTCTAAAGCGATCTTAACCTCGTGCCTCGTCACTGGCGGAAAATCTGACTGCTTTTCACTACTGTCTATCTCATTATTGTCCTGACTACTTCGGCTACTACATAAATCAGTATAGAACTCCTCGGCTGCTATGACAATTCTGCCCATATTTGTGATGACATTGCCCGCCTTCTTCCTCAACGTATACATCTGATTTTTGCATATGCCCAATTTTCTCTTTACCGGTTTAAAGCTATCCGTGTTCTTTAGAGCATGCTTAATTTTGCCCATGTTATGCTTGCTTATGTCGGCCACTTTACTTTTGTTGCAAAACTTTGATATCTCTGCCAGTTTTATCCCGTCTGTTGGGCTGCAAGCTTTCAGACTTTGGCGTTTCTTAATCGCATCGTTCCGTTTCCTTGAACACTTTTCCAGTATCCTCTCTAGCTATCCTATCGCCTACTTCTACCGCGCACTAAGTAATGACATCTCTGAAATTATTGTTCATTGCTTCTAGGCTAAGGTTGGCTTCCTCGGTTAGCGCTTAGTATCTATTCTGCATCGAAAGCCTGAATTCTTCTACTTTTCCTCACACTGCTAATTCGTTAATGGACTTCTTTCTTACTAAGCTGTTTCGTTCCCTCTTCAGATTTAGACTAATTCGATACCTTATCATCATGTGGTCACTGCATGACCCCTTTTCGATTACTTCCACATCCTGCATAATGCCGTTATTAGAACACAATATGAAGTGAAAATCGTTTTTCGTCTCCCCGTTGGGGCTTGTTCATGTCGACTTCTGGTTTTTTCGTTTGCTGAAGAAAGTATTCATGATGCGTAAGTTATTGCGCTGTGCAAACTCAACTATTAACTCCCCCCTGCTATTCCTATAACCAATGTCATAGTCACCCACCCGCGTTTTCCCTACCTTCATAGGAAGCATTGAAGTCACTCAAGTCACACATTATTAAAGTATACTGCGTCTTTACTTTCCCCATTGTCAGTTCTACATTTGTGTAGACCCTTTCGACTGCCTGATCATCATAACTACATGTAAGAGCGTAGGTCTGTACAACCTTCATTTTATACCGCTTATTGAGCTTAATTACGATTCTTGCGACCCTCTCATTATTGTTATAAAATTCCTCTATATTACCATCTATAATCTTATTGACATGGAACCCTACCCCTATTTTTATCGCTTCGGTAAACCTCGATAAAAAAATACATATCCTCCCTTCAGTATAGTATATGCCTCACGTGGCCTCCTAGCCTCCCTAAGCGATTTCACATCCCATTTCATATCCTCTAATTCATCTAACAGTGCTGCTAAACTGCCCTCACTAGCTAGGGTTCTAACGTCGAACGTTGCAGGGTCAGTTTCCAACGGCGACCTGTCCAGCGGAGCCAGAGATTCTTAGCAACCGCCGCTGCGTCACAGGTCTGACCGCCGTCGTGGTCAGATGCTACGCAGCCGCTGGGACCTGAGGGCCGGGATTTTGTAGGACTAAACATGGGAGGTTGTGGCCCATTGCGCTACCAGGAGAGCCAACACCTGTTCTGGTGAGGGAGTGCGTTTCCGGGTGTTCGCCGGATAGGTCGCCCCTCAACGCTGTTTATGCAATTCCACCGACACGCGGATTTTTTCTTTTTTTTTTTGATCTGGTAGGATACTACGACGACGGTCCTCTTGCACGTGAAGCGAATGTTTTACATCTAACTGCCGCTTCACCTAGCATGACACATTATTATACACCCAAAAAAATCAGACAACACGCGAAGGGGTAGAGGCTTACCATATCCCAAATGACCAAGATGCATAAACAAACCCACTTTTCTCCTGTGCTACAATGAGGTTATACTTTCTCGGTAATTCATAAGGAGGTGTGGAGATGTGTTTTGTGTTTTACTTATCCTTTATTTGGTTCATGACTGTGCGTTCATCAACTTATGAAGATTTAAACAATGAAACCATCAGTTGCAACCCGCCTCGTGAACCAAGACGCATCAATCCCACGGCTTCTCGAAGTCGACAATGCTACCCTCCTTTTGTCAAGAAAGGAGCACCTCCGGCGCCGCACACGTGCACTTATCCCTCCGTGTGCGATATCCCTTCCCCGCGGTCTCACCCGTGCAGAGGAGGTTGCGCTTAGGAGGATCCGGGTCGGTGTTGCCCTTACACCAGCTGTAACTAGGACGTGGTCATGCTTCCAACACTTATATCCTCGCCCAGGATGCCCGATCTGTAACAACGAAGATGTCGAGGCCGACATCCACCACTTGCTGTGGGACAGCCCAGCACTCAAGACAACACGAATCCGGCACCTGAGCATAGCTGGCCTTTCAGCAACCAATCCTGCCTCATACGTCGCCTGGACGCAGGGACCTCATCATCGCTCACTTCTGGACTTCATAAAATCAGCCAACCTTTTTCCATTCATTTAATCATTTATTCATCCTTCATCTCATAACCTCCTGATGCCCTGAGGCAATAAATATCAACTAAAAAAAAACCATCAGTTGCGAGTCAGCGCTTGTCTTGTGTCCTCCTCTTTTTAGTCCGTCGTCTCCTGCGTTCTTTTTCTACCCTGATAACAGTGGGCTCGGCGAAAGAGGACCGGACCGGTGTGCTAAGCATGCCTCCCATCTTATTGCAGGCGATCGAGCTATCTTCAGCCGGACTGCTTTCAACATTTCAACCCCAAGGCGAAGGGCTCAGAGAGCAAACAGCAACATTCGGCAGCACGTGGGACAACGGCTACTGCATCGACGGTTTTCTACAAGCGGCAACATCAAGCATCGGATTTGTGACGTCATCAAAGACACAGGCTATAAAATCAGGACTGCATTCTTGGGACTTCAGTGGGCTCGGCGAAAGAGGACCGGACGGTGTGCTAAGCATGCCTCCCATCTTATTGCAGGTTAGTTATACTGGCTTATTTAGAAGTGATGAAAGAACGCTTGTTGTGCCGAGCCCACACACTCTCCTATTTATCGCTGCTGACTACTTTCATGTTTGTAAGTTATTGCTTTGTGGCGATATAGAGGAAAACCCTGGTCCCTCTGTTGCGGAAATGTTAGAGCAACTAGTGGAAGGTCAGAAAGCAATTCGCAGCGGTCTAGTAGATATTAAGCAAAGACTGGAGAATACTGAGAAAGCTGTGTTTGAATTTGGTGTGCGCATTGAGAAGGTAGAAGAGAATATTAAGGAAGTACACAAAACTTCGCAGCAGATACAAAGGCCGCAAGAAATTGTCGCAAAATACCAAGAACTTAACTCGCAGAGGTCACGTCTTGCGGATTTGGAAGATCGTAGTCGAAGAAATAACTTAGTTGTGTTTGGCATTAACGAACAGGATGATAAAACGGAATATGACCATCGACGGAAGGTAATTGATGAGGTCTTTAATCAAAAATAGGGTGTTGATTGCTTGTCTGTAGCACGCATTCACAGAATGGGGCGAGGAGCCTCTATTCGCCCAGTTATTCTCTACTTCCAGAACTACCTTGAGAAGCAAATGGTTTGGCGTAACGTACGGAAGCTAAACGATTCTGGTATTTCTATTCAAAATGACTTCTCGCCAGAAACGTTAAGAAAGCGCAAATTACTTTGGCAAAGCGGAAAAGCAGAGGAGGACGCTAGCAGAAAAGTAAATCTAGTTGGAGACAAACTACGTGTTGATAAAGCCTTTTACGTTTGGGATGATTCGTGCACCATGCGAATTCCGGCTCGACGGACCGTTCAATCAGATAGATAGCGGTCACAGACTCTGCAGCGTCAACTACGCATGCTCTCGCTCAACGTCAGGAGTATCGTGAGTAAAACTGATAGCCTGGAATGCCTTCTTCTTTCATATGACCCTAATATAATCATCCTTACAGAAACTTGGTTACATGATGGGATCTCTAGCGATACAATTGTTCCAACTGGTTACAAAGTATACAGTCGTGACCGGTGTTCTCGTGGTGGAGGGGCTGTCGTTATAGTGAAGTCTTCTGTTGCCGTTACTGTATTAGACCAAGTACCTGACCACGAAAGCTTATTTTTGAATGTATCTCTTTGGGGCACTTCCTTTCTACTATGTTCAGTTTATCGTCCACCCAACTCTGCAAATTCGTACCTTCAAAAACTGTATGATCACCTGCTGGCAAAGCGTTATTGTAATACCTTATTAACTGGCGATTTCAACCTGCCAAGCGTGAATTAGCCATGTCGGGCTTATGGACAATGTGATGACAATAATACTATCTTGGATGTCATGTTAGCTTTGAATTTAGATCAAATTGTTAGAGAACCCACATGTGACAGTGCCCTTCTTGATTTGTTTTTTGTCAGTGAAAATTTTTCCAATGGCTTTTTGAGTGTTGAGCGTGGCATTTCAGATCATGACTTGTTATCGTTTTGTTGGTCTTGTAACTATGAACGGTCGTCCGAGAATGTACCACATTACGTAATCGAGACTTTAATCGATCAGACGACACTGCCATAATAAACTACCTAGAAACGTCTTTAGTTATTAACGAGAGTGATGATATTCATGTTTTGTGGAAAAGATTTAAAAAATCAATACTTTCTGCTATTGAAACTTTTGTTCCTCTGAAAAAAATAAAACCTTATCGAAGGAATCCTTGGGTCACCCGGGAAATTATACACCTGGAACGCAAAATAAAACGACATCGTAGGCAACTTAAGGCTCCTACTGCAACCTTTCAAGAATTAAATCACGCGTTAGCATGAAAGTTCATGATGACAAACAACCATTACTACAAAGTTATTCTTTCTTCATATTTAAATACTTATCCTAGCAGATTTTGGAGACATCTAAGTAAGAGAAAGGAAGTGATAGATAGAGTGAAAACGGATGAAACTGTGTTTCTTGATAGTCAGAAAATTGCGGATTTTTTTAATCATTACTTTCAAAGCGTTTTCACATTGAAGCCTGTCCTTACTAAACCGAAAGAATGTATAGATCCTGGTAGTATTCCTTCCATCTCAACAGAAGGCGTATTATCATTGCTACGCCAACTTGACACAAAGAAAGGCTGTGGAGTGGACGGCATTCCGAACACTTTTTTAAAACGCTATGCTTCACAGATTGCTGAGTATTTAGCCAACATGTTTTCAGTTTCCTTCCGTACAAGCGATTTATCTTTTGACTGGAAAGTAGCACGTGTAGTGCCTATTCACAAATCAGGTGATCGATCAATACTATCCAATTACCGTCCTGTATCAATAACTAGCAGCTGTTGCAAAATTATAGAACACATTCTGGCGGGTATCGCTAGGGATTTTCTCAGTGACAAAAACATTTTATCACCTTTTCAACATGGATTCCGAAAAGGAATGTCAACAGTTCCCCAACTTGTGTCAACTGTTCATGATTTATCCTCTGCCCTTGACAATTCTGGTCAAATGAACATATTGTTCTTGGATTTTGCCAAGGCCTTCGATACGGTCTCACACAATAAACTTATTCATAAATTAGAGCTAATATGTCTTCCACAATATATAGTTCAATGGATAGAGGCATACTTGGAAAGGAGGAGTCAGTTTGTTGAGGTGAATGGTGCCGTTTCCGAATCACTGTGTGTCACTTCGGGTGTACCGCAGGGAAGCATGTTGGGTCCATTACTGTTTCTTATATATATAAATGATTGGCCTGATGTTATTCCAAATTCTGTATCCATACGATTATTTGCAGATGATTGCATAGTGTTTAAGCAGATAAGGGAAACTTCTGATCATGGTATTCTTCAAGCCTCTATGACACCTATTGACAAAGGGTGTGTGGAATGCAGCATGACACTTAATATCAAGAAAACTGTACTCCTAAGACATTTTAGCCCATTGACTTATTCCCTACAAGGCTCCGATATTAAAGAAGTAGCAAGCCATAAGTATTTAGGGCTGACACTTACCAATCAATTGGACTGGTCACCGCATATCTCACAAATTTGTTCTTCGGCATTCTCGATACTCTGCTTCCTAAAACGAAAACCTAATCGCGCCCCCTCTAATATAAAACTTTTGGCATACAACACATTCATCCGAACTAAGCTCGAGTACGCCTCTATCATTTGGGACCCTCACACAAAAAAGAACATAACTGCTCTTGAAATGATACAAAGGAAAGCAGTCAGGTTTATTTTCCACAAGTACAGCAGATCTGATTCTCCCACACAGCTGATGGATGAAAATGACATCCCGCTCCTTTCAGTCCGCCGCAAAATGAACAGAATTTTGTTTCTTCGTAAGATTCTGTCACAGGAAGTTAATATTTCATTACCCATCCTTTTCCACCCTTCTGTTGCCAGACGAACACGACACACTAGGGAACATATGCTGCAACCTGTCTTTGCCCGAACAAATTCATTTAAGTACAGTTTTTTCCCACGGACCATCTCTGATTGGAATTTGCTTCCAGAATTTCTTTTCCAAAGCAGTAATTTTAGCAAGGCACTGGAAGGTCATTTGTTTGGTTAGGCTGCTCAACTTTTTAGTACTTTATAGCTGTTTCCTTTGTTCATGCCGAATTGTGCTGTGTGTTATTGTCTATTTTTATTTGTTAGACTGTCTAATTTTTTAATAATTTCTATTACTTTTATGATTCCTTTTTGCTCGCCGAATTGTTGTGTGTATTGTATTTTTTGTCTTTTCTGTGTGTGATTGTTACCTGGTATGCCCCTCCTGCTTGGGCCATAAGGCCTGCAGTATTTTGAAATAAAAAAATAAATCACACACCAACGAAGGGGTATTGGCCGGTGTTCAGTGTGGACTTCATTATGAATTATTTTCTGCTGCTTCGCTTCTCTCTCTCTTCTACTTGGCATACCTGCTGCTGCTTCTCCTTCACAGACCTAGCAAAATGTATTCTTATTGATACATATCTCGACAAATATAAAACAGTGCTTGAAATAACGCCACACAGCCTTCCAGACACCTACAACTCTTTCCCTCCACCGCCACCGTTGGCTACCTGGCGCGTCTCCTGGGACTTCTCCCTTTGAAATGCCCTAGACAACTTCGGAGCGTCAGACTAGGCAGTGGTGTCCCTCAGGTTCGCAGACAGCTATAAAAGGAGTCGCGTGCTAGAGCCAGTGCCCCGGCTGCGTTTTCTTAACATTCACAGACAGCCTTGGAGAAGTTAAACGGCAGCAAATGGTGTTTTACTATTCATAATCAAGATTATGCTCTGTAAACTTGGCTATCTGTATGAGTCTAACCTGGCTAGCAACACAACTAAACCAAGCATAACAGATATTTGCGTTTTATAATTGTGCTGGGCCGGCTTAGGTCGAAGAAAATATTTTTCTCTTTTGAGCTGAACTGCGTCGAGTTCAGGGGGAAAAGATTATCATTTTTCATCACCGATATTTTTTGTGTTAGTGACGCTAGCCTAAAACATTTTACGTTACGAAGAGGACTGATGGGATACCTATTACTCGTGCACGTTTTCTAGCTTTAGTAAACAGCTCTTTCTGGATTCTTTAATATTTGTACACTATGCTTTCTTGATAAAAACACGGTCAGCTATGGAATCGGTGTACATGCATCCCCGCCTCTTTGTAACCACTGAATTAACCAGGGTAGCCACTGGCTGTGTGTAAATATATTTAGGTAAATTTTACCTTTTTTTAAAGGCATCATTTCGTTCGCTTCAATTCGCCTCACCCCTTGTTTAAGACTGCGGAAGACGTCGCAAGAGCAGTGAGCGATACGAACCCGTCCACTAAGCCTCCCTTGCGGGGCCGCAGTACAAATGCTCGTAATATACAAGCAGAGCACACGGTGTAAAAACTGAAATGTATCACGCTGCAGGTGTCAGTCTTACAACGTGCAACGACCACACAAGCGGCACATGCGGTGTTCTATTGCACACTTTCCATATTCGCATCATAGCTATTTCTGAAGTATACAGGGTGCCCAAGCTAAGTTTAGCTAAGGGTTAAACATAAATCCTTTGAGATTGGCCAGGGAAACCAGTTGCATAGAGCTGCCAGTCGTCTTGCGCACCAGAGGCAATTTTTTATTTCGCAAAATAATTAGTAATTATATAAGGGTTTTATTCTATATTTCTAAATATTGAATTGAGACAATAAATGTGATTTGAAAAATGGGATATCAACTTCAGAAACATTCATTTCATTTATTTGCAAGAACGAAAACCTCGCGTGTATCTTTTTTTCGATCTCCAAAAAATGTGCGCAAAATACAAAAAATATCATGTGACACGCATTAGCACCGCTCACGTGCCAGTCACGTGAACCTCCATGGCAGTTTCGCGTGTTCAGTCATACCGATATTTAAGTGTTATCACGAACGCACTGAACTGGTCTGGACATATCACGAAAGTTGTGGGTGAAACTTCCACTTTCAAAACATATGACATCTTAAGAAGTTTTCTTTCTTTATCTCCCATTTACATCCTAAAACTCGTCTGTGAGGAGTACATTCGACCTAAGCTGGAATTTGGCCGCGCAATGTAGTGTCCTCATCAGCATTACCAATAATTGATTTACTTGAAATCATCCAAAATTGGAAAAGCTCCCTACATTTGCTCAATTTATAAAATATAATGCACGAGTCATCGCATGTGAAATAAAATCTTCCATTGATCTCGACTCATTAACTCATCGAAAAAAAACATCTCCTTTGGACTGTAAGGGTACGTTGAAGCTCAGGTCGGTGTTCCGGTCGACCGTTTAACTAGCGCATCAGTCTCTTGCGTCTTCTTTGTCTGCCGCCTTCTTTGTAGCACGCGCCTTTCCACATACGCTCGTCGTCTTTGTCACCGTCGACAGTCTCCGAACGTTGGAGTGACACTACAATTATCCCCGGGAGAAAAAGGAGGCATCTTACCCACTGATGGCGTCGACAAAACAGGCGGGTCGTAACAGAGCTTGAAGCGGTCAACGTGCACTGTTTCACGCCCGCGGCGACGCATATCCGGTGTCGGTACAAGTGGTTCTATAACGTAGTTCACCGGAGAGGTCTGGCAAATAACCCGATATGGGCCATGGTATTTGGAAGCAGGTTTGGTAGAGAGGCCGGAAGGGGGGGCAGGACCGCAAAGCCACACGAGGGAGTCTGTGCTTATGAAGGAGCTGGACAAGACTGTGCGTGAAGGAACTGCTGGTGACCTTGGTTCTGGGTTCTAAATGATAGGGCCAACTGGCGACATTCTTCTGCATATGCTGCCGCTTGAGAGACGGTGGTCGCTTCGGAGGTGCCAGGGCGATAAGGAAGTATCGTGTCCATAGTTGAAGTGGGTTCACGGCCGTATAGAAGGAAAAAAGGAGAGAAGCCGGTCGTGCTGTGTATGGCAGTGTATGAGCCTACGTGACGAATGGGAGAAGCCGGTTCCAGTTTGAGTGGTCGGAAGCGACATACATGGCCAGCATTTCACTCAAGGTGCGGTTGGCATAAGCAACAACGTACTCTGGGTTGCTGGGCTTTCTTTGGCCGAGAACAGCGTCGAGACCTGCACCGCTAGCATCAGTAGGAACTTCGGTAGGCGCTGCAGGGTCAAAATGGCGGAGAATTGGAGGCGACACTAGAAGGCGCCAAAGCATCGAAAAGGTCTCATCACAGTCGGATGTCCAAGACGAAAGAATGGCGTCACCAGCAAAGAGCTCAGTCAGCGGCGAGATGATCGAAGTGAAATTGCGGACGAAGCGACAAAAATACGAGCACAGCCCAATAAAACTACGCAGCTCCTTTACAGAAGTTGGGCGTGGAAACTCGGCTACTGCACGGAGTTTCGCAAGATCTGGACGAACACCGTCTTTCGAAACTACGTGTCCCAATATAGGAAGCTGGCGAGCCCCGAAGGAGCACTTTTTCAAATTTAGTTGCAGGCCGGCATCAGTCAAACACTTTAGCACACGCTCGAGACGGTCCAAATGTGATGTAAAATCTTTTGCAAACACGACAACATCGTCCAGGTAACAAAGACAGTCATGCCACTTGAGTCCGCACAGAATGGTGTCCATCATGCTCTCGAAGGTGGCCAGCGCGTTGCACAATCCAAACGGCATGACGTTAAATTCATAGAGACCGTCAGGTGTCACAAAAGCGGGTTTTAGTCGATCGTCAGCTGCCATGGGTACCTGCCAGTAGCCCGACCGAAGGTCCAGATATGAAAACAATTTGGCACCTTGAAGGCAATCGAGAGCGTCATCAATACGTGGAAGCGGGTATACTTTCGCGTTATCTTGTTCAAACGCCTGTAAGCAACGCAGAACCGTATAGAGCCATTATTGTTTCTCACGAGAACAACTGGAAGAGCCCAAGGGCTGTGCGAAGGCTGGATGACGCCACGCTGAAGCATGTCTTTAACGTGCTCGGTGATAACTTCACGTTCAGCAGCCGATACCCGATAAGGGCGCTGGCGTACCGGGGCGTGCGTACCGGTGTCGATGCAGTGAGTAACTACGGATGTGCGCCCCAAATATGTCCGAGGAAGGTCAAATGAGGAACGGAAGCGCCGAAGCAAGCTGACGAGCTGGTCGCGTTGATCTGCTGAAAGGCTGGCATCAAGACCGCCAGAAAAAGCTGCAGTGGAGTTGTCGTTCTGTACAGGTATAGATGATATAGAGGAAATCTTGCTTATACCACAAGTGGGCTGAAATGAACTGCCCCCTGTCAAGATCCGCCTCCTGAAATCTGATTGGTTGATGCTGTGTCGGGGGAAATACGTCATGCATAAACATTGTAGGATGACGTCAAATTGACGTTTCATTATGTAAAGGATGTGTTGCCATCGCTGTAAATCACCAACGTTGGGGCCACATTTGGTACCACTTGAGTCGGCCGCCTAAATAACATGGCGAATTCGATATGGTGTATAGGCGGCTGTTAGCTCACCGCAGTTCGTTAGACAGTTTGGTGGGTGGTGAAGTTAGCTGAGACATCTTGTTGTACTTGTAGAAAGCACTGAAAAGACGTCATAAGATTACTTTTCAGCGGTTCCACCTTTTAGACGATTAATAATTAAGACAGCCGCACGAGAGTCCTAGCTGCTAGCAGCTAGGGACCCTCGTGCGGCTGTCTTCAGTATTATTCTTGTGGCAAATGCTTTGCCCTTATAGAGAAACCATAGATCCACGACGTTGTTGCCAAGCGCAGCAATGGCGGCCTGCCAACTCAGGCGATTGACCTGCGCGAGACGAGGCATTTCACAGAGCACCGCGATGGTGTCTAATTATCTGTCTGGACGGTTCGTGAGTACAACCTTAGGGGTCGTATGGTGCGGTGGCTGTTACCAAAGACTGCTTTAAACGTAGGCCCTAAACAATGCCTTTTTGTCTAGCACTATGCATGACTGCAATGTCAATTGACTGAAGAGCCTTTCCTAAGATGAAAAAGCAAGCAACAATACTGACAGCCTCTATATTAAAAGCTACACAACTGGCAATATGCTGCATCAATGTTTTCTTAAAATACACTGAAATTCATCTCCTTCCCTTCTGTTCACGCCACATGTGGAGAGAAACGTAGCCGGAGAAACACGTGCGCATTCAGTAGCAGCAGTCCACGGTGGGAAAAAGGCCTCGGTGTTATGCCTGTATTTGGAGGTTTCTATTAAACTGCTCCAAACGTCGCCCCGCTGTTCAGTACTTTTGTGTTAACATGCATACTGCAGTAGATGCTATGTTTATATGTTCAGTTTGTTGCCTTATTGGGCGCTGTACTTATCTTATTAAACATCTTAGGATGACGTCGGCTGGTGCGGCTCCTGATGTTTCTGCTGATAATTATGGTAGTGTTCTAGAGTAGGCACACGTGACTAGCGATTAGAACAGCCGTCTCAGGCAACACAATTTGGTATTGACATCGCACTGTACATGGGCGATTCGTTTTTCGCCCCCATCGACAAGCGGCAGCCGCTCGTGGGATTTGAGGCCATGTTCCTAGGTGCAGTAGTCGAGCGCGCACTAATCACTGAGGTACCGCGGGAAAGGTGGGTTGGGCAGAGTGTAATGGCTTGCACATATGACTTCTGCATACGAACCTAGAGGCATGCACGGATATCAGCAGCATCGACCTTTTCGCGAACAAATCTGCTTTTCTTTTTTTTTTTTTTTTACTACATTGAAGGTATAGGCCCGGGAGTAATCACATTTTGTCTCTAGGTTTTTAATCTTGAATACTGACAAAACAATTCAAATACGGCCTATGCGATCGTCTTCTGACTTTAGTTCTCAGTTCATTATCAGCATTCCTTGCAATTTCTTGCACATTCCATACCGTGTGTTTTTACATATATGCAAACATCGCTGCGGAATGAAACACTTTCTTCCTAATGTGGATGCTTGTGTGAGTTGGTGGTCCATTTCTGCCCTGAAGTCGTATTTAAGATTGTATTGCTACCATGCATTCTTTTCATATTTCTTCAGAATCTTTCCCACTGCTCTTCAAGTTCCACTTGCCTGTAGTAACACATCACGCAACTCGGTGTTTGTTTGTCCAATATGGAGTCCAACAATAACAACAAACGTCAGGAAGGCGCTGACGTGCCGCCTCAAGAGTAGGCGTGATAGTATGGCATAAGTGATCACCCTATTCAAAAAGGAAAGTACCCGTATTCGCCAACAATGAAGGAAACGAGAATCCGGCAAGCGCTAAGCTTTTGCGCTGCCCCATCATACATATTGCGAGCCTTCTACAGATCTTCTTTCATTTGTACATGCCATAACCTTCTTCTTTTGTCCATCGTCATCGTCGCTGGGCGCCGGCTCCAGCATGCGCCTGGGTTCATCATCAGATTAAAACGCTGACACGACGTACCTTGCCTTCCCGTTACGACTACGGCGTCTCGACCTGGCCTTCTTTCACAAGTGGTGGAGGTGAAATTTGATCCCCTTGCTGCATTGTGCCCGGCCTCTCACTGGAGCTACGTTCCGGTTGCCGTTCGGCAACAGCCACCATCGTTATGTCAACACCACCGCCTCCCACTGTGCCCAAACACGACAACGCAACCCGCCGCTGTTCGCCGGTCATCGCGACGAAGACGTGGATGACTGGCTTGACACTTATGAACGCTGCAGTGCCTACAACCGGTGGGATGATGCTTTAAAATTCCTCAACATTTCCTTCTACCTCATTGAGGTCGCCAGGAATTGGTTCATCAACCGCGAGCCGCACACCGCTAACTGGCCCACCTTCAAACAGTAGTTCCGCCAATACTTCGCCGCCCCGGCAGTTCGGACTAAGATCGCGAAGAACAATCTCGCTTCCCGTCTTCAAGGTCCCGATGAGTTGTATGCGTCTTACATAGAGGCCATACTTGCACTTTGCCGGCGTATTAGTCCCACCATGCCTGAACCTGAACGCGTGCACCATGTCATGAAAGGAATCAATTCTGTGGCTTATAACACCCTACTTGCACAGAATCCATCAAGTGTTGATTCCATTATTACGACCTGTCAACGTCTCGAACAGCTGCAGTGCTCCCGATTGCAGCCCGGCTTCTCTACTGGCCCGCCCTCTACTGACCTCGATCTACGAGCCCTAATTCGAGCGATAATCGGCGAGGAGCTCCAAGCCCTCAGCCCTTTCTGCCGGCACGGGTGTGATCACTCTTCTTCTAATGACGCCAGCCTCCGCACCATCATTAAAAAAGAGTTGGCAACTATCACCCACCCTGTAGCACCTGACCCTCCTGCACCGCACCCAGCGCCGACTTATGCTCACGTTGCTACATCCCCTCCTCCTTTTGCTTCCCCCCCCCCCGACAAGCACCGATCTACAATCACATCAATGCCGTGAAGACGGCTCATCCTACGTCACCCTATTACGCACCTTGGCGCCCCTCTCGCCCAGTGTGCTACTACTGTGGAATCCAAGGACATATATCCCGCTTCTATCGTCGACGCATTCAGAACGAGCGGCGTGGTTACGACGCCTTCGAAAGTGACATACCCTCATATTATCAGCGACGACCAATTCCCAGCGCACCTCGTCGATCCTCTCCACCGCCGGTATCCTCGCCTGAACCAAGTGGGGCCCATGTATCCCGACGCCGATCCCTTTCCTCATACCGCCGCTCTGTTTCTCCACTACCACCAGCAACAACTCAACTGTTCCTGTCCGTCATTCGGAAAACTAAGCGATGCAGTTTCCAGAGGTGAAACTGCACTTTGCGAACTTACCAAAAGTCCTCCTCATCGCCCGTACAATATGATTTCCGTTTAAGCTGAAGGATTACCGGTCGAAGCTTTGATTGACACAGGGGCTGCAATTTCTGTTATTCGCGCTGATTTGTGCCACCGTTTGCGGAAAGTAACGACACCATATGATGGATCTGAACTTCGTGGAACAAATGACGTCCCTCTACATCCTTCAACAAAATGTCCAGTTCGAATTGTTATAGACGGCGTCCGCCGCCATGTGCGGTTTGCTGTGCTTTCACCGTGTGCGCATCAAATGATTTTTGGATGGGATTTTTTGTTGACCGCTCCAGCGTTAATTTCGTGCGGCGACCGTGTCATCTATTTGAGAGACTGACAGTGATTTTTAATCTGACATTTCTGATGGACGTCAACCCCTCATTGCCGCAGTTGATACTGTAGTGCCTCCACAGTGCGAAAAACTTTTTACCGTTGTTTCAATGTACTCATCGCACCATCTCATCGTCATCTTGCACGTGGAATCGCCTTCCCATCAAGTCTTGTACGATTCTGCAGCGGCTCAGCGATAGTAGCTGCCACGAACACATCCCGTGACTCCCTCGTGCTGACTAAAGGATATTCCCTGCCATGCATAGTGGATGCTCACCCTATGCCCATGATGGTGCTCACCGCCCCGATACCTCAGCAACGGATTCATCGCACGTCTCTCTTCCCAAGCTGTCGAAGATAATCAGCCCGGACCTCATGCCGCACCAACACCAAGAATTGCTGGAATTGCTTCAAGCCCACCATGCCATTTTTGATGCCACTTCCCCACCACTGGGACGGACTAGTGTTGCACACCACCGCATCATTACTGAAGGTAACTCGATCGTAGGCCGACGACCTTATCGGGTTTCTCTCTGTAAATGTAACTGAAGAAAATGTAAATGACATGCTCCGTCCCGATATTATTCGTCCATCAACAAGCTCATGGTCCTCCGCAGTAGTATTATTTAAAAATAGGACGGATCGGTACGATTTTGTGTTGATTATCGCGCACTCAACCAAATTTCCCGCAAAGATGTCCACCCGGTGCCGCGTATTGATGACGCCCTTGACTCTCTTCAAGACGATGAATATTTCTCAACCTTGGACCTCCGCTCAGGTTATTGGCAAATACCTGTGCACGAAGACGACAAAGAAAAAACAGCTTTCCCAATTCCCGATGGGCTTTACGAGTTTATTGTTACGCCCTTCGGCCTTTGTAGCGCACCGGCAACATTTGAAAGAACGATCGATACCGTTCTTTGTGGCCTCAAATGGGATGACATTTTTATATTTTCGTCAACTTTTACCGACTATCTCACGCGCCTGAATGAAGTCCTCGCTTGTCTTGCCTCCGCGGGCTTTCAGCTCAACACCAAGAAGATGCCACTTTGCAGAAAAGGAAATTAAAATTCTGGGACATCTGGTTAGCCATGACGGCATTCGTGCAGACCCTGAAAAAATATTCGCGGTCTTGAACTTTCCTCGTCCGCAGCGGACTACAGATTTGCACAGTTTCCTCGGCCTGGCGTCCTATTTCCGGCGATTTATAAGGCCCCTACCTCTCTCCGATGGGGTAACCGTTGGATTATAACAGCTGTCGACTACCTTACACGCTATGCTGAGACAGCCTCTGTACCGACTGGTTCCGCTGAAGAGGTAGCTAATTTGTTTTTGCGATCAATTGTATTGCGTCATGGCGCTCCTCGGGTGCTCCTAAGTGACTGCGGGACAGCCTTCTTATCGGCAGCCGCATCCTAAGTTCTTCATGCGTCATCCACCCTCCATAAGACAACCTCAAGCTACCATCCCCAGACTAACGGTCTGACTGAGCGATTTCATTGCACCCTATCGGATATGATATCCTGTACATCACACCGGATCATCAAAACTGGGATACTAATCTACCATTCGTCACATTCGGCTATAATACTGCAGTACAGCGGACTACCGGTTACACTCTATTTTTCCTCATTTTCGGCCGTCCTCCCACTACAATCCTCGACACTACCTTCTTCTGTACGCCCGACTACTCCTCATCATTACCAGCCGAGGTCTTATCCCGTGTGGCCAGATGCCGTCATCTTGCCCGCCTCAACACAGAAGCGTGCCAGCAAGGCCGATAGAGTGGCAACGATTCGACGCATGGTGCGGTCTCTTTTCATCCTGGTGACGAAGTACTGCTCTATACACCACTGCGCACCCCAGGCCTTAGTGATAAATTTCAGCGCCGATATCTTGGTCCTTACAAGGTCATCAACCAAACTTCCCCTGTGAACTACCAAGTCACGCCTGTTGATCCCCCAGCCGACCGACGCCACCGTGGAACTGAAATTGTTCATGTATCTCGCTTGAAGCCGTTTGTGCGCCGCGGTGCATTAGTTGGTTAGGAGCTGCCAGGCTGGCCGCTTCCGACCCCCCGGGCAGATTGTGTGAGCCCTCCACGGATCTTCTTTCATTTGTACATACCATGATCTTCTTGGTTTTGTACATACCATTATCATTGTCCCGTGGCTGGAACGCGCTTGGGCTTTTCTCCATCGGGATAAACGCTGACACGGCAGACTGCCTTGCTCTCGCGACCTTGACCTGGCCTTCTTTCCATATATATATATATATATATATATATATATATATATATATATATATATATATATATATATATATATATATATATATATATATATATATGCCAGCCAAGCACCTCGCCCCTAATTTCGGAGAACAGATTCTCGAAGAAATTTGCATGCGATTCCAAGCAAACACATTCTACAAGACTAGCACTTAGAGACCGATGCGCTTGCTCACTCAGTCGTCCAGCCGTCGGAGTCCTCAGGAGGTGCGGCGTCCGTGGCCCGATCTCCAGCTTGTAATGCTGCGTCCCGACACAACACAATATCTGGCGGTACATATTGCCAAAAGCAGGCGGAAAACAACCCTGATAACACTATCAGCGTGTTTTTACGTAGAACTAGAATTTGTGGCCATACGGTGGACCTTGATAGGCTTCGCAGGCATCTTGTATGGGCTTTGCTTGGTTTGGTGCCAGCAGTTCGGCCGCCGTAACGGAAGTCGGAATACGTTTAAGAGTGCTACCCTGACTTGAACTTCAAGCCAAATGTAATGGAGTTTGCCAAAACTGTTTAGATGTTCGCCAAGTGTCATTAGGAAACAAAATGTTTATTTATTGATTTATTTTCACCCTCAAGGCCGAGGGCATTGAAGAGGGGAGCAGATACAAACAGGAAGCTTTTTTACAGAGTGCTGATATTGCTACTCACAATTCTAGCTTTAGCAGTAAAAGAGTCTTGATTATCGGTGATGGAGGCCGTAAGCCCGGGAAGGTGATTCCAGTCCTCTGCTGTTCGTGAAATGAAAAAGTGTGCTGCACATTTTGGTTTAAAGAAAGAATACCAACCTTATGGGAATGATCATTTCGGGATGAGACATAAGATTAAAGGGGCACAAGATCGCTACGTAGCATGGGGTTATTGTACATAATTTTGTGAAATAAGCCAAGGCGAGCGTACTTACGACGGGAAACGAGCGACTTTAATTGCAATGTGTCTTTCAAAGATGTTAAGCTAGCAGTGCGGTTATAACTATGAAGGATGAAGCGAGCTTATCTATTTTGTACGCATTTGAGGGCGGTGATGAGGTTATCTATGACGGAGCATATTCTAGTTTACTGCGAACTAACGATTTATAAAGAAGTTTCAGTGAGACGGAATCAGAGAAATTACGACGAAGATCACCAAGCTCGCGATTGGCATTGTTAATTATTTCATTTATTTGAACAAACCATTTTAGATCACTTGGTATGTGAATTCCTAGATAGCGGTATGATGTCGCCTGTTCCAGTGCCATGTCGTCAAGGTAGTAATTGATGGGATGGGTCGAACCGCCCGTAATACTTAACGCTTTACATTTAGTGATGTTTAGTTTCAGATACCATGTGGCACACCAGTCACAAATTTCATTATCTTTTTGCAAGACTTGAGCGTCGTTAAAGTCGTTAATGTAAGGGCAAATTACGTAGTGATCTGCAAATAAATGAATTTTAAAAGTTACCCAGAGAGTAAGATTATTTATATATATGAGGAACAAAAGAGAGCCTATAAGACGGGTCCCCGAGGAACCCAGGAATGAGCAACTGACAGTGGCGAATGAAGGTCATTTGCTACTATAAATTTCGTGCGATTGCAAAGAAAATATTCCAGCCGTGTTAATATGCTTGAGTTAATATTCCGCTTGCTGACTTCAAAGAAGACTAGCTTTTGACTAACTTAGCGCCTTAGCAAAGTCTAAAAAGATGCAGTCCGCGTATGAGCGACGATCAAGGTTTTGCGTGAAAGTAAGCAGTTGTGTCTCGCGTCAGAATGATTTACGAAAGCCATGTTGGGCGTCTGTGAAGAAGGAGTTGGTTTCCAGAAAATTGACTATATTAGTATACAAGATATGCTCTAAAAGTTTGCACGGAATGCCAGTTAGTGATATCGGGTGGTAATTAAGAGGGGAGTTTCTACTACCTGACCTGTGCAGTGCAACCGCCTTCCCGACCGTCCAGTCAGGCGGAAGTACAGTCGTCTCGATCGATTGCTGAAATATTTTATAGTGAATAATGAAGAATAAAGTTTTGTGCTGTTCAAGAACTTGGCGTTAATCAAATCAGGATCAGGGCTTGTAGACAATTTAAGATTGTCTAATATTGTTCAATACTTTCGGGCTCGATGGTTACTAAGTCCATCACTGGAAAACAGCAATGATCCCCTGTGAGCAACGTGATGCATGAAGAAAAAACAAGATTGCTGCAAAATGTTTCATTTAGTACTTTAGGGCACTCAGTATCCGCAATAGCAGAGCCGTTTACACCGAAGAGTTTGATTCATCTTTCACGCCCATTGCGTAAAGATATCGACGCGAAATTCGGAAAAAAGAGGGGGGGGGGGGAGGGGTATTTTATATTTTTGGGATCTAAGTACCGTCCTCAATTTCGACATTACAATGATGAAAAGGGGGATCATTAAAATTTAATAAATATTACAGAGATATTAAGAAAGTCATACCAATAGATTGCGACACAAATATAGAATAAAAGGGACAAAATCGGTGCTCCTGTGAGGGAATCCTTCCAGAGGCGTTACAAAAGTTGGTAGCCGCGGAGCAAACTGTACCGCTGCAGACCCCCGCTGAGTAGCGCCAAACGAGGTTAAATTATAATGTTCAAAGACATGACAATTTGCGGCTTGGAATTTCGGTGAAAAGTTTTCCGAGAGAATCGAGATGACAACAGGGGAGGAAGAAATTATTAAATTTATTAGAGCAATTGCGGAATGAACACACGGTTGAGGGCGAGCAGCCAAATCTATAAAGCTTGTAATTGAGGGGAGGAATTCTACACCTGAAGTGTGCCTTGTGTACCGTTGTTTTGGTGAATATACATCCATACACAATGCATCCAGAACACATCACTATTTCTCAGAATGTAGTTTTCTGCTTTTTAGCCTGAATCAATATATGGGGGCCACCTTCGGAGCAAATCAAGTCACATGTCTGACAAACATTTATTGAACGGAACTAAATGGCACATAAATATAAAGCGCACAGAGAAATGTGCGTCTTTAGAAATGTGAACTTTCTAAAACTTCGCATAAGAACCGGATACAGAATGCAGTTAATTCACTAGCAAATCCCTAACCTCTTGAACTGTTATCGTAACATATTTTATATATTTGAACAATCATCCTCCTTGATACCATAAAAAAATAAAAATAAGATGTACTTTTTGAACATACGTGACTATTTGTTTCCTATTTCCGTTGTGTAATACCAATTACTGTTGACACTGTTACCTTGATGCATGTTAAAGATTGCATTTTATGTGTTTTGCTCCTAATTTGTGTTTGTATTGCGTTCTGAAATATGATTGAATATTTTGTGCTGCTCTGCGCCTGCTGCGTTGTGTTGCACATGTCAATTGTGGTGCCGAAGGCCCAGTCAGGTGACGTGTACACTACGTCACCTTTAGCCTCGGTCCCTTGGTAAAAACTGTATTGTGCTACAAACTGCAATAAATCAATAAATCAAAATCAACAACGAGTAAGAAGGAAGAGAGGACTATACGCTTGACAGGGGGAGCAGTGAAAATGTGGGTAAATAAAAAAACTTGGAAAAATAGAGAAGCGTCAAAGCAAGCATGAAAAGTCACAAAAAAATATCCATCAAAGGCTTTCTCGGGTATCAATGCGCACGTGCTGATCAAAAAAGTGATTGGAAAAATGCACTGCGCTAAGAAATACGACGCCAAAACACTTAAAGAACTCGACAAGCGCGGACTCACAACTAAGTTTATTCGAACAAACAGACGTAATATATATACAGAGAAACAAACAGATGCCCCTGCGCGGAACCGCTATATTGTCAAAGAACCCATTAGGTTTCAAGTTTTGTCAAGGTATTGATATTGAAACTCTGCAAGGGAGACAGAAGGCTGGCTGATGCACCTATCATTTTATTTCATGATACAGTAGGCCTCCTTAACTTCTCGCGTTAGTTTATCTCTATGACGGAAAAGAATTCTAGTTTGTGAAAACAGCCGGTAGCAGCTCTGTCTATCTTCATACATACGCGCAGGTGCATACGCGCAGCTGAACCTGTTTGTTTCTCTGTATATATCTCGTCTGTTTGTTCGAATAAACCTAGTTGTAAGTCTGTGCCTCTCCTCTTCTTTAAGTGTTTGGCCGTCGTCTTTTTTAGCGCAGTGCATTTTTTCTACCATGTCTAGTTACCAACTCGCCCAACTTTCTACCTTACTGGTAAAAACCAACCAATGATCAAAACCAAATCTTTCAACGTCGAAAAGAAAAAAAAAAAAACTAAACCGAGGCCAAATGAAGCCCCATGGCTGAAGGAGGAGGAAATCGCGTCAAAAGATGAAATGTAACGAAGGCAGACAACAGAAATTAAGGCTAAGAGAAAACTGTAATAGAAATGAAAGATTTAAAGCAACTTCTCAAGAGAGAATTTAAAAAAAAAGAATCTCTGATCCCAAGGCTTGAAATGAGAGAGAAGTCAATGAGTCATAAAGTAAACGATGTGTTCGAGGGAAACACGACAAACCAAAGCTAAAGACAGGCAACGATAAATTACAAGCAGGCCGAAAAGCAAGTGGCTACACTGGTAAGGGAAGAACCTTCAGAAATGCATTTATGTCTACAGGTCTACTCGATGCAAAAGTAGATTTCCGTGTCTCCGCAGTCTTAAAAATTGTGTGACTTTAATACGCCCGCATACCAACAGAATCACTATATATAACTCGACCTTTCGGTGTTTTGATAAGGCAACTCGTCGTTCTCATCGCTGCACAATAAACTTGACCGTTTTTCGTACATTATCTGGTCAGATAAGTCCTAGTTCAAGACGATATTTTATCACGCTTGTCCAGCTGTCTGCCAGCTTCATCTTCTAGATCGGTGGCTTTTCTAAGTAAAGACGTTAATCTTTAATCTTTTTGCCGGTTCTGTTCTTCAGCTACCTTGATAAGCGGGCATACAGCACAATCACATCGGTCGCTCGACCTTTTTTTTCTCATAACCTTGATCATACCCCTGACATATTTTTTTGTAGACAGTGCAACAGACAGGGTGCAGGAGCAGTCCATTCTTCTGGATGAGGACAGCTTCGATAATCTCTTCGGCCATACTATCTTCCTTTGTACAATGATCGAGATGTTTTTCAGTGTACGCACACCTGTACCGCCAGCTTTGGCGGCATCATGGCTAACAAAATAGACAGATGTGTTTATTCAGTTGAAAGTCAGATACGTGGACCGAAAAGTTGAACATATGCAGCCTGCTACTTTTTATTGGCTAACACAAGGAAGAAATGAAGCTGGTTAGGATGCTGCCACCGACGGTATACTTCTCTAGAAAATTGGGCTGTATGACCATCGCAGCGAGAATACATGGAAGCGGGGGCCGCTTTTGCGATGACGGAGGCACACTGCAGAGGGCGCTACCAGCTGCTGGAGTGCCAGCCGACCGGACGTTGGCGTATGCTCGCTGTGCGGAGCGGCCATACCGCGCGCTATGCGCGTTCTTTCTGACGTGTCCGAGGTATATGGCGTGTCCCTCGTCTTTGGTTGTTAGTTGCCACTTTTGATAAATGTTTGATAAATATATCGGTTAACAGGATTCATTTCAGTTTCCAATACACTTCATTTCCATTCCGCCCCGTCGACAACCCCTCAAAATTATATTTTTTACAACAGCGCTAGAACACGGTAAGATATAAAGAGAAAAACACACATTGGGCTGCCTATTTCTATCTGTCCGTGTTCTAGCGCTGTTTTAAAATAATGTTCAACCAACTCGCCCAACAAGCATCTCAACCTCGGAAAATCAACATCAGAGGAGGTGGGCTACAGAGAAAACAGCTTGGAGAAGCGCAACCAAATTCAGACTTGCACAGCAAGCTTCATTTGCTGATTGTTATATGCATAGCCTGCTTTCGAATTCCCAGACCCCAACTTTTAGAATGTTGGAGTTTTGAAAAAAGAGAACTGCGGAGACAGGATGTAAAAACATTCATACGACAAGTGCGTTCAAGCGTTGACAAAAGCTGGTCATCAATAACCTTATCTTCCCTACAACGCAATAGGTACAATATGTGTTTTCACAAGAAAGTGATGCTACCCACACTGCGTAACCTATATCCGTAAGAAAAGTTGGCATTCAGCTCGAGTTTCATGTGGACTACCACGTTAGAAATTGAGATACGTAGGTGAAAGTTATTTTCAAAGGTGCGAGAAGGCGTGGAATGGATGTGCCTCCCTATACGGCAGGTATTTTTTGC
Organism: Amblyomma maculatum; assembly: GCF_055883805.1. Lineage (NCBI taxonomy): Eukaryota > Metazoa > Arthropoda > Arachnida > Ixodida > Ixodidae > Amblyomma > Amblyomma maculatum. Next base: position 143,133,567 of record NC_139353.1, read on the forward strand.
TGATTTTTTCTTCTGCCTTCGCTCGTACAGAGTGGTGTTGGTGACCACCGCTGTGTCCGTGGCTCAGCGACACATTGCGGTGCGGAGATGAGAGCTTCCCTTCTCAGACTATACACATTTATTTACACTTTTTACAACTTATTTACATCAACGTCATCAGATGCGACATCAACACATAGAGGGCTAACTGCAAATGGGTGAACGATCGGAGGTCAGAGGCTAGCACAATCAGACCTTGGCCTTCTGCTACACTTTAGGCCGGAGTCCCTTGAGACCTCCGTCAGCCTGACCTTCTTCCTCGAACAACCCGTTTGCCCTCGACTATCGGCCGGACCCAACTCTCCTCCGAGCCCCATTGTTCAAAGCTCGCTTCCTTAGCGTTAACAAAATTCAAGTCAAGTCCGTTGGTCAATCAACGACTAGTCACTCTGTGGCCAATAACATGCAGTGTTTCAAAATGAGCTGGCCAATCACTGTGCCACATATTCCCCTCTCCTACGCTTATCAAGTAAAACAAGCACAACGCACCGCACTCAGCAGTGAGTGGTTGCGCACGCGAAGACATCTGCGATTTATTCCCTCTCCAAAATTATCCCACAAAGGGGTGCCCAGCAGTCACAAAGACAAACGGCGCCGACGGTTACATTTCCGAAAACACACACATATAAACACACACGCGCAAACCTCGGGCAAAAAAATTCCGATCGCTGCCCTTGGTTGGTTCGCGCGGGCGGCGCATTCAAAGGGACGTCCACGCGTCTTCCTGAGAAGACATGTCAACACACGGCTCCCTCTACAGCGCATTCTTCCAGGCCCGTCTTTCGCCGCGTTTCGGTGTTTATGGCCTTCGCGCCCTCTCTACTCAAACCGAGAGACAGAGCAGTTAGCGCCAAACCAACTACCAGTGCGCTTACGCTGTGCTTTCTAACTGCTCTGTTTTACCTCCCTCGCGGCACGGTCGAAGCGTGACCTTTCCGGGAGTCGGGACGGACAGAACCGGCGGCGTCGGCCGCTCCCATGTGTTCCTGGCACCACTTCCGAAAAGCGGCCGCCTGCGCGACCGTCATAAATCAGCCAGCGTCAAGCTGCCCCTTGATCTTGGTCGCCCCTTCGGAATCTCCCCCGCGACAGTATACCCGCGATGAACACTTCGTTTCTGGGCGAAGCTCGCAACCTTAATTGTGAAGAACGAAACGACGCATATTGAAGTCAAAACGCTAATGGATTTCGGAACACCCTGTGTCAAGAAGGTGGATGAAATATGAAGTGATGTATGAAGGAGGCAGTACGGGGCGGAAGGTGTTCGTGGTAAGACATCGTCCACCGTCGCCAGCAGAATTCAATCGGAAGCGGAGCACTTGGAGATAAAACTCGACACGTGCAGATACCAATATCAAATGGAGAAGGATGCTTCGGGCGTCGATTATTTCTTGATCTCTGACGGGGTATTCGCCAACGACTTCGAAGAGGCAAAAGCCAACAAGAAAGACGACTTACGTGACCCTCCATCGATATCCTCGGAGTCCGAGGGACCGGTTCGACCCTGCAAAGATGACAACTTGGAGCTGGCTGTTTCTACACACAAGCGGAAGATTCCAAGGACAAGATTGCGAGCAGGAAAGATTGGCGGAAAAAAGAAAAACGGGTGCGACTCTACCTTGCGAAACGAATAGGACACCACCGACCGTCGGCACCGGGACCGGCCCTCTCGGAAACAAAAAGGCCACTCGCCAAGCGACGCAGCCACTCCCCGAAACAGATTTCAAAATCATCATGCGACCAAAGAAAGGCCTGGCAGTACAGACACTTACCACCCACCAGGTGTCGCGCGCCACTGTAGAGGCATGCGGCGACCACCAACACTGCCGGGGAGATTTCATCGTGCGGCTCCGCACCAGATCAACCACAATTATCGTGAGCTTGCAGGATGTACATGCGGCACAGTTCATTCGTCATATCAGCGCATAAGCCTCCGAGGCCAGTCATACTGCTTGAACATTTACGTGACAGTCCCGGAAGACATCCTACGTGGGGTCACACATGGCATAGACCCAGGCACGTCACCGGAGCAAATGAAGAACCTCCGCGTACTATCCCAAGGGGTCACTATTCTGCAGGCCAAATTCTGGGAAAACCTAAGACTGCTGTCATCCTCATCGAGGGTCCCGTCGTTACGAGATACGTTCACTACTATGGCGATGAGGTATCCTGCTATCCATACCGACCCACTAGGCAGGTTTGCCACGTCTGCCTAGAACTAGGACATCGATTGTGTGTGTACCCCATGCCGAATGTCTGGGTGTTGCGGCAGAGCGGGAACCTGTACCCACCCTAAGAGCACATCTACTCGCTTAAATGCGTGCTCTGCAGTGAGACGCCCCCCACTGGGGCAAATGAGAGCCAGAACCGCCTCAAGAAGCTTCGCCAACATCCAGCACGAAGCAATGCCGGACCTTTTGCTAGAGTGCGAGGAAGGAGCAGGAGCGCCCAACGCGAACGACACCAAGGCCGGCACAAGTCACTCAGCACCGAGGGAGAGACATCGTGGAGCTTCTTGCGGTACCGCTCGCAGTTGTTCCCGCCGCTCCCCCCTTCGGGGGATACGAAAAACCTCCAGCTTCAGCTTCAGAGAGGCGGCATCAAGCCTTCTATATTGTCCTCCAAGTCGATGCAAAAAAACCAGCAGGCCCAATGGAACCAAGAGAACACTAGGACTGTATGCAGCGTGGGAGGAGCCAGGAGACAGTGGTTCAGCACAGAGGGGGCGACCTCGGTGAGCCATCGCAAGTCCCGGTCTGTGTCGGCATCGAGGCGCCAGCCGAAGGACAAGCACCGGAGCTCTACGAAGATAAAGTGAAGGCCGGCAATGTGAGCCGGCCAGCAACATCAGTCAAGGCTTCTGCTCCTGCAAACAAAAAAGACACGGAGACTGCGCAATATAAGTGTAAAGAGAATGCAGGTCTTAGGCGGGAGCTTGAAGTTATGCGAAAGAAGTGTAACGAGCTAACTCGCAAGCCAGCTGCATTAATGAAAGATTTTAGAGGTATGCGCTCTACTATAATGTGCGAGGAAATGATGGATAGCGAGGACAGAAAGGGCCACCAAGGATGCACCTTCATCAGTGCCAAAAGTCCCGAGGGTAAACAGCAGTCGGCCGAATTCAGGAAGAATGTCACCATTCGGAGAAAGAAAATCAAGGAAAAGACGTACAACGGGTCTTCGCTCAGGGTGAGCGACAACAAATTCACCCAAGGTTAATGTTGCAAGTTGGGCTTGTTGGTACATAGTTCTCACAAAATAGCAGAGCAAAAAAGAACGAGGACAAGAACACGAGATGAACTTGCAACAGTTTTTATGTTGAACAATATACTTTTATATCAATACTGTACAACCGACGGCTATCGTTCACGCATGCGGAAATTATTCAGATTTTTTTGGAAAGGGTGATAGGGGCAGTGCAGACACAGCCGTCAACAGGACCACATATCTATTCAGATTCTCTGATATCTCTTGTCGAAAGGTAAAAGCGCATAGAAAGACACACACTCGAGTGAAGATTACACAGGACACGCGCTAACCATACGTTTCCGAAGGCAGAAAGCAATGTATCTTGCACGGCTTGTTAAGACAACAATAAAGGAAACGCACATGTTGACTTGCGATGGAGAAATAGACGACCCAAATATATTTACTTAAGATTACTTACACACTCCAGTGAAGACGACACAGGACACGCGCTAACCAGACGTGTCCGAAGGCAGAAAGCAATGTATCTAGCACGGCAGGGCACGACACTAATAAAGGAAACGCACATGTTGACTTGCGATGGCGAAATAGACGACCCACATTAAAAGAGCCCCTATTTACTTGAAAGATAGTCTAAAAAAACTAGAAGATGGGCTAGATGCATGTGCATTGTAACTTGACGAAAGGTAAATGCACATAGGAAGACACACACTCGAGTGAAGACGACACAGAACACACGCTAACCAGACGTTTACGAAGGCAGACACAATGTATCTTGCACGGCTTGTTAAGACAACAATAAAGGGAACGCACATGTTGACTTGCGATGGAGAAATAGATGACCAACATATAAACGAACCCTCATTTACTTGAAAGATAGTTTTAAAAACACTAGAAGATGGGCTTGGTGATGCATTGTAACTTGACGAAAGGTAAATGCACATAGGAATACACACACTCGAGTGAAGACGATACAGAACACGCGCTAACCAGACGTTTCCGGAGGCAGAAAACAATGTATCTTGCACGGCTGGTTAAGATAACAATAAAGGGAACGCACATGTTGACTTGCGATGGAGAAATAGATGACCAACATATAAAAGAGCCCTCATTTACTTGAAAGATAGTTTTAAAAACACTAGAAGATGGGATGGTGATGCATTGTAACTTGACGAAAGGTAAATGCACATAGGAATACACACACTCGAGTGAAGACGACACAGAACACGCGCTAACCAGACGTTTCCGAAGGCAGAAAGCAATGTATCTTGCACGGCAGGTTACGGCAACAATGAAAGAAACGCACATGTTGACTTGCGAAGGAGAAATAGGTGACCCACATATAAAAGAGCCCTCATTTACTTGAAAGATAGTTTAAAAAAACTAGAAGATGGGCTTGATGATGCATTGTAACTTGACGAAAGGTAAATGCACATAGGAAGACACACACTCGAGTGAAGACGACACAGAACACATGCTAACCAGACGTTTACGAAGGCAGACATAATGTATCTTGCACGGCTGGTTAAGACAACAATAAAGGGAACGCACATGTTGACTTGCGATGGAGAAACAGATGAACCACATATAAAAGAGCCCTCATTTACTTGATAGTTTTAAAAACACTAGAAGACGGGCTAGATGGTGCATTGTAACTTGACGAAAGGTAAATGCACATAGGAAGACACACACTTGAGTGAAGACGACACAGAACACGCGCTAACCAGACGTTTACGAAGGCAGAAAGCAATGTATCTTGCACGGCTGGTTACGGCTACAATGAAGGAAACGCACATGTTGACTTGCGATGGAGAAATAGATGACCCACATATAAAAGAGCCCTCATTTACTTGAATGATAGTTTAAAAAAACTAGAAGATGGGCTAGATGTTTTATTTTAACTTGACGAAAGGTAAATGCACATAGGAAGACGCACACTCGGGTGAACATGACACAGGAAACGTGCTAACCAGTTGTTTCCAAAGACCGAAAAGAATATATCTTGCACGGCTAGTTAAGACAACAATAAAGGAAATGCACATGTTGACTTGCGATGGAGAAATAGATGACCCACATATACAACAGCCATCATTTACTCGAAAGATAGTTTTAAAAAACTAGAAGATGGGCTAGATGGTGCATTATAACCTGACGAAAGGTAAATTCACATAGGAAGACACACACTCGATTGAAGACAACACAGGAAACGTGCTAACCAGATGTTTCCGAAGGCAGAAAACAAAGTATCTAGCACTGCTGGTTAAGAAAACAATAAAGTAAATGCACATGTTGACTTGCGACGGAGAAATAGGTGACCAACAAATAAAAGAGCCCTCATTTACTTGAAAGATAGTTAAAAAAACTAGAAGATGGGATAGATGGTGCATTGTAACTTGACGAAAGGTAAATGCACATAGGAAGGCGCCCACTCGGGTGAACATGACACAGGAAACGTGCTAACCAGTTGTTTCCATAGGCCGAAAACAATATACCTTGCACGGCTAGTTAAGACAACAATAAAGGAAACGCACATGTTTACTTGCGATGCAGAAATAGACGACCTACTTATACAAGAGCCCTCATTTACTTAAAAGATAGTTTTAAAAAACTAGAAGATGGGCTTGATGATGCATTATAACTTGACGAAAGGTAAATGCACATAGCAAGACGCACACTCGAGTGAAGACGACACAGTAAACGCGCTAACCAGACGTTAACGAAGGCAAAAAGCAATGTATCTTGCACGGCAGGTTACGGCAACAATGAAGGAAACGCACATGTTGACTTGCGATGGAGAAATAGATGACCCACATATAAAAGAGCCCTCATTTACTTGAAAGATAGTTTAAAAAAACTAGAAGATGGGCTTGATGATGCATTGTAACTTGAAGAAAGGTAAATGCACATAGGAAGACACACACTCGAGTGAAGACCACACAGAACACGCTGACCAGACGTTTACGAAGGCAGAAAGCAATGTATCTTGCACGGCTGGTTACGGCAACAATGAAGGAAACGCACATGTTGACTTGCGATGGAGAAATAGATGACCCACATATAAAAGAGCCCTCATTTACTTCAAAGATAGTTTTAAAAAACTAGAAGATGGGCTAGATGGTGCATTGTAACTTGACGAAAGATAAATGCACATAGGAAGACGTACACTCGGGTGAAGATGACACAGGAAACGTGCTAACCAGTTGTTTCCAAAGGACGAAAACAATATATCTTGCACGGCTATTTAAGACAACAATAAAGGAAACGCACATGTTGACTTGCGATGCAGAAATAGACGACCCACATATAAAAGAGCCCTCATTTACTTGAAAGATAGTTTTAAAAACACTAGAAGATGGGCTTGGTGATGCATTGTAACTTGACGAAAGGTAAATGCACAGAGGAAGACACAGACTCGAGTGAAGACGATACAGGAAACGTGCTAAACAGATGTTTACGAAGGCAGAAAGCAATCTATCTTGCACGGCTAGTTAAGACAACAATGAAGGAAACGCACATGTTGACTAGCGATGGAAAAATAGATTACCCAAATATAAAAGAGCCCTCATTTACTTGAAAGATAGTTTAAAAAAACTAGAAGATGGGCTTGATGATGCATTGTAACTTGACGAAAGGTAAATGCACATAGGAAGACACACACTCGAGTGAAGACGACACAGAACACACGCTAACCAGACGTTTACGAAGGCAGAAAGCAATGTATCTTGCACGGCTAGTTAAGACAACAATAACGGAAACGCACATGTTGACTTGCGATGGAGAAATAGATGACCCACATATAAAAGAGCCCTCATTCACTTGAAAGATAGTTTTAAAAACACTTGAAGATGGGCTTGGTGATGCATTGTAACTAGACGAAAGGTAAATGCCCAGAGAAAGACACAGACTCGAGTGAAGACGATACAGGAAACGTGCTAACCAGTTGTTTCCAAAGACCGAAAACAATATATCTTGCACGGCTAGTTAAGACAACAATAAAGGAAACGCACATGCTGACTTGCGATGCAGAAATAGACGACCCACATATACAAGAGCCCTCATTTACTTGAAAGAGAGTTTTAAAAAACTAGAAGATGGCCTTGATGATGCATTGTAACTTGACGAAAGGTAAATGCACATAGGAAGACACACACTCGAGTGAAGACGACACAGAACACACGCTAACCAGACGTTTACGAAAGCAGAAAGCAATGTATCTTGCATGGCTGGTTACGGCAACAATGAAGGAAACGCACATGTTGACTTGCGATGAAGAAATAGATGACCCACATATAAAAGAGCCCTCATTTACTTAAAAGATAGTTTTAAAAAACTAGAAGATGGGCTAGATGGTGCATTGTAACTTGACGAAAGGTAAATGCACATAGGAAGACGCACACTCGGGTGAAGATGACACAGGAAACGTGCTAAGCAGTTGTTTCCAAAGGCCGAAAACAATATATCTTGCACGGCTAGTTAAGACAACCATAAAGGAAACGCACATGTTGACTTGCGATGCAGAAATAGACGACCCACATATACAAGAGCCCTCATTTACTTGAAAGATAGTTTAAAAAAACTAGAAGATGGGTTTGATGATGCATTGTAACTTGACGAAAGGGAAATGCACATAGGAAGACGCAGACTCGAGTGAAGACGATACAGGAAACGTGCTAAAATGATGTTTACGAAGGCAGCAAGCAACCTATCTTGCACGGCTGGTTAAGACAACAATGAAGGAAACGCACATGTTGACTTGCGATGGAGAAATAGATGACCCAAATATAAAAGAGCCCTCATTTACTTGAAAAATAGTTTAAGAAACTAGAAGATGGGCTAGATGGTGCATTGTAACTTGACGAAAGGTAAATTCACATAGGAAGACGCACACTCGAGTGAAGACGACATAGAAACGTGCTAACGAGATGTTTCCTAAGGCAGAAAACAATATACCTTGCACGGCTGGTTAAGACAACAATGAAGGAAACGCACATGTTGACTTGCGATGGAGAAATAGTTGACCCACATATATAAGAGCCCTCAATTACTTGAAAGATAGTTTAAAAAACTAGAAGATGGGCTTGATGATGCATTGTAACTTGACGAAAGGTGAATGCACCTAGGAAGACGCACACTCGAGTGAAGATGACACAGGAAACGTGCTAACCAATTGTTTCCAAAGACCGAAAACAATATATCTTGCACGGCTAGTTAAGACAACAATAAAGGAAACGCACATGTTGACTTGCGATGAAGAAATAGTCGACCCACATATACAAGAGCCCTCGTTTACTTGAAAGATAGTTTTAAAAACTAGAAGATGGGCTTGATGATGCATAGTAACTTGACGAAAGGTAAATGCACATAGGAAGACACACACTCGAGTGAAGACGACACAGAACACACGCTAACCAGACGTTTACGAAAGCAGAAAGCAATGTATCTTGCACGGCTGGTTATGGCAACAATGAAGGAAACGCACATGTTGAGTTGCGATGGAGAAATAGATGACCCACATATAAAAGAGCCCTCATTTACTTGAAAGATAGTTTTAAAAAACTAGAAGATGGGCTAGATGGTGCATTGTAACTTGACGAAAGGTAAATGCACATAGGAAGACGCACACTCGGCTGAAGATGACACAGGAAACGTGCTAACCAGTTGTTTTCAAAGGCCGAAAACAATATATCTTGCACGGCAGGTTACCGCAAAAATGAAGGAAACGCACATGTTGACTTGCGATGCAGAAATAGACGACCCACATATATAAGAGCCCTCATTTACTTGAAAGATAGTTTAAAAAAACTAGAAGATGGGCTTGACGATGCATTGTAACTTGACGAAAGGTAAATGCACATAGGAAGACGCACACTCGAGTGAAGATGACACAGGAAACGTGCTAACCAGTTGTTTCCAAAGACCGAAAGCAATATATCTTGCACGGCTAGTTAAGACAACAATAAAGGAAACGCACATGTTGACTTGCGATGCAGAAATAGACGACCCACATATACAAGAGCCCTCATTTACTTGAAAGATAGTTTAAAAAAAACTAGAAGATGTTCTTGATGATGCATTGTAACATGACGAAAGGTAAATGCACATAGGAAGACACACACTCGAGTGAAGACGATACAGGAAACGTGCTAAACAGATGTTTACGAAGGCCAAAAGCAATCTATCTTGCACGGCTGGTTAAGACAACAATGAAGGAAACCCACATGTTGACTTGCGATGGAGAAATAGATGACCCAAATATAAAAGAGCCCTCATTTACATGAAAGATAGTTTTAAAAAACTAGAAGATGGGCTTGATGATGCATTGTAACTTGACGAAAGGTAAATGCGCATAGGAAGACACAGACTCGAGTGAAGACGATACAGGAAACGTGCTAAACAGATGTTTACGAAGGCAGAAAGCAATCTATCTTGCACGGCTGGTTAAGACAACAATAAAGGAAACGCACGTGTTGACTTGCGATGGAGAAATAGACGATCCACATATAAAAGAGCCCTCATTTACTTGAAAAATAGTTTAAGAAACTAGAAGATGGGCTAGATGGTGCATTGTAACTTGACGAAAGGTAAATTCACATAGGAAGATGCACACTCGAGTGAAGGCGACACAGGAAACGTGCTAACGAGATGTTTCCTAAGGCAGAAAACAATATATCTTGCACGGCTGGTTAAGACAACGATGAAGGAAACGCACATGTTGACTTGCAATGGAGAAATAGTTGACCCACATATATAAGAGCCCTCAATTACTTGAAAGATAGTTTAAAAAAACTAGAAGATGGGCTTGATAATGCAATGTAACTTGACGAAAGGTAAATGCACATAGGAAGACGCACACTCGAGGGAAGATGACACAGGAAACGTGCTAAGCAGTTGTTTCCAAAGACCGAAAACAATATATCTTGCACGGCTAGTTAAGACAACAATAAAGGAAACGCACATGTTGACTTGCGATGCAGAAATAGACGACCCACATATACAAGAGCCCTCATTTACTTGAAAAATAGTTTAAGAAACTAGAAGATGGGCTTGGTGATGCATTGTAACTTGACGTAAGGTAAATGCACATAGGAAGACGCACACTCGAGTGAAGACGACACTGGAAACGCACTAACCAGACGTTTACGAAGGCAGAAAGCAATGTATCTTGCACGGGAGGTTACGGCAACAATGAAGGAAACGCACATGTTGACTTGCGATGCAGAAATAGACGACCCACATATATAAGAGCCCTCATTTACTTGAAAGATAGTTAAAAAAAACTAGAAGATGGGCTTGATGATGCACTGTAACTTGACGAAAGGTAAATTCACATAGGAAGACGCACTGTCGAGTGCAGACGACACAGGAAACGTGCTAACGAGATGTTTCCTAAGGCAGAAAACAATATATCTTGCACGGCTGGTTAAGACAACAATGAAGGAAACGCACATGTTGACTTGCGATAGAGAAATAGTTGACCCACATATATAAGAGCCCTCAATTACTTGAAAGATAGTTTTAAAAAACTAGAAGATGGGCTTGATGATGCATTGTAACTTGACGAAAGGTAAATGCACATAGGAAGACGCACACTCGAGTGAAAATGACACAGGAAACGTGCTAACCAGTTGTTTCCAAAGACCGAAAACAATATATCTTGCACGGCTAGTTAAGACAACAATAAAGGAAACGCACATGTTGACTTGCGATGAAGAAATAGACGACCCACATATACAAGAGCCCTCATTTACTTGAAAGATAGTTTAAAAAAACTAGAAGATGGGCTTGATGATGCATAGTAACTTGACGAAAGGTAAATGCACATAGGAAGACACACACTCGAGTGAAGACGACACAGAACACACGCTAACCAAACGTTTACGAAAGCAGAAAGCAATGTATCTTGCACGGCTGGTTACGGCAACAATGAAGGAAACGCACATGTTGACTTGCGATGGAGAAATAGATGACCCAAATATAAAAGAGCCCTCATTTACTTGAAAGATAGTTTTAAAAACTCTAGAAGATGGGCTTGGTGATGCATTGTAACTTGACGAAAGGTAAATGCACAGAGGAAGACACAGACTCGAGTGAAGACGATACAGGAAACGTGCTAAACAGATGTTTACGAAGGCAGAAAGGAATCTATCTTGCACGGCTGGTTAAGACAACAATGAAGGAAACGCACATGTTGACTTGCGATGGAGAAATAGATGACCCAAATATAAAAGAGCCCTCATTTACATGAAAGATAGTTTAAAAAAAACTAGAAGATGGGCTAGATGGTGCATTGTAACTTGACGAAAGGTAAATTCACATAGGAAGACGCACACTCGGGTGAAGATGACACAGGAAACGTGCTAACCAGACGTTTACGAAGGCAGAAAACAAAGTATCTAGCACTGCTGGTTAAGAAAACAATAAAGTAAATGCACATGTTGACTTGCGACGGAGAAATAGGTGACCAACAAATAAAAGAGCCCTCATTTACTTGAAAGATAGTTAAAAAAACTAGAAGATGGGATAGATGGTGCATTGTAACTTGACGAAAGGTAAATGCACATAGGAAGGCGCCCACTCGGGTGAACATGACACAGGAAACGTGCTAACCAGTTGTTTCCATAGGCCGAAAACAATATACCTTGCACGGCTAGTTAAGACAACAATAAAGGAAACGCACATGTTTACTTGCGATGCAGAAATAGACGACCTACTTATACAAGAGCCCTCATTTACTTAAAAGATAGTTTTAAAAAACTAGAAGATGGGCTTGATGATGCATTATAACTTGACGAAAGGTAAATGCACATAGCAAGACGCACACTCGAGTGAAGACGACACAGTAAACGCGCTAACCAGACGTTAACGAAGGCAAAAAGCAATGTATCTTGCACGGCAGGTTACGGCAACAATGAAGGAAACGCACATGTTGACTTGCGATGGAGAAATAGATGACCCACATATAAAAGAGCCCTCATTTACTTGAAAGATAGTTTAAAAAAACTAGAAGATGGGCTTGATGATGCATTGTAACTTGAAGAAAGGTAAATGCACATAGGAAGACACACACTCGAGTGAAGACCACACAGAACACGCTGACCAGACGTTTACGAAGGCAGAAAGCAATGTATCTTGCACGGCTGGTTACGGCAACAATGAAGGAAACGCACATGTTGACTTGCGATGGAGAAATAGATGACCCACATATAAAAGAGCCCTCATTTACTTCAAAGATAGTTTTAAAAAACTAGAAGATGGGCTAGATGGTGCATTGTAACTTGACGAAAGGTAAATGCACATAGGAAGACGTACACTCGGGTGAAGATGACACAGGAAACGTGCTAACCAGTTGTTTCCAAAGGACGAAAACAATATATCTTGCACGGCTATTTAAGACAACAATAAATGAAACGCACATGTTGACTTGCGATGCAGAAATAGACGACCCACATATAAAAGAGCCCTCATTTACTTGAAAGATAGTTTTAAAAACACTAGAAGATGGGCTTGGTGATGCATTGTAACTTGACGAAAGATAAATGCACAGAGGAAGACACAGACTCGAGTGAAGACGATACAGGAAACGTGCTAAACAGATGTTTACGAAGGCAGAAAGCAATCTATCTTGCACGGCTAGTTAAGACAACAATGAAGGAAACGCACATGTTGACTAGCGATGGAAAAATAGATTACCCAAATATAAAAGAGCCCTCATTTACTTGAAAGATAGTTTTAAAAACTCTAGAAGATGGGCTTGGTGATGCATTGTAACTTGACGAAAGGTAAATGCACAGAGGAAGACACAGACTCGAGTGAAGACGATACAGGAAACGTGCTAAACAGATGTTTACGAAGGCAGAAAGCAATCTATCTTGCACGGCTGGTTAAGACAACAATGAAGGAAACGCACATGTTGACTTGCGATGGAGAAATAGATGACCCAAATATAAAAGAGCCCTCATTTACATGAAAGATAGTTTAAAAAAAACTAGAAGATGGGCTAGATGGTGCATTATAACCTGACGAAAGGTAAATTCACATAGGAAGACACACACTCGATTGAAGACAACACAGGAAACGTGCTAACCAGATGTTTCCGAAGGCAGAAAACAAAGTATCTAGCACTGCTGGTTAAGAAAACAATAAAGTAAATGCACATGTTGACTTGCGACGGAGAAATAGGTGACCAACAAATAAAAGAGCCCTCATTTACTTGAAAGATAGTTAAAAAAACTAGAAGATGGGATAGATGGTGCATTGTAACTTGACGAAAGGTAAATGCACATAGGAAGGCGCCCACTCGGGTGAACATGACACAGGAAACGTGCTAACCAGTTGTTTCCATAGGCCGAAAACAATATACCTTGCACGGCTAGTTAAGACAACAATAAAGGAAACGCACATGTTTACTTGCGATGCAGAAATAGACGACCTACTTATACAAGAGCCCTCATTTACTTAAAAGATAGTTTTAAAAAACTAGAAGATGGGCTTGATGATACATTATAACTTGACGAAAGGTAAATGCACATAGCAAGACGCACACTCGAGTGAAGACGACACAGTAAACGCGCTAACCAGACGTTAACGAAGGCAAAAAGCAATGTATCTTGCACGGCAGGTTACGGCAACAATGAAGGAAACGCACATGTTGACTTGCGATGGAGAAATAGATGACCCACATATAAAAGAGCCCTCATTTACTTGAAAGATAGTTTAAAAAAACTAGAAGATGGGCTTGATGATGCATTGTAACTTGAAGAAAGGTAAATGCACATAGGAAGACACACACTCGAGTGAAGACCACACAGAACACGCTGACCAGACGTTTACGAAGGCAGAAAGCAATGTATCTTGCACGGCTGGTTACGGCAACAATGAAGGAAACGCACATGTTGACTTGCGATGGAGAAATAGATGACCCACATATAAAAGAGCCCTCATTTACTTCCAAGATAGTTTTAAAAAACTAGAAGATGGGCTAGATGGTGCATTGTAACTTGACGAAAGGTAAATGCACATAGGAAGACGTACACTCGGGTGAAGATGACACAGGAAACGTGCTAACCAGTTGTTTCCAAAGGACGAAAACAATATATCTTGCACGGCTATTTAAGACAACAATAAAGGAAACGCACATGTTGACTTGCGATGCAGAAATAGACGACCCACATATAAAAGAGCCCTCATTTACTTGAAAGATAGTTTTAAAAACACTAGAAGATGGGCTTGGTGATGCATTGTAACTTGACGAAAGGTAAATGCACAGAGGAAGACACAGACTCGAGTGAAGACGATACAGGAAACGTGCTAAACAGATGTTTACGAAGGCAGAAAGCAATCTATCTTGCACGGCTAGTTAAGACAACAATGAAGGAAACGCACATGTTGACTAGCGATGGAAAAATAGATTACCCAAATATAAAAGAGCCCTCATTTACTTGAAAGATAGTTTAAAAAAACTAGAAGATGGGCTTGATGATGCATTGTAACTTGACGAAAGGTAAATGCACATAGGAAGACACACACTCGAGTGAAGACGACACAGAACACACGCTAACCAGACGTTTACGAAGGCAGAAAGCAATGTATCTTGCACGGCTAGTTAAGACAACAATAACGGAAACGCACATGTTGACTTGCGATGGAGAAATAGATGACCCACATATAAAAGAGCCCTCATTTACTTGAAAGATAGTTTTAAAAACACTTGAAGATCGGCTTGGTGATGCATTGTAACTAGACGAAAGGTAAATGCCCAGAGAAAGACACAGACTCGAGTGAAGACGATACAGGAAACGTGCTAACCAGTTGTTTCCAAAGACCGAAAACAATATATCTTGCACGGCTAGTTAAGACAACACTAAAGGAAACGCACATGCTGACTTGCGATGCAGAAATAGACGACCCACATATACAAGAGCCCTCATTTACTTGAAAGAGAGTTTTAAAAAACTAGAAGATGGCCTTGATGATGCATTGTAACTTGACGAAAGGTAAATGCACATAGGAAGACACACACTCGAGTGAAGACGACACAGAACACACGCTAACCAGACGTTTACGAAAGCAGAAAGCAATGTATCTTGCATGGCTGGTTATGGCAACAATGAAGGAAACGCACATGTTGACTTGCGATGAAGAAATAGACGACCCACATATACAAGAGCCCTCATTTACTTGAAAGATAGTTTAAAAAAACTAGAAGATGGGTTTGATGATGCATTGTAACTTGACGAAAGGGAAATGCACATAGGAAGACGCAGACTCGAGTGAAGACGATACAGGAAACGTGCTAAAATGATGTTTACGAAGGCAGCAAGCAATCTATCTTGCACGGCTGGTTAAGACAACAATGAAGGAAACGCACATGTTGACTTGCGATGGAGAAATAGATGACCCAAATATAAAAGAGCCCTCATTTACTTGAAAAATAGTTTAAGAAACTAGAAGATGGGCTAGATGGTGCATTGTAACTTGACGAAAGGTAAATTCACATATTAAGACGCACACTCGAGTGAAGACGACATAGAAACGTGCTAACGAGATGTTTCCTAAGGCAGAAAACAATATACCTTGCACGGCTGGTTAAGACAACAATGAACGAAACGCACATGTTGACTTGCGATGGAGAAATAGTTGACCCACATATATAAGAGCCCTCAATTACTTGAAAGATAGTTTAAAAAACTAGAAGATGGGCTTGATGATGCATTGTAACTTGACGAAAGGTGAATGCACCTAGGAAGACGCACACTCGAGTGAAGATGACACAGGAAACGTGCTAACCAGTTGTTTCCAAAGACCGAAAACAATATATCTTGGACGGCTAGTTAAGACAACAATAAAGGAAACGCACATGTTGACTTGCGATGAAGAAATAGTCGACCCACATATACAAGAGCCCTCGTTTACTTGAAAGATAGTTTTAAAAACTAGAAGATGGGCTTGATGATGCATAGTAACTTGACGAAAGGTAAATGCACATAGGAAGACACACACTCGAGTGAAGACGACACAGAACACACGCTAACCAGACGTTTACGAAAGCAGAAAGCAATGTATCTTGCACGGCTGGTTATGGCAACAATGAAGGAAACGCACATGTTGAGTTGCGATGGAGAAATAGATGACCCACATATAAAAGAGCCCTCATTTACTTGAAAGATAGTTTTAAAAAACTAGAAGATGGGCTAGATGGTGCATTGTAACTTGACGAAAGGTAAATGCACATAGGAAGACGCACACTCGGCTGAAGATGACACAGGAAACGTGCTAACCAGTTGTTTTCAAAGGCCGAAAACAATATATCTTGCACGGCAGGTTACCGCAAAAATGAAGGAAACGCACATGTTGACTTGCGATGCAGAAATAGACGACCCACATATATAAGAGCCCTCATTTACTTGAAAGATAGTTTAAAAAAACTAGAAGATGGGCTTGATGATGCATTGTAACTTGACGAAAGGTAAATGCACATAGGAAGACGCACACTCGAGTGAAGATGACACAGGAAACGTGCTAACCAGTTGTTTCCAAAGACCGAAAGCAATATATCTTGCACGGCTAGTTAAGACAACAATAAAGGAAACGCACATGTTGACTTGCGATGCAGAAATAGACGACCCACATATACAAGAGCCCTCATTTACTTGAAAGATAGTTTAAAAAAAACTAGAAGATGTTCTTGATGATGCATTGTAACATGACGAAAGGTAAATGCACATAGGAAGACACACACTCGAGTGAAGACGATACAGGAAACGTGCTAAACAGATGTTTACGAAGGCCAAAAGCAATCTATCTTGCACGGCTGGTTAAGACAACAATGAAGGAAACCCACATGTTGACTTGCGATGGAGAAATAGATGACCCAAATATAAAAGAGCCCTCATTTACTTGAAAAATAGTTTAAGAAACTAGAAGATGGGCTAGATGGTGCATTGTAACTTGACGAAAGGTAAATTCACATAGGAAGATGCACACTCGAGTGAAGGCGACACAGGAAACGTGCTAACGAGATGTTTCCTAAGGCAGAAAACAATATATCTTGCACGGCTGGTTAAGACAACAATGAAGGAAACGCACATGTTGACTTGCAATGGAGAAATAGTTGACCCACATATATAAGAGCCCTCAATTACTTGAAAGATAGTTTAAAAAAACTAGAAGATGGGCTTGATAATGCAATGTAACTTGACGAAAGCTAAATGCACATAGGAAGACGCACACTCGAGGGAAGATGACACAGGAAACGTGCTAAGCAGTTGTTTCCAAAGACCGAAAACAATATATCTTGCACGGCTAGTTAAGACAACAATAAAGGAAACGCACATGTTGACTTGCGATGCAGAAATAGACGACCCACATATACAAGAGCCCTCATTTACTTGAAAAATAGTTTAAGAAACTAGAAGATGGGCTTGGTGATGCATTGTAACTTGACGTAAGGTAAATGCACATAGGAAGACGCACACTCGAGTGAAGACGACACTGGAAACGCACTAACCAGACGTTTACGAAGGCAGAAAGCAATGTATCTTGCACGGGAGGTTACGGCAACAATGAAGGAAACGCACATGTTGACTTGCGATGCAGAAATAGACGACCCACATATATAAGAGCCCTCATTTACTTGAAAGATAGTTAAAAAAAACTAGAAGATGGGCTTGATGATGCACTGTAACTTGACGAAAGTTAAATTCACATAGGAAGACGCACTGTCGAGTGCAGACGACACAGGAAACGTGCTAACGAGATGTTTCCTAAGGCAGAAAACAATATATCTTGCACGGCTGGTTAAGACAACAATGAAGGAAACGCACATGTTGACTTGCGATGGAGAAATAGTTGACCCACATATATAAGAGCCCTCAATTACTTGAAAGATAGTTTTAAAAACTAGAAGATGGGCTTGATGATGCATTGTAACTTGACGAAAGGTAAATGCACATAGGAAGACGCACACTCGAGTGAAAATGACACAGGAAACGTGCTAACCAGTTGTTTCCAAAGACCGAAAACAATATATCTTGCACGGCTAGTTAAGACAACAATAAAGGAAACGCACATGTTGACTTGCGATGAAGAAATAGACGACCCACATATACAAGAGCCCTCATTTACTTGAAAGATAGTTTAAAAAAACTAGAAGATGGGCTTGATGATGCATAGTAACTTGACGAAAGGTAAATGCACATAGGAAGACACACACTCGAGTGAAGACGACACAGAACACACGCTAACCAGACGTTTACGAAAGCAGAAAGCAATGTATCTTGCACGGCTGGTTACGGCAACAATGAAGGAAACGCACATGTTGACTTGCGATGGAGAAATAGATGACCCAAATATAAAAGAACCCTCATTTACTTGAAAGATAGTTTTAAAAACTCTAGAAGATGGGCTTGGTGATGCATTGTAACTTGACGAAAGGTAAATGCACAGAGGAAGACACAGACTCGAGTGAAGACGATACAGGAAACGTGCTAAACAGATGTTTACGAAGGCAGAAAGCAATCTATCTTGCACGGCTGGTTAAGACAACAATGAAGGAAACGCACATGTTGACTTGCGATGGAGAAATAGATGACCCAAATATAAAAGAGCCCTCATTTACATGAAAGATAGTTTAAAAAAAACTAGAAGATGGGCTAGATGGTGCATTGTAACTTGACGAAAGGTAAATTCACATAGGAAGACGCACACTCGGGTGAAGATGACACAGGAAACGTGCTAACCAGACGTTTACGAAGGCAGAAAGCAATGTATCTTCCACGGCAGGTTACGGCAACAATGGAGGAAACGCTTATGTTGACTTGCGATGGAGAAATAGATGACCCACATATAAAAGAGCCCTCATTTACTTGAAAAATTGTTTAAGAAACTAGAAGATGGGCTAGATGGTGCATTGTAACTTGACGAAAGGTAAATTCTCATAGGAAGACGCACACTCGAGTGAAGACGACACAGGAAACGTGCTAACGAGATGTTTCCTAAGGCAGAAAACAATATATCTTGCACGGCTGGTTAAGACAACAATGAATGAAACACACATGTTGACTTGCGATGGTGAAATAGACGACCCACATATACAACAGCCCTCATTTACTTGAAAGACAGTTTAAAAACTAGAAGATGAGCTTGATGATGCATTGTAACTTGACGAAAGGTAAATGCACATAGGAAGACGCACACTCGAGTGAAGACGACAAAGGAAACGCGCTAACCAGACGTTTACGAAGGCAGAAAGCAATGTATCTTGCACGGCAGGTTACGGCAAGAATGAAGGAAACGCACACGTTGACTTGCGATGGAGAAATAGATGACCCACATATAAAAGAGCCCTCATTTACTTGAAAAATAGTTTAAGAAACTAGAAGATGGGCTAGATGGTGCATTGTAACTTGACGAAAGGTAAATTCACATAGGAAGACGCATACTCGAGTGAAGACGACACAGGAAACGTGCTAACGAGATGTTTCCTAAGGCAGAAAACAATATATCTTGCACGGCTGTTTAAGACAACAATGAAGGAAACGCACATGTTGACTTGCGATGGAGAAATAGATGATCCACATATATAAGAGCCCTCATTTAATTGAAAGATAGTTAAAAAAAACTAGAAGATGTACTTGATGATGCATTGTAACTTGACGAAATGTAAATGCACATAGGAAGACACACACTCGAGCGAAGACGACACAGAACAGGCTCTAACCAGATGTTTACGAAGGGAGAAAGAAAGGTATCTTGCACGGCAGGTTACGGCAACAATGAAGGAAACGCACATGTTGACTTGCGATGGAGAAATAGACGACCCACATATATAAGAGCACTCATTTACTTGAAATATAGTTTAAAAACTAGAATATCGGCTTGATAATGCATTGTAACTTGACGAAAGGTCAATGCACATAGGAAGACAAACACTCGAGTGAAGACGACACAGAACACGCGCTAACCAGACGTTTACGAAGGCAGAAAGCAATGTATCTTGCACTGCTGGTTAAGAAAATAAAGTAAATGCACATGTTGAATTGCGATGGAGAAATAGATGACCCACATATAAAAGAGCCCTCATTTACTTGAAAAATAGTTTAAGAAACTAGAAGATGGGCTAGATGGTGCATTGTAACTTGACGAAAGGTAAATTCACACAGGAAGACGCACACTCGAGTGAAGACGACACAGGAAACGTGCTAACGAGATGTTTCCTAAGGCAGAAAACAATATATCTTGCACGGCTGGTTAAGACAACAATGAAGGAAACGCACATGTTGACTTGCGATGGAGAAATAGATGACCCACATATATAAGAGCCCTCATTTACTTGGAAGATAGTCAAAATAACTAGAAGATGGACTTGATGATGCATTGTAACTTGACGAAATGTAAATGCACATAGGAAGACAAACACTCGAGTGAAGACGACACAGAACACACGCTAACCAGACGTTTACGAAGGCAGAAAGCAATGTATATTGCACGGCTAGTTAAGACAACAATAAAGGAAACGCACATGTTGACTTGCGATGGAGAAATAGACGACCCACATATAAAAGAGCCCTCATTTACTTGAAAGATAGTTTTAAAAACACTAGAAGATGGGCTTGGTGATGCATTGTAACTTGACGAAAGGTAAATGCACAGAGGAAGACACACACTCGAGTGAAGACGACACAGAACACACGCTAACCAGACGTTTACGAAGGCAGAAAGCAATGTATCTTGCACGGCTAGTTAAGACAACAATAAAGGAAACGCACGTGTTGACTTGCGATGGAGAAATAGACGACCCACTTATAAAAGAGCCCTGATTTGCTTAAAAGATAGTTTTAAAAACTCTAGAAGATGGGCTTGGTGATGCATTGTAACTTGAGGAAAGGTAAATGCACAGAGGAGGACACAGACTCGAGTGAAGACGATACAGGAAACGTGCTAAACAGACGTTTACGAAGGCAGAAAGCAATCTATCTTGCACGGCTGGTTAAGACAACAATGAAGGAAACGCACATGTTGACTTGCGATGGAGAAATAGATGACCCAAATATAAAAGAGCCCTATTTTACATGAAAGATAGTTTAAAAAAAACTATAAGATGGGCTAGATGGTGCATTGTAACTTGACGAAAGGTAAATTCACATAGGAAGACGCACACTCGGGTGAAGATGACACAGGAAACGTGCTAACCAGACGTTTACGAAGGCAGAAAGCAATGTATCTTGCACGGCAGGTTACGGCAACAATGGAGGAAACGCTTATGTTGACTTGCGATGGAGAAATAGATGACCCACATATAAAAGAGCCCTCATTTACTTGAAAAATAGTTTAAGAAACTAGAAGATGGGCTAGATGGTGCATTGTAACTTGACGAAAGGTATATTCACATAGGAAGACGCACACTCGAGTGAAGACAACACAGGAAACGGGCTAACGAGATGTTTCCTAAGGCAGAAAACAATATATCTTGCACGGCTGGTTAAGACAACAATGAAGGAAACACACATGTTGACTTGCGATGGTGAAATAGACGACCCACATATACAACAGCCCTCATTTACTTGAAGGACAGTTTAAAAACTAGAAGATGGGCTTGATGGGGCATTGTAACTTGACGAAAGGTAAATTCACATAGGAAGACGCACACTCGAGTGAAGACGACACAGGAAACGTGCTAACGAGATGCTTCCTAAGGCAGAAAACAATATATCTTGCACGGCTGTTTAAGACAACAATGAAGGAAACGCACATGTTGACTTGCGATAGAGAAATAGATGATCCACATATATAAGAGCCCTCATTTAATTGAAAGATAGTTAAAAAAAACTAGAAGATGTACTTGATGATGCATTGTAACTTGACGAAATGTAAATGCACATAGGAAGACACACACTCGAGCGAAGACGACACAGAACACACGCTAACCAGACGTTTACGAAAGCAGAAAGCAATGTATCTTGCACGGCTGGTTACGGCAACAATGAAGGAAACGCACATGTTGACTTGCGATGGAGAAATAGATGACCCAAATATAAAAGAGCCCTCATTTACTTGAAAGATAGTTTTAAAAACTCTAGAAGATGGGCTTGGTGATGCATTGTAACTTGACGAAAGGTAAATGCACAGAGGAAGACACAGACTCGAGTGAAGACGATACAGGAAACGTGCTAAACAGATGTTTACGAAGGCAGAAAGCAATCTATCTTGCACGGCTGGTTAAGACAACAATGAAGGAAACGCACATGTTGACTTGCGATGGAGAAATAGATGACCCAAATATAAAAGAGCCCTCATTTACTTGAAAAATAGTTTAAGAAACTAGAAGATGGGCTAGATGGTGCATTGTAACTTGACGAAAGGTAAATTCACATAGGAAGACGCACACTCGAGTGAAGACGACATAGAAACGTGCTAACGAGATGTTTCCTAAGGCAGAAAACAATATACCTTGCACGGCTGGTTAAGACAACAATGAAGGAAACGCACATGTTGACTTGCGATGGAGAAATAGTTGACCCACATATATAAGAGCCCTCAATTACTTGAAAGATAGTTTAAAAAACTAGAAGATGGGCTTGATTATGCATTGTAACTTGACGAAAGGTGAATGCACCTAGGAAGACGCACACTCGAGTGAAGATGACACAGGAAACGTGCTAACCAGTTGTTTCCAAAGACCGAAAACAATATATCTTGCACGGCTAGTTAAGACAACAATAAAGGAAACGCACATGTTGACTTGCGATGCAGAAATAGACGACCCACATATAAAAGAGCCCTCATTTACTTGAAAGATAGTTTTAAAAACACTAGAAGATGGGCTTGGTGATGCATTGTAACTTGACGAAAGGTAAATGCACAGAGGAAGACACAGACTCGAGTGAAGACGATACAGGAAACGTGCTAAACAGATGTTTACGAAGGCAGAAAGCAATCTATCTTGCACGGCTAGTTAAGACAACAATGAAGGAAACGCACATGTTGACTAGCGATGGAAAAATAGATTACCCAAATATAAAAGAGCCCTCATTTACTTGAAAGATAGTTTAAAAAAACTAGAAGATGGGCTTGATGATGCATTGTAACTTGACGAAAGGTAAATGCACATAGGAAGACACACACTCGAGTGAAGACGACACAGAACACACGCTAACCAGACGTTTACGAAGGCAGAAAGCAATGTATCTTGCACGGCTAGTTAAGACAACAATAACGGAAACGCACATGTTGACTTGCGATGGAGAAATAGATGACCCACATATAAAAGAGCCCTCATTTACTTGAAAGATAGTTTTAAAAACACTTGAAGATCGGCTTGGTGATGCATTGTAACTAGACGAAAGGTAAATGCCCAGAGAAAGACACAGACTCGAGTGAAGACGATACAGGAAACGTGCTAACCAGTTGTTTCCAAAGACCGAAAACAATATATCTTGCACGGCTAGTTAAGACAACACTAAAGGAAACGCACATGCTGACTTGCGATGCAGAAATAGACGACCCACATATACAAGAGCCCTCATTTACTTGAAAGAGAGTTTTAAAAAACTAGAAGATGGCCTTGATGATGCATTGTAACTTGACGAAAGGTAAATGCACATAGGAAGACACACACTCGAGTGAAGACGACACAGAACACACGCTAACCAGACGTTTACGAAAGCAGAAAGCAATGTATCTTGCATGGCTGGTTATGGCAACAATGAAGGAAACGCACATGTTGACTTGCGATGAAGAAATAGACGACCCACATATACAAGAGCCCTCATTTACTTGAAAGATAGTTTAAAAAAACTAGAAGATGGGTTTGATGATGCATTGTAACTTGACGAAAGGGAAATGCACATAGGAAGACGCAGACTCGAGTGAAGACGATACAGGAAACGTGCTAAAATGATGTTTACGAAGGCAGCAAGCAATCTATCTTGCACGGCTGGTTAAGACAACAATGAAGGAAACGCACATGTTGACTTGCGATGGAGAAATAGATGACCCAAATATAAAAGAGCCCTCATTTACTTGAAAAATAGTTTAAGAAACTAGAAGATGGGCTAGATGGTGCATTGTAACTTGACGAAAGGTAAATTCACATAGGAAGACGCACACTCGAGTGAAGACGACATAGAAACGTGCTAACGAGATGTTTCCTAAGGCAGAAAACAATATACCTTGCACGGCTGGTTAAGACAACAATGAAGGAAACGCACATGTTGACTTGCGATGGAGAAATAGTTGACCCACATATATAAGAGCCCTCAATTACTTGAAAGATAGTTTAAAAAACTAGAAGATGGGCTTGATGATGCATTGTAACTTGACGAAAGGTGAATGCACCTAGGAAGACGCACACTCGAGTGAAGATGACACAGGAAACGTGCTAACCAGTTGTTTCCAAAGACCGAAAACAATATATCTTGGACGGCTAGTTAAGACAACAATAAAGGAAACGCACATGTTGACTTGCGATGAAGAAATAGTCGACCCACATATACAAGAGCCCTCGTTTACTTGAAAGATAGTTTTAAAAACTAGAAGATGGGCTTGATGATGCATAGTAACTTGACGAAAGGTAAATGCACATAGGAAGACACACACTCGAGTGAAGACGACACAGAACACACGCTAACCAGACGTTTACGAAAGCAGAAAGCAATGTATCTTGCACGGCTGGTTATGGCAACAATGAAGGAAACGCACATGTTGAGTTGCGATGGAGAAATAGATGACCCACATATAAAAGAGCCCTCATTTACTTGAAAGATAGTTTTAAAAAACTAGAAGATGGGCTAGATGGTGCATTGTAACTTGACGAAAGGTAAATGCACATAGGAAGACGCACACTCGGCTGAAGATGACACAGGAAACGTGCTAACCAGTTGTTTTCAAAGGCCGAAAACAATATATCTTGCACGGCAGGTTACCGCAAAAATGAAGGAAACGCACATGTTGACTTGCGATGCAGAAATAGACGACCCACATATATAAGAGCCCTCATTTACTTGAAAGATAGTTTAAAAAAACTAGAAGATGGGCTTGATGATGCATTGTAACTTGACGAAAGGTAAATGCACATAGGAAGACGCACACTCGAGTGAAGATGACACAGGAAACGTGCTAACCAGTTGTTTCCAAAGAC
Organism: Amblyomma maculatum; assembly: GCF_055883805.1. Classification (NCBI taxonomy): domain Eukaryota; kingdom Metazoa; phylum Arthropoda; class Arachnida; order Ixodida; family Ixodidae; genus Amblyomma; species Amblyomma maculatum. The sequence continues at coordinate 143,158,948 of NC_139353.1, forward strand.
CGAAAGCAATATATCTTGCACGGCTAGTTAAGACAACAATAAAGGAAACGCACATGTTGACTTGCGATGCAGAAATAGACGACCCACATATACAAGAGCCCTCATTTACTTGAAAGATAGTTTAAAAAAACTAGAAGATGTTCTTGATGATGCATTGTAACATGACGAAAGGTAAATGCACATAGGAAGACACACACTCGAGTGAAGACGATACAGGAAACGTGCTAAACAGATGTTTACGAAGGCCAAAAGCAATCTATCTTGCACGGCTGGTTAAGACAACAATGAAGGAAACCCACATGTTGACTTGCGATGGAGAAATAGATGACCCAAATATAAAAGAGCCCTCATTTACTTGAAAAATAGTTTAAGAAACTAGAAGATGGGCTAGATGGTGCATTGTAACTTGACGAAAGGTAAATTCACATAGGAAGATGCACACTCGAGTGAAGGCGACACAGGAAACGTGCTAACGAGATGTTTCCTAAGGCAGAAAACAATATATCTTGCACGGCTGGTTAAGACAACGATGAAGGAAACGCACATGTTGACTTGCAATGGAGAAATAGTTGACCCACATATATAAGAGCCCTCAATTACTTGAAAGATAGTTTAAAAAAACTAGAAGATGGGCTTGATAATGCAATGTAACTTGACGAAAGGTAAATGCACATAGGAAGACGCACACTCGAGGGAAGATGACACAGGAAACGTGCTAAGCAGTTGTTTCCAAAGACCGAAAACAATATATCTTGCACGGCTAGTTAAGACAACAATAAAGGAAACGCACATGTTGACTTGCGATGCAGAAATAGACGACCCACATATACAAGAGCCCTCATTTACTTGAAAAATAGTTTAAGAAACTAGAAGATGGGCTTGGTGATGCATTGTAACTTGACGTAAGGTAAATGCACATGGGAAGACGCACACTCGAGTGAAGACGACACTGGAAACGCACTAACCAGACGTTTACGAAGGCAGAAAGCAATGTATCTTGCACGGGAGGTTACGGCAACAATGAAGGAAACGCACATGTTGACTTGCGATGCAGAAATAGACGACCCACATATATAAGAGCCCTCATTTACTTGAAAGATAGTTAAAAAAAACTAGAAGATGGGCTTGATGATGCACTGTAACTTGACGAAAGGTAAATTCACATAGGAAGACGCACTGTCGAGTGCAGACGACACAGGAAACGTGCTAACGAGATGTTTCCTAAGGCAGAAAACAATATATCTTGCACGGCTGGTTAAGACAACAATGAAGGAAACGCACATGTTGACTTGCGATGGAGAAATAGTTGACCCACATATATAAGAGCCCTCAATTACTTGAAAGATAGTTTTAAAAACTAGAAGATGGGCTTGATGATGCATTGTAACTTGACGAAAGGTAAATGCACATAGGAAGACGCACACTCGAGTGAAAATGACACAGGAAACGTGCTAACCAGTTGTTTCCAAAGACCGAAAACAATATATCTTGCACGGCTAGTTAAGACAACAATAAAGGAAACGCACATGTTGACTTGCGATGAAGAAATAGACGACCCACATATACAAGAGCCCTCATTTACTTGAAAGATAGTTTAAAAAAACTAGAAGATGGGCTTGATGATGCATAGTAACTTGACGAAAGGTAAATGCACATAGGAAGACACACACTCGAGTGAAGACGACACAGAACACACGCTAACCAGACGTTTACGAAAGCAGAAAGCAATGTATCTTGCACGGCTGGTTACGGCAACAATGAAGGAAACGCACATGTTGACTTGCGATGGAGAAATAGATGACCCAAATATAAAAGAACCCTCATTTACTTGAAAGATAGTTTTAAAAACTCTAGAAGATGGGCTTGGTGATGCATTGTAACTTGACGAAAGGTAAATGCACAGAGGAAGACACAGACTCGAGTGAAGACGATACAGGAAACGTGCTAAACAGATGTTTACGAAGGCAGAAAGCAATCTATCTTGCACGGCTGGTTAAGACAACAATGAAGGAAACGCACATGTTGACTTGCGATGGAGAAATAGATGACCCAAATATAAAAGAGCCCTCATTTACATGAAAGATAGTTTAAAAAAAACTAGAAGATGGGCTAGATGGTGCATTGTAACTTGACGAAAGGTAAATTCACATAGGAAGACGCACACTCGGGTGAAGATGACACAGGAAACGTGCTAACCAGACGTTTACGAAGGCAGAAAGCAATGTATCTTGCACGGCAGGTTACGGCAACAATGGAGGAAACGCTTATGTTGACTTGCGATGGAGAAATAGATGACCCACATATAAAAGAGCCCTCATTTACTTGAAAAATTGTTTAAGAAACTAGAAGATGGGCTAGATGGTGCATTGTAACTTGACGAAAGGTAAATTCTCATAGGAAGACGCACACTCGAGTGAAGACGACACAGGAAACGTGCTAACGAGATGTTTCCTAAGGCAGAAAACAATATATCTTGCACGGCTGGTTAAGACAACAATGAAGGAAACACACATGTTGACTTGCGATGGTGAAATAGACGACCCACATATACAACAGCCCTCATTTACTTGAAAGACAGTTTAAAAACTAGAAGATGAGCTTGATGATGCATTGTAACTTGACGAAAGGTAAATGCACATAGGAAGACGCACACTCGAGTGAAGACGACAAAGGAAACGCGCTAACCAGACGTTTACGAAGGCAGAAAGCAATGTATCTTGCACGGCAGGTTACGGCAAGAATGAAGGAAACGCACACGTTGACTTGCGATGGAGAAATAGATGACCCACTTATAAAAGAGCCCTCATTTACTTGAAAAATAGTTTAAGAAACTAGAAGATGGGCTAGATGGTGCATTGTAACTTGACGAAAGGTAAATTCACATAGGAAGACGCACACTCGAGTGAAGACGACACAGGAAACGTGCTAACGAGATGTTTCCTAAGGCAGAAAACAATATATCTTGCACGGCTGTTTAAGACAACAATGAAGGAAACGCACATGTTGACTTGCGATGGAGAAATAGATGATCCACATATATAAGAGCCCTCATTTAATTGAAAGATAGTTAAAAAAAACTAGAAGATGTACTTGATGATGCATTGTAACTTGACGAAATGTAAATGCACATAGGAAGACACACACTCGAGCGAAGACGACACAGAACAGGCTCTAACCAGATGTTTACGAAGGGAGAAAGAAAGGTATCTTGCACGGCAGGTTACGGCAACAATGAAGGAAACGCACATGTTGACTTGCGATGGAGAAATAGACGACCCACATATATAAGAGCACTCATTTACTTGAAAGATAGTTTAAAAACTAGAATATCGGCTTGATAATGCATTGTAACTTGACGAAAGGTCAATGCACATAGGAAGACAAACACTCGAGTGAAGACGACACAGAACACGCGCTAACCAGACGTTTACGAAGGCAGAAAGCAATGTATCTTGCACTGCTGGTTAAGAAAATAAAGTAAATGCACATGTTGAATTGCGATGGAGAAATAGATGACCCACATATAAAAGAGCCCTCATTTACTTGAAAAATAGTTTAAGAAACTAGAAGATGGGCTAGATGGTGCATTGTAACTTGACGAAAGGTAAATTCACATAGGAAGACGCACACTCGAGTGAAGACGACACAGGAAACGTGCTAACGAGATGTTTCCTAAGGCAGAAAACAATATATCTTGCACGGCTGGTTAAGACAACAATGAAGGAAACGCACATGTTGACTTGCGATGGAGAAATAGATGACCCACATATATAAGAGCCCTCATTTACTTGGAAGATAGTCAAAATAACTAGAAGATGGACTTGATGATGCATTGTAACTTGACGAAATGTAAATGCACATAGGAAGACAAACACTCGAGTGAAGACGACACAGAACACACGCTAACCAGACGTTTACGAAGGCAGAAAGCAATGTATATTGCACGGCTAGTTAAGACAACAATAAAGGAAACGCACATGTTGACTTGCGATGGAGAAATAGACGACCCACATATAAAAGAGCCCTCATTTACTTGAAAGATAGTTTTAAAAACACTAGAAGATGGGCTTGGTGATGCATTGTAACTTGACGAAAGGTAAATGCACAGAGGAAGACACACACTCGAGTGAAGACGACACAGAACACACGCTAACCAGACGTTTACGAAGGCAGAAAGCAATGTATCTTGCACGGCTAGTTAAGACAACAATAAAGGAAACGCACGTGTTGACTTGCGATGGAGAAATAGACGACCCACTTATAAAAGAGCCCTGATTTGCTTAAAAGATAGTTTTAAAAACTCTAGAAGATGGGCTTGGTGATGCATTGTAACTTGAGGAAAGGTAAATGCACAGAGGAGGACACAGACTCGAGTGAAGACGATACAGGAAACGTGCTAAACAGACGTTTACGAAGGCAGAAAGCAATCTATCTTGCACGGCTGGTTAAGACAACAATGAAGGAAACGCACATGTTGACTTGCGATGGAGAAATAGATGACCCAAATATAAAAGAGCCCTATTTTACATGAAAGATAGTTTAAAAAAAACTATAAGATGGGCTAGATGGTGCATTGTAACTTGACGAAAGGTAAATTCACATAGGAAGACGCACACTCGGGTGAAGATGACACAGGAAACGTGCTAACCAGACGTTTACGAAGGCAGAAAGCAATGTATCTTGCACGGCAGGTTACGGCAACAATGGAGGAAACGCTTATGTTGACTTGCGATGGAGAAATAGATGACCCACATATAAAAGAGCCCTCATTTACTTGAAAAATAGTTTAAGAAACTAGAAGATGGGCTAGATGGTGCATTGTAACTTGACGAAAGGTATATTCACATAGGAAGACGCACACTCGAGTGAAGACGACACAGGAAACGGGCTAACGAGATGTTTCCTAAGGCAGAAAACAATATATCTTGCACGGCTGGTTAAGACAACAATGAAGGAAACACACATGTTGACTTGCGATGGTGAAATAGACGACCCACATATACAACAGCCTTCATTTACTTGAAGGACAGTTTAAAAACTAGAAGATGGGCTTGATGGGGCATTGTAACTTGACGAAAGGTAAATTCACATAGGAAGACGCACACTCGAGTGAAGACGACACAGGAAACGTGCTAACGAGATGCTTCCTAAGGCAGAAAACAATATATCTTGCACGGCTGTTTAAGACAACAATGAAGGAAACGCACATGTTGACTTGCGATAGAGAAATAGATGATCCACATATATAAGAGCCCTCATTTAATTGAAAGATAGTTAAAAAAAACTAGAAGATGTACTTGATGATGCATTGTAACTTGACGAAATGTAAATGCACATAGGAAGACACACACTCGAGCGAAGACGACACAGAACACACGCTAACCAGACGTTTACGAAAGCAGAAAGCAATGTATCTTGCACGGCTGGTTACGGCAACAATGAAGGAAACGCACATGTTGACTTGCGATGGAGAAATAGATGACCCAAATATAAAAGAGCACTCATTTACTTGAAAGATAGTTTTAAAAACTCTAGAAGATGGGCTTGGTGATGCATTGTAACTTGACGAAAGGTAAATTCACATAGGAAGACGCACACTCGAGTGAAGACGACATAGAAACGTGCTAACGAGATGTTTCCTAAGGCAGAAAACAATATACCTTGCACGGCTGGTTAAGACAACAATGAAGGAAACGCACATGTTGACTTGCGATGGAGAAATAGTTGACCCACATATATAAGAGCCCTCAATTACTTGAAAGATAGTTTAAAAACTAGAAGATGGGCTTGATGATGCATTGTAACTTGACGAAAGGTGAATGCACCTAGGAAGACGCACACTCGAGTGAAGATGACACAGGAAACGTGCTAACCAGTTGTTTCCAAAGACCGAAAACAATATATCTTGCACGGCTAGTTAAGACAACAATAAAGGAAACGCACATGTTGACTTGCGATGAAGAAATAGTCGACCCACATATACAAGAGCCCTCGTTTACTTGAAAGATAGTTTTAAAAACTAGAAGATGGGCTTGATGATGCATTGTAACTTGACGAAATGTAAATGCACATAGGAAGACACAGACTCGAGTGAAGACGATACAGGAAACGTGCTAAACAGATGTTTACGAAGGCAGAAAGCAATCTATCTTGCACGGCTGGTTAAGACAACAATGAAGGAAACGCACATGTTGACTTGCGATGGAGAAATAGATGACCCAAATATAAAAGAGCCCTCATTTACTTGAAAAATAGTTTAAGAAACTAGAAGATGGGCTAGATGGTGCATTGTAACTTGACGAAAGGTAAATTCACATAGGAAGACGCACACTCGAGTGAAGACGACATAGAAACGTGCTAACGAGATGTTTCCTAAGGCAGAAAACAATATACCTTGCACGGCTGGTTAAGACAACAATGAAGGAAACGCACATGTTGACTTGCGATGGAGAAATAGTTGACCCACATATATAAGAGCCCTCAATTACTTCAAAGATAGTTTAAAAACTAGAAGATGGGCTTGATGATGCATTGTAACTTGACGAAAGGTGAATGCACCTAGGAAGACGCACACTCGAGTGAAGATGACACAGGAAACGTGCTAACCAGTTGTTTCCAAAGACCGAAAACAATATATCTTGCACGGCTAGTTAAGACAACAATAAAGGAAACGCACATGTTGACTTGCGATGAAGAAATAGTCGACCCACATATACAAGAGCCCTCGTTTACTTGAAAGATAGTTTTAAAAACTAGAAGATGGGCTTGATGATGCATAGTAACTTGACGAAAGGTAAATGCACATAGGAAGACACACACTCGACTGATGACGACACAGAACACACGCTAACCAGACGTTTACGAAAGCAGAAAGCAATGTATCTTGCACGGCTGGTTATGGCAACAATGAAGGAAACGCACATGTTGAGTTGCGATGGAGAAATAGATGACCCACATATAAAAGAGCCCTCATTTACTTGAAAGATAGTTTTAAAAAACTAGAAGATGGGCTAGATGGTGCATTGTAACTTGACGAAAGGTAAATGCACATAGGAAGACGCACACTCGGCTGAAGATGATACAGGAAACGTGCTAACCAGTTGTTTTCAAAGGCCGAAAACAATATATCTTGCACGGCAGGTTACCGCAAAAATGAAGGAAACGCACATGTTGACTTGCGATGCAGAAATAGACGACCCACATATATAAGAGCCCTCATTTACTTGAAAGATAGTTTAAAAAAACTAGAAGATGGGCTTGATGATGCATTGTAACTTGACGAAAGGTAAATGCACATAGGAAGACGCACACTCGAGTGAAGATGACACAGGAAACGTGCTAACCAGTTGTTTCCAAAGACCGAAAGCAATATATCTTGCACGGCTAGTTAAGACAACAATAAAGGAAACGCACATGTTGACTTGCGATGCAGAAATAGACGACCCACATATACAAGAGCCCTCATTTACTTGAAAGATAGTTTAAAAAAACTAGAAGATGTTCTTGATGATGCATTGTAACATGACGAAAGGTAAATGCACATAGGAAGACACACACTCGAGTGAAGACGATACAGGAAACGTGCTAAACAGATGTTTACGAAGGCCAAAAGCAATCTATCTTGCACGGCTGGTTAAGACAACAATGAAGGAAACCCACATGTTGACTTGCGATGGAGAAATAGATGACCCAAATATAAAAGAGCCCTCATTTACTTGAAAAATAGTTTAAGAAACTAGAAGATGGGCTAGATGGTGCATTGTAACTTGACGAAAGGTAAATTCACATAGGAAGATGCACACTCGAGTGAAGGCGACACAGGAAACGTGCTAACGAGATGTTTCCTAAGGCAGAAAACAATATATCTTGCACGGCTGGTTAAGACAACGATGAAGGAAACGCACATGTTGACTTGCAATGGAGAAATAGTTGACCCACATATATAAGAGCCCTCAATTACTTGAAAGATAGTTTAAAAAAACTAGAAGATGGGCTTGATAATGCAATGTAACTTGACGAAAGGTAAATGCACATAGGAAGACGCACACTCGAGGGAATATGACACAGGAAACGTGCTAAGCAGTTGTTTCCAAAGACCGAAAACAATATATCTTGCACGGCTAGTTAAGACAACAATAAAGGAAACGCACATGTTGACTTGCGATGCAGAAATAGACGACCCACATATACAAGAGCCCTCATTTACTTGAAAAATAGTTTAAGAAACTAGAAGATGGGCTTGGTGATGCATTGTAACTTGACGTAAGGTAAATGCACATAGGAAGACGCACACTCGAGTGAAGACGACACTGGAAACGCACTAACCAGACGTTTACGAAGGCAGAAAGCAATGTATCTTGCACGGGAGGTTACGGCAACAATGAAGGAAACGCACATGTTGACTTGCGATGGAGAAATAGTTGACCCACATATATAAGAGCCCTCAATTACTTGAAAGATAGTTTTAAAAACTAGAAGATGGGCTTGATGATGCATTGTAACTTGACGAAAGGTAAATGCACATAGGAAGACGCACACTCGAGTGAAAATGACACAGGAAACGTGCTAACCAGTTGTTTCCAAAGACCGAAAACAATATATCTTGCACGGCTAGTTAAGACAACAATAAAGGAAACGCACATGTTGACTTGCGATGAAGAAATAGACGACCCACATATACAAGAGCCCTCATTTACTTGAAAGATAGTTTAAAAAAACTAGAAGATGGGCTTGATGATGCATAGTAACTTGACGAAAGGTAAATGCACATAGGAAGACACACACTCGAGTGAAGACGACACAGAACACACGCTAACCAGACGTTTACGAAAGCAGAAAGCAATGTATCTTGCACGGCTGGTTACGGCAACAATGAAGGAAACGCACATGTTGACTTGCGATGGAGAAATAGATGACCCAAATATAAAAGAACCCTCATTTACTTGAAAGATAGTTTTAAAAACTCTAGAAGATGGGCTTGGTGATGCATTGTAACTTGACGAAAGGTAAATGCACAGAGGAAGACACAGACTCGAGTGAAGACGATACAGGAAACGTGCTAAACAGATGTTTACGAAGGCAGAAAGCAATCTATCTTGCACGGCTGGTTAAGACAACAATGAAGGAAACGCACATGTTGACTTGCGATGGAGAAATAGATGACCCAAATATAAAAGAGCCCTCATTTACATGAAAGATAGTTTAAAAAAAACTAGAAGATGGGCTAGATGGTGCATTGTAACTTGACGAAAGGTAAATTCACATAGGAAGACGCACACTCGGGTGAAGATGACACAGGAAACGTGCTAACCAGACGTTTACGAAGGCAGAAAGCAATGTATCTTCCACGGCAGGTTACGGCAACAATGGAGGAAACGCTTATGTTGACTTGCGATGGAGAAATAGATGACCCACATATAAAAGAGCCCTCATTTACTTGAAAAATTGTTTAAGAAACTAGAAGATGGGCTAGATGGTGCATTGTAACTTGACGAAAGGTAAATTCTCATAGGAAGACGCACACTCGAGTGAAGACGACACAGGAAACGTGCTAACGAGATGTTTCCTAAGGCAGAAAACAATATATCTTGCACGGCTGGTTAAGACAACAATGAATGAAACACACATGTTGACTTGCGATGGTGAAATAGACGACCCACATATACAACAGCCCTCATTTACTTGAAAGACAGTTTAAAAACTAGAAGATGAGCTTGATGATGCATTGTAACTTGACTAAAGGTAAATGCACATAGGAAGACGCACACTCGAGTGAAGACGACAAAGGAAACGCGCTAACCAGACGTTTACGAAGGCAGAAAGCAATGTATCTTGCACGGCAGGTTACGGCAAGAATGAAGGAAACGCACACGTTGACTTGCGATGGAGAAATAGATGACCCACATATAAAAGAGCCCTCATTTACTTGAAAAATAGTTTAAGAAACTAGAAGATGGGCTAGATGGTGCATTGTAACTTGACGAAAGGTAAATTCACATAGGAAGACGCATACTCGAGTGAAGACGACACAGGAAACGTGCTAACGAGATGTTTCCTAAGGCAGAAAACAATATATCTTGCACGGCTGTTTAAGACAACAATGAAGGAAACGCACATGTTGACTTGCGATGGAGAAATAGATGATCCACATATATAAGAGCCCTCATTTAATTGAAAGATAGTTAAAAAAAACTAGAAGATGTACTTGATGATGCATTGTAACTTGACGAAATGTAAATGCACATAGGAAGACACACACTCGAGCGAAGACGACACAGAACAGGCTCTAACCAGATGTTTACGAAGGGAGAAAGAAAGGTATCTTGCACGGCAGGTTACGGCAACAATGAAGGAAACGCACATGTTGACTTGCGATGGAGAAATAGACGACCCACATATATAAGAGCACTCATTTACTTGAAAGATAGTTTAAAAACTAGAATATCGGCTTGATAATGCATTGTAACTTGACGAAAGGTCAATGCACATAGGAAGACAAACACTCGAGTGAAGACGACACAGAACACGCGCTAACCAGACGTTTACGAAGGCAGAAAGCAATGTATCTTGCACTGCTGGTTAAGAAAATAAAGTAAATGCACATGTTGAATTGCGATGGAGAAATAGATGACCCACATATAAAAGAGCCCTCATTTACTTGAAAAATAGTTTAAGAAACTAGAAGATGGGCTAGATGGTGCATTGTAACTTGACGAAAGGTAAATTCACACAGGAAGACGCACACTCGAGTGAAGACGACACAGGAAACGTGCTAACGAGATGTTTCCTAAGGCAGAAAACAATATATCTTGCACGGCTGGTTAAGACAACAATGAAGGAAACGCACATGTTGACTTGCGATGGAGAAATAGATGACCCACATATATAAGAGCCCTCATTTACTTGGAAGATAGTCAAAATAACTAGAAGATGGACTTGATGATGCATTGTAACTTGACGAAATGTAAATGCACATAGGAAGACAAACACTCGAGTGAAGACGACACAGAACACACGCTAACCAGACGTTTACGAAGGCAGAAAGCAATGTATATTGCACGGCTAGTTAAGACAACAATAAAGGAAACGCACATGTTGACTTGCGATGGAGAAATAGACGACCCACATATAAAAGAGCCCTCATTTACTTGAAAGATAGTTTTAAAAACACTAGAAGATGGGCTTGGTGATGCATTGTAACTTGACGAAAGGTAAATGCACAGAGGAAGACACACACTCGAGTGAAGACGACACAGAACACACGCTAACCAGACGTTTACGAAGGCAGAAAGCAATGTATCTTGCACGGCTAGTTAAGACAACAATAAAGGAAACGCACGTGTTGACTTGCGATGGAGAAATAGACGACCCACTTATAAAAGAGCCCTGATTTGCTTAAAAGATAGTTTTAAAAACTCTAGAAGATGGGCTTGGTGATGCATTGTAACTTGAGGAAAGGTAAATGCACAGAGGAGGACACAGACTCGAGTGAAGACGATACAGGAAACGTGCTAAACAGACGTTTACGAAGGCAGAAAGCAATCTATCTTGCACGGCTGGTTAAGACAACAATGAAGGAAACGCACATGTTGACTTGCGATGGAGAAATAGATGACCCAAATATAAAAGAGCCCTATTTTACATGAAAGATAGTTTAAAAAAAACTATAAGATGGGCTAGATGGTGCATTGTAACTTGACGAAAGGTAAATTCACATAGGAAGACGCACACTCGGGTGAAGATGACACAGGAAACGTGCTAACCAGACGTTTACGAAGGCAGAAAGCAATGTATCTTGCACGGCAGGTTACGGCAACAATGGAGGAAACGCTTATGTTGACTTGCGATGGAGAAATAGATGACCCACATATAAAAGAGCCCTCATTTACTTGAAAAATAGTTTAAGAAACTAGAAGATGGGCTAGATGGTGCATTGTAACTTGACGAAAGGTATATTCACATAGGAAGACGCACACTCGAGTGAAGACAACACAGGAAACGGGCTAACGAGATGTTTCCTAAGGCAGAAAACAATATATCTTGCACGGCTGGTTAAGACAACAATGAAGGAAACACACATGTTGACTTGCGATGGTGAAATAGACGACCCACATATACAACAGCCCTCATTTACTTGAAGGACAGTTTAAAAACTAGAAGATGGGCTTGATGGGGCATTGTAACTTGACGAAAGGTAAATTCACATAGGAAGACGCACACTCGAGTGAAGACGACACAGGAAACGTGCTAACGAGATGCTTCCTAAGGCAGAAAACAATATATCTTGCACGGCTGTTTAAGACAACAATGAAGGAAACGCACATGTTGACTTGCGATAGAGAAATAGATGATCCACATATATAAGAGCCCTCATTTAATTGAAAGATAGTTAAAAAAAACTAGAAGATGTACTTGATGATGCATTGTAACTTGACGAAATGTAAATGCACATAGGAAGACACACACTCGAGCGAAGACGACACAGAACACACGCTAACCAGACGTTTACGAAAGCAGAAAGCAATGTATCTTGCACGGCTGGTTACGGCAACAATGAAGGAAACGCACATGTTGACTTGCGATGGAGAAATAGATGACCCAAATATAAAAGAGCCCTCATTTACTTGAAAGATAGTTTTAAAAACTCTAGAAGATGGGCTTGGTGATGCATTGTAACTTGACGAAAGGTAAATGCACAGAGGAAGACACAGACTCGAGTGAAGACGATACAGGAAACGTGCTAAACAGATGTTTACGAAGGCAGAAAGCAATCTATCTTGCACGGCTGGTTAAGACAACAATGAAGGAAACGCACATGTTGACTTGCGATGGAGAAATAGATGACCCAAATATAAAAGAGCCCTCATTTACTTGAAAAATAGTTTAAGAAACTAGAAGATGGGCTAGATGGTGCATTGTAACTTGACGAAAGGTAAATTCACATAGGAAGACGCACACTCGAGTGAAGACGACATAGAAACGTGCTAACGAGATGTTTCCTAAGGCAGAAAACAATATACCTTGCACGGCTGGTTAAGACAACAATGAAGGAAACGCACATGTTGACTTGCGATGGAGAAATAGTTGACCCACATATATAAGAGCCCTCAATTACTTGAAAGATAGTTTAAAAAACTAGAAGATGGGCTTGATTATGCATTGTAACTTGACGAAAGGTGAATGCACCTAGGAAGACGCACACTCGAGTGAAGATGACACAGGAAACGTGCTAACCAGTTGTTTCCAAAGACCGAAAACAATATATCTTGCACGGCTAGTTAAGACAACAATAAAGGAAACGCACATGTTGACTTGCGATGCAGAAATAGACGACCCACATATAAAAGAGCCCTCATTTACTTGAAAGATAGTTTTAAAAACACTAGAAGATGGGCTTGGTGATGCATTGTAACTTGACGAAAGGTAAATGCACAGAGGAAGACACAGACTCGAGTGAAGACGATACAGGAAACGTGCTAAACAGATGTTTACGAAGGCAGAAAGCAATCTATCTTGCACGGCTAGTTAAGACAACAATGAAGGAAACGCACATGTTGACTAGCGATGGAAAAATAGATTACCCAAATATAAAAGAGCCCTCATTTACTTGAAAGATAGTTTAAAAAAACTAGAAGATGGGCTTGATGATGCATTGTAACTTGACGAAAGGTAAATGCACATAGGAAGACACACACTCGAGTGAAGACGACACAGAACACACGCTAACCAGACGTTTACGAAGGCAGAAAGCAATGTATCTTGCACGGCTAGTTAAGACAACAATAACGGAAACGCACATGTTGACTTGCGATGGAGAAATAGATGACCCACATATAAAAGAGCCCTCATTTACTTGAAAGATAGTTTTAAAAACACTTGAAGATCGGCTTGGTGATGCATTGTAACTAGACGAAAGGTAAATGCCCAGAGAAAGACACAGACTCGAGTGAAGACGATACAGGAAACGTGCTAACCAGTTGTTTCCAAAGACCGAAAACAATATATCTTGCACGGCTAGTTAAGACAACACTAAAGGAAACGCACATGCTGACTTGCGATGCAGAAATAGACGACCCACATATACAAGAGCCCTCATTTACTTGAAAGAGAGTTTTAAAAAACTAGAAGATGGCCTTGATGATGCATTGTAACTTGACGAAAGGTAAATGCACATAGGAAGACACACACTCGAGTGAAGACGACACAGAACACACACTAACCAGACGTTTACGAAAGCAGAAAGCAATGTATCTTGCATGGCTGGTTATGGCAACAATGAAGGAAACGCACATGTTGACTTGCGATGAAGAAATAGACGACCCACATATACAAGAGCCCTCATTTACTTGAAAGATAGTTTAAAAAAACTAGAAGATGGGTTTGATGATGCATTGTAACTTGACGAAAGGGAAATGCACATAGGAAGACGCAGACTCGAGTGAAGACGATACAGGAAACGTGCTAAAATGATGTTTACGAAGGCAGCAAGCAATCTAACTTGCACGGCTGGTTAAGACAACAATGAAGGAAACGCACATGTTGACTTGCGATGGAGAAATAGATGACCCAAATATAAAAGAGCCCTCATTTACTTGAAAAATAGTTTAAGAAACTAGAAGATGGGCTAGATGGTGCATTGTAACTTGACGAAAGGTAAATTCACATAGGAAGACGCACACTCGAGTGAAGACGACATAGAAACGTGCTAACGAGATGTTTCCTAAGGCAGAAAACAATATACCTTGCACGGCTGGTTAAGACAACAATGAAGGAAACGCACATGTTGACTTGCGATGGAGAAATAGTTGACCCACATATATAAGAGCCCTCAATTACTTGAAAGATAGTTTAAAAAACTAGAAGATGGGCTTGATGATGCATTGTAACTTGACGAAAGGTGAATGCACCTAGGAAGACGCACACTCGAGTGAAGATGACACAGGAAACGTGCTAACCAGTTGTTTCCAAAGACCGAAAACAATATATCTTGGACGGCTAGTTAAGACAACAATAAAGGAAACGCACATGTTGACTTGCGATGAAGAAATAGTCGACCCACATATACAAGAGCCCTCGTTTACTTGAAAGATAGTTTTAAAAACTAGAAGATGGGCTTGATGATGCATAGTAACTTGACGAAAGGTAAATGCACATAGGAAGACACACACTCGAGTGAAGACGACACAGAACACACGCTAACCAGACGTTTACGAAAGCAGAAAGCAATGTATCTTGCACGGCTGGTTATGGCAACAATGAAGGAAACGCACATGTTGAGTTGCGATGGAGAAATAGATGACCCACATATAAAAGAGCCCTCATTTACTTGAAAGATAGTTTTAAAAAACTAGAAGATGGGCTAGATGGTGCATTGTAACTTGACGAAAGGTAAATGCACATAGGAAGACGCACACTCGGCTGAAGATGACACAGGAAACGTGCTAACCAGTTGTTTTCAAAGGCCGAAAACAATATATCTTGCACGGCAGGTTACCGCAAAAATGAAGGAAACGCACATGTTGACTTGCGATGCAGAAATAGACGACCCACATATATAAGAGCCCTCATTTACTTGAAAGATAGTTTAAAAAAACTAGAAGATGGGCTTGATGATGCATTGTAACTTGACGAAAGGTAAATGCACATAGGAAGACGCACACTCGAGTGAAGATGACACAGGAAACGTGCTAACCAGTTGTTTCCAAAGACCGAAAGCAATATATCTTGCACGGCTAGTTAAGACAACAATAAAGGAAACGCACATGTTGACTTGCGATGCAGAAATAGACGACCCACATATACAAGAGCCCTCATTTACTTGAAAAATAGTTTAAGAAACTAGAAGATGGGCTAGATGGTGCATTGTAACTTGACGAAAGGTAAATTCACATAGGAAGATGCACACTCGAGTGAAGGCGACACAGGAAACGTGCTAACGAGATGTTTCCTAAGGCAGAAAACAATATATCTTGCACGGCTGGTTAAGACAACGATGAAGGAAACGCACATGTTGACTTGCAATGGAGAAATAGTTGACCCACATATATAAGAGCCCTCAATTACTTGAAAGATAGTTTAAAAAAACTAGAAGATGGGCTTGATAATGCAATGTAACTTGACGAAAGGTAAATGCACATAGGAAGACGCACACTCGAGGGAAGATGACACAGGAAACGTGCTAAGCAGTTGTTTCCAAAGACCGAAAACAATATATCTTGCACGGCTAGTTAAGACAACAATAAAGGAAACGCACATGTTGACTTGCGATGCAGAAATAGACGACCCACATATACAAGAGCCCTCATTTACTTGAAAAATAGTTTAAGAAACTAGAAGATGGGCTTGGTGATGCATTGTAACTTGACGTAAGGTAAATGCACATGGGAAGACGCACACTCGAGTGAAGACGACACTGGAAACGCACTAACCAGACGTTTACGAAGGCAGAAAGCAATGTATCTTGCACGGGAGGTTACGGCAACAATGAAGGAACGCACATGTTGACTTGCGATGCAGAAATAGACGACCCACATATATAAGAGCCCTCATTTACTTGAAAGATAGTTAAAAAAAACTAGAAGATGGGCTTGATGATGCACTGTAACTTGACGAAAGGTAAATTCACATAGGAAGACGCACTGTCGAGTGCAGACGACACAGGAAACGTGCTAACGAGATGTTTCCTAAGGCAGAAAACAATATATCTTGCACGGCTGGTTAAGACAACAATGAAGGAAACGCACATGTTGACTTGCGATGGAGAAATAGTTGACCCACATATATAAGAGCCCTCAATTACTTGAAAGATAGTTTTAAAAACTAGAAGATGGGCTTGATGATGCATTGTAACTTGACGAAAGGTAAATGCACATAGGAAGACGCACACTCGAGTGAAAATGACACAGGAAACGTGCTAACCAGTTGTTTCCAAAGACCGAAAACAATATATCTTGCACGGCTAGTTAAGACAACAATAAAGGAAACGCACATGTTGACTTGCGATGAAGAAATAGACGACCCACATATACAAGAGCCCTCATTTACTTGAAAGATAGTTTAAAAAAACTAGAAGATGGGCTTGATGATGCATAGTAACTTGACGAAAGGTAAATGCACATAGGAAGACACACACTCGAGTGAAGACGACACAGAACACACGCTAACCAGACGTTTACGAAAGCAGAAAGCAATGTATCTTGCACGGCTGGTTACGGCAACAATGAAGGAAACGCACATGTTGACTTGCGATGGAGAAATAGATGACCCAAATATAAAAGAACCCTCATTTACTTGAAAGATAGTTTTAAAAACTCTAGAAGATGGGCTTGGTGATGCATTGTAACTTGACGAAAGGTAAATGCACAGAGGAAGACACAGACTCGAGTGAAGACGATACAGGAAACGTGCTAAACAGATGTTTACGAAGGCAGAAAGCAATCTATCTTGCACGGCTGGTTAAGACAACAATGAAGGAAACGCACATGTTGACTTGCGATGGAGAAATAGATGACCCAAATATAAAAGAGCCCTCATTTACATCAAAGATAGTTTAAAAAAAACTAGAAGATGGGCTAGATGGTGCATTGTAACTTGACGAAAGGTAAATTCACATAGGAAGACGCACACTCGGGTGAAGATGACACAGGAAACGTGCTAACCAGACGTTTACGAAGGCAGAAAGCAATGTATCTTGCACGGCAGGTTACGGCAACAATGGAGGAAACGCTTATGTTGACTTGCGATGGAGAAATAGATGACCCACATATAAAAGAGCCCTCATTTACTTGAAAAATTGTTTAAGAAACTAGAAGATGGGCTAGATGGTGCATTGTAACTTGACGAAAGGTAAATTCTCATAGGAAGACGCACACTCGAGTGAAGACGACACAGGAAACGTGCTAACGAGATGTTTCCTAAGGCAGAAAACAATATATCTTGCACGGCTGGTTAAGACAACAATGAAGGAAACACACATGTTGACTTGCGATGGTGAAATAGACGACCCACATATACAACAGCCCTCATTTACTTGAAAGACAGTTTAAAAACTAGAAGATGAGCTTGATGATGCATTGTAACTTGACGAAAGGTAAATGCACATAGGAAGACGCACACTCGAGTGAAGACGACAAAGGAAACGCGCTAACCAGACGTTTACGAAGGCAGAAAGCAATGTATCTTGCACGGCAGGTTACGGCAAGAATGAAGGAAACGCACACGTTGACTTGCGATGGAGAAATAGATGACCCACTTATAAAAGAGCCCTCATTTACTTGAAAAATAGTTTAAGAAACTAGAAGATGGGCTAGATGGTGCATTGTAACTTGACGAAAGGTAAATTCACATAGGAAGACGCACACTCGAGTGAAGACGACACAGGAAACGTGCTAACGAGATGTTTCCTAAGGCAGAAAACAATATATCTTGCACGGCTGTTTAAGACAACAATGAAGGAAACGCACATGTTGACTTGCGATGGAGAAATAGATGATCCACATATAAAAGAGCCCTCATTTAATTGAAAGATAGTTAAAAAAAACTAGAAGATGTACTTGATGATGCATTGTAACTTGACGAAATGTAAATGCACATAGGAAGACACACACTCGAGCGAAGACGACACAGAACAGGCTCTAACCAGATGTTTACGAAGGGAGAAAGAAAGGTATCTTGCACGGCAGGTTACGGCAACAATGAAGGAAACGCACATGTTGACTTGCGATGGAGAAATAGACGACCCACATATATAAGAGCACTCATTTACTTGAAAGATAGTTTAAAAACTAGAATATCGGCTTGATAATGCATTGTAACTTGACGAAAGGTCAATGCACATAGGAAGACAAACACTCGAGTGAAGACGACACAGAACACGCGCTAACCAGACGTTTACGAAGGCAGAAAGCAATGTATCTTGCACTGCTGGTTAAGAAAATAAAGTAAATGCACATGTTGAATTGCGATGGAGAAATAGATGACCCACATATAAAAGAGCCCTCATTTACTTGAAAAATAGTTTAAGAAACTAGAAGATGGGCTAGATGGTGCATTGTAACTTGACGAAAGGTAAATTCACATAGGAAGACGCACACTCGAGTGAAGACGACACAGGAAACGTGCTAACGAGATGTTTCCTAAGGCAGAAAACAATATATCTTGCACGGCTGGTTAAGACAACAATGAAGGAAACGCACATGTTGACTTGCGATGGAGAAATAGATGACCCACATATATAAGAGCCCTCATTTACTTGGAAGATAGTCAAAATAACTAGAAGATGGACTTGATGATGCATTGTAACTTGACGAAATGTAAATGCACATAGGAAGACAAACACTCGAGTGAAGACGACACAGAACACACGCTAACCAGACGTTTACGAAGGCAGAAAGCAATGTATATTGCACGGCTAGTTAAGACAACAATAAAGGAAACGCACATGTTGACTTGCGATGGAGAAATAGACGACCCACATATAAAAGAGCCCTCATTTACTTGAAAGATAGTTTTAAAAACACTAGAAGATGGGCTTGGTGATGCATTGTAACTTGACGAAAGGTAAATGCACAGAGGAAGACACACACTCGAGTGAAGACGACACAGAACACACGCTAACCAGACGTTTACGAAGGCAGAAAGCAATGTATCTTGCACGGCTAGTTAAGACAACAATAAAGGAAACGCACGTGTTGACTTGCGATGGAGAAATAGACGACCCACTTATAAAAGAGCCCTGATTTGCTTAAAAGATAGTTTTAAAAACTCTAGAAGATGGGCTTGGTGATGCATTGTAACTTGAGGAAAGGTAAATGCACAGAGGAGGACACAGACTCGAGTGAAGACGATACAGGAAACGTGCTAAACAGACGTTTACGAAGGCAGAAAGCAATCTATCTTGCACGGCTGGTTAAGACAACAATGAAGGAAACGCACATGTTGACTTGCGATGGAGAAATAGATGACCCAAATATAAAAGAGCCCTATTTTACATGAAAGATAGTTTAAAAAAAACTATAAGATGGGCTAGATGGTGCATTGTAACTTGACGAAAGGTAAATTCACATAGGAAGACGCACACTCGGGTGAAGATGACACAGGAAACGTGCTAACCAGACGTTTACGAAGGCAGAAAGCAATGTATCTTGCACGGCAGGTTACGGCAACAATGGAGGAAACGCTTATGTTGACTTGCGATGGAGAAATAGATGACCCACATATAAAAGAGCCCTCATTTACTTGAAAAATAGTTTAAGAAACTAGAAGATGGGCTAGATGGTGCATTGTAACTTGACGAAAGGTATATTCACATAGGAAGACGCACACTCGAGTGAAGACGACACAGGAAACGGGCTAACGAGATGTTTCCTAAGGCAGAAAACAATATATCTTGCACGGCTGGTTAAGACAACAATGAAGGAAACACACATGTTGACTTGCGATGGTGAAATAGACGACCCACATATACAACAGCCTTCATTTACTTGAAGGACAGTTTAAAAACTAGAAGATGGGCTTGATGGGGCATTGTAACTTGACGAAAGGTAAATTCACATAGGAAGACGCACACTCGAGTGAAGACGACACAGGAAACGTGCTAACGAGATGCTTCCTAAGGCAGAAAACAATATATCTTGCACGGCTGTTTAAGACAACAATGAAGGAAACGCACATGTTGACTTGCGATAGAGAAATAGATGATCCACATATATAAGAGCCCTCATTTAATTGAAAGATAGTTAAAAAAAACTAGAAGATGTACTTGATGATGCATTGTAACTTGACGAAATGTAAATGCACATAGGAAGACACACACTCGAGCGAAGACGACACAGAACACACGCTAACCAGACGTTTACGAAAGCAGAAAGCAATGTATCTTGCACGGCTGGTTACGGCAACAATGAAGGAAACGCACATGTTGACTTGCGATGGAGAAATAGATGACCCAAATATAAAAGAGCACTCATTTACTTGAAAGATAGTTTTAAAAACTCTAGAAGATGGGCTTGGTGATGCATTGTAACTTGACGAAAGGTAAATTCACATAGGAAGACGCACACTCGAGTGAAGACGACATAGAAACGTGCTAACGAGATGTTTCCTAAGGCAGAAAACAATATACCTTGCACGGCTGGTTAAGACAACAATGAAGGAAACGCACATGTTGACTTGCGATGGAGAAATAGTTGACCCACATATATAAGAGCCCTCAATTACTTGAAAGATAGTTTAAAAACTAGAAGATGGGCTTGATGATGCATTGTAACTTGACGAAAGGTGAATGCACCTAGGAAGACGCACACTCGAGTGAAGATGACACAGGAAACGTGCTAACCAGTTGTTTCCAAAGACCGAAAACAATATATCTTGCACGGCTAGTTAAGACAACAATAAAGGAAACGCACATGTTGACTTGCGATGAAGAAATAGTCGACCCACATATACAAGAGCCCTCGTTTACTTGAAAGATAGTTTTAAATCTAGAAGATGGGCTTGATGATGCATTGTAACTTGACGAAATGTAAATGCACATAGGAAGACACAGACTCGAGTGAAGACGATACAGGAAACGTGCTAAACAGATGTTTACGAAGGCAGAAAGCAATCTATCTTGCACGGCTGGTTAAGACAACAATGAAGGAAACGCACATGTTGACTTGCGATGGAGAAATAGATGACCCAAATATAAAAGAGCCCTCATTTACTTGAAAAATAGTTTAAGAAACTAGAAGATGGGCTAGATGGTGCATTGTAACTTGACGAAAGGTAAATTCACATAGGAAGACGCACACTCGAGTGAAGACGACATAGAAACGTGCTAACGAGATGTTTCCTAAGGCAGAAAACAATATACCTTGCACGGCTGGTTAAGACAACAATGAAGGAAACGCACATGTTGACTTGCGATGGAGAAATAGTTGACCCACATATATAAGAGCCCTCAATTACTTCAAAGATAGTTTAAAAACTAGAAGATGGGCTTGATGATGCATTGTAACTTGACGAAAGGTGAATGCACCTAGGAAGACGCACACTCGAGTGAAGATGACACAGGAAACGTGCTAACCAGTTGTTTCCAAAGACCGAAAACAATATATCTTGCACGGCTAGTTAAGACAACAATAAAGGAAACGCACATGTTGACTTGCGATGAAGAAATAGTCGACCCACATATACAAGAGCCCTCGTTTACTTGAAAGATAGTTTTAAAAACTAGAAGATGGGCTTGATGATGCATAGTAACTTGACGAAAGGTAAATGCACATAGGAAGACACACACTCGACTGATGACGACACAGAACACACGCTAACCAGACGTTTACGAAAGCAGAAAGCAATGTATCTTGCACGGCTGGTTATGGCAACAATGAAGGAAACGCACATGTTGAGTTGCGATGGAGAAATAGATGACCCACATATAAAAGAGCCCTCATTTACTTGAAAGATAGTTTTAAAAAACTAGAAGATGGGCTAGATGGTGCATTGTAACTTGACGAAAGGTAAATGCACATAGGAAGACGCACACTCGGCTGAAGATGACACAGGAAACGTGCTAACCAGTTGTTTTCAAAGGCCGAAAACAATATATCTTGCACGGCAGGTTACCGCAAAAATGAAGGAAACGCACATGTTGACTTGCGATGCAGAAATAGACGACCCACATATATAAGAGCCCTCATTTACTTGAAAGATAGTTTAAAAAAACTAGAAGATGGGCTTGATGATGCATTGTAACTTGACGAAAGGTAAATGCACATAGGAAGACGCACACTCGAGTGAAGATGACACAGGAAACGTGCTAACCAGTTGTTTCCAAAGACCGAAAGCAATATATCTTGCACGGCTAGTTAAGACAACAATAAAGGAAACGCACATGTTGACTTGCGATGCAGAAATAGACGACCCACATATACAAGAGCCCTCATTTACTTGAAAGATAGTTTAAAAAAACTAGAAGATGTTCTTGATGATGCATTGTAACATGACGAAAGGTAAATGCACATAGGAAGACACACACTCGAGTGAAGACGATACAGGAAACGTGCTAAACAGATGTTTACGAAGGCCAAAAGCAATCTATCTTGCACGGCTGGTTAAGACAACAATGAAGGAAACCCACATGTTGACTTGCGATGGAGAAATAGATGACCCAAATATAAAAGAGCCCTCATTTACTTGAAAAATAGTTTAAGAAACTAGAAGATGGGCTAGATGGTGCATTGTAACTTGACGAAAGGTAAATTCACATAGGAAGATGCACACTCGAGTGAAGGCGACACAGGAAACGTGCTAACGAGATGTTTCCTAAGGCAGAAAACAATATATCTTGCACGGCTGGTTAAGACAACGATGAAGGAAACGCACATGTTGACTTGCAATGGAGAAATAGTTGACCCACATATATAAGAGCCCTCAATTACTTGAAAGATAGTTTAAAAAAACTAGAAGATGGGCTTGATAATGCAATGTAACTTGACGAAAGGTAAATGCACATAGGAAGACGCACACTCGAGGGAATATGACACAGGAAACGTGCTAAGCAGTTGTTTCCAAAGACCGAAAACAATATATCTTGCACGGCTAGTTAAGACAACAATAAAGGAAACGCACATGTTGACTTGCGATGCAGAAATAGACGACCCACATATACAAGAGCCCTCATTTACTTGAAAAATAGTTTAAGAAACTAGAAGATGGGCTTGGTGATGCATTGTAACTTGACGTAAGGTAAATGCACATAGGAAGACGCACACTCGAGTGAAGACGACACTGGAAACGCACTAACCAGACGTTTACGAAGGCAGAAAGCAATGTATCTTGCACGGGAGGTTACGGCAACAATGAAGGAAACGCACATGTTGACTTGCGATGCAGAAATAGACGACCCACATATATAAGAGCCCTCATTTACTTGAAAGATAGTTAAAAAAAACTAGAAGATGGGCTTGATGATGCACTGTAACTTGACGAAAGGTAAATTCACATAGGAAGACGCACTGTCGAGTGCAGACGACACAGGAAACGTGCTAACGAGATGTTTCCTAAGGCAGAAAACAATATATCTTGCACGGCTGGTTAAGACAACAATGAAGGAAACGCACACGTTGACTTGCGATGGAGAAATAGTTGACCCACATATATAAGAGCCCTCAATTACTTGAAAGATAGTTTTAAAAACTAGAAGATGGGCTTGATGATGCATTGTAACTTGACGAAAGGTAAATGCACATAGGAAGACGCACACTCGAGTGAAAATGACACAGGAAACGTGCTAACCAGTTGTTTCCAAAGACCGAAAACAATATATCTTGCACGGCTAGTTAAGACAACAATAAAGGAAACGCACATGTTGACTTGCGATGAAGAAATAGACGACCCACATATACAAGAGCCCTCATTTACTTGAAAGATAGTTTAAAAAAACTAGAAGATGGGCTTGATGATGCATAGTAACTTGACGAAAGGTAAATGCACATAGGAAGACACACACTCGAGTGAAGACGACACAGAACACACGCTAACCAGACGTTTACGAAAGCAGAAAGCAATGTATCTTGCACGGCTGGTTACGGCAACAATGAAGGAAACGCACATGTTGACTTGCGATGGAGAAATAGATGACCCAAATATAAAAGAACCCTCATTTACTTGAAAGATAGTTTTAAAAACTCTAGAAGATGGGCTTGGTGATGCATTGTAACTTGACGAAAGGTAAATGCACAGAGGAAGACACAGACTCGAGTGAAGACGATACAGGAAACGTGCTAAACAGATGTTTACGAAGGCAGAAAGCAATCTATCTTGCACGGCTGGTTAAGACAACAATGAAGGAAACGCACATGTTGACTTGCGATGGAGAAATAGATGACCCAAATATAAAAGAGCCCTCATTTACATGAAAGATAGTTTAAAAAAAAACTAGAAGATGGGCTAGATGGTGCATTGTAACTTGACGAAAGGTAAATTCACATAGGAAGACGCACACTCGGGTGAAGATGACACAGGAAACGTGCTAACCAGACGTTTACGAAGGCAGAAAGCAATGTATCTTGCACGGCAGGTTACGGCAACAATGGAGGAAACGCTTATGTTGACTTGCGATGGAGAAATAGATGACCCACATATAAAAGAGCCCTCATTTACTTGAAAAATTGTTTAAGAAACTAGAAGATGGGCTAGATGGTGCATTGTAACTTGACGAAAGGTAAATTCTCATAGGAAGACGCACACTCGAGTGAAGACGACACAGGAAACGTGCTAACGAGATGTTTCCTAAGGCAGAAAACAATATATCTTGCACGGCTGGTTAAGACAACAATGAAGGAAACACACATGTTGACTTGCGATGGTGAAATAGACGACCCACATATACAACAGCCCTCATTTACTTGAAAGACAGTTTAAAAACTAGAAGATGAGCTTGATGATGCATTGTAACTTGACGAAAGGTAAATGCACATAGGAAGACGCACACTCGAGTGAAGACGACAAAGGAAACGCGCTAACCAGACGTTTACGAAGGCAGAAAGCAATGTATCTTGCACGGCAGGTTACGGCAAGAATGAAGGAAACGCACACGTTGACTTGCGATGGAGAAATAGATGACCCACATATAAAAGAGCCCTCATTTACTTGAAAAATAGTTTAAGAAACTAGAAGATGGGCTAGATGGTGCATTGTAACTTGACGAAAGGTAAATTCACATAGGAAGACGCACACTCGAGTGAAGACGACACAGGAAACGTGCTAACGAGATGTTTCCTAAGGCAGAAAACAATATATCTTGCACGGCTGTTTAAGACAACAATGAAGGAAACGCACATGTTGACTTGCGATGGAGAAATAGATGATCCACATATATAAGAGCCCTCATTTAATTGAAAGATAGTTAAAAAAAACTAGAAGATGTACTTGATGATGCATTGTAACTTGACGAAATGTAAATGCACATAGGAAGACACACACTCGAGCGAAGACGACACAGAACAGGCTCTAACCAGATGTTTACGAAGGGAGAAAGAAAGGTATCTTGCACGGCAGGTTACGGCAACAATGAAGGAAACGCACATGTTGACTTGCGATGGAGAAATAGACGACCCACATATATAAGAGCACTCATTTACTTGAAAGATAGTTTAAAAACTAGAATATCGGCTTGATAATGCATTGTAACTTGACGAAAGGTCAATGCACATAGGAAGACAAACACTCGAGTGAAGACGACACAGAACACGCGCTAACCAGACGTTTACGAAGGCAGAAAGCAATGTATCTTGCACTGCTGGTTAAGAAAATAAAGTAAATGCACATGTTGAATTGCGATGGAGAAATAGATGACCCACATATAAAAGAGCCCTCATTTACTTGAAAAATAGTTTAAGAAACTAGAAGATGGGCTAGATGGTGCATTGTAACTTGACGAAAGGTAAATTCACATAGGAAGACGCACACTCGAGTGAAGACGACATAGAAACGTGCTAACGAGATGTTTCCTAAGGCAGAAAACAATATACCTTGCACGGCTGGTTAAGACAACAATGAAGGAAACGCACATGTTGACTTGCGATGGAGAAATAGTTGACCCACATATATAAGAGCCCTCAATTACTTCAAAGATAGTTTAAAAACTAGAAGATGGGCTTGATGATGCATTGTAACTTGACGAAAGGTGAATGCACCTAGGAAGACGCACACTCGAGTGAAGATGACACAGGAAACGTGCTAACCAGTTGTTTCCAAAGACCGAAAACAATATATCTTGCACGGCTAGTTAAGACAACAATAAAGGAAACGCACATGTTGACTTGCGATGAAGAAATAGTCGACCCACATATACAAGAGCCCTCGTTTACTTGAAAGATAGTTTTAAAAACTAGAAGATGGGCTTGATGATGCATAGTAACTTGACGAAAGGTAAATGCACATAGGAAGACACACACTCGACTGATGACGACACAGAACACACGCTAACCAGACGTTTACGAAAGCAGAAAGCAATGTATCTTGCACGGCTGGTTATGGCAACAATGAAGGAAACGCACATGTTGAGTTGCGATGGAGAAATAGATGACCCACATATAAAAGAGCCCTCATTTACTTGAAAGATAGTTTTAAAAAACTAGAAGATGGGCTAGATGGTGCATTGTAACTTGACGAAAGGTAAATGCACATAGGAAGACGCACACTCGGCTGAAGATGACACAGGAAACGTGCTAACCAGTTGTTTTCAAAGGCCGAAAACAATATATCTTGCACGGCAGGTTACCGCAAAAATGAAGGAAACGCACATGTTGACTTGCGATGCAGAAATAGACGACCCACATATATAAGAGCCCTCATTTACTTGAAAGATAGTTTAAAAAAACTAGAAGATGGGCTTGATGATGCATTGTAACTTGACGAAAGGTAAATGCACATAGGAAGACGCACACTCGAGTGAAGATGACACAGGAAACGTGCTAACCAGTTGTTTCCAAAGACCGAAAGCAATATATCTTGCACGGCTAGTTAAGACAACAATAAAGGAAACGCACATGTTGACTTGCGATGCAGAAATAGACGACCCACATATACAAGAGCCCTCATTTACTTGAAAGATAGTTTAAAAAAACTAGAAGATGTTCTTGATGATGCATTGTAACATGACGAAAGGTAAATGCACATAGGAAGACACACACTCGAGTGAAGACGATACAGGAAACGTGCTAAACAGATGTTTACGAAGGCCAAAAGCAATCTATCTTGCACGGCTGGTTAAGACAACAATGAAGGAAACCCACATGTTGACTTGCGATGGAGAAATAGATGACCCAAATATAAAAGAGCCCTCATTTACTTGAAAAATAGTTTAAGAAACTAGAAGATGGGCTAGATGGTGCATTGTAACTTGACGAAAGGTAAATTCACATAGGAAGATGCACACTCGAGTGAAGGCGACACAGGAAACGTGCTAACGAGATGTTTCCTAAGGCAGAAAACAATATATCTTGCACGGCTGGTTAAGACAACGATGAAGGAAACGCACATGTTGACTTGCAATGGAGAAATAGTTGACCCACATATATAAGAGCCCTCAATTACTTGAAAGATAGTTTAAAAAAACTAGAAGATGGGCTTGATAATGCAATGTAACTTGACGAAAGGTAAATGCACATAGGAAGACGCACACTCGAGGGAATATGACACAGGAAACGTGCTAAGCAGTTGTTTCCAAAGACCGAAAACAATATATCTTGCACGGCTAGTTAAGACAACAATAAAGGAAACGCACATGTTGACTTGCGATGCAGAAATAGACGACCCACATATACAAGAGCCCTCATTTACTTGAAAAATAGTTTAAGAAACTAGAAGATGGGCTTGGTGATGCATTGTAACTTGACGTAAGGTAAATGCACATAGGAAGACGCACACTCGAGTGAAGACGACACTGGAAACGCACTAACCAGACGTTTACGAAGGCAGAAAGCAATGTATCTTGCACGGGAGGTTACGGCAACAATGAAGGAAACGCACATGTTGACTTGCGATGCAGAAATAGACGACCCACATATATAAGAGCCCTCATTTACTTGAAAGATAGTTAAAAAAAACTAGAAGATGGGCTTGATGATGCACTGTAACTTGACGAAAGGTAAATTCACATAGGAAGACGCACTGTCGAGTGCAGACGACACAGGAAACGTGCTAACGAGATGTTTCCTAAGGCAGAAAACAATATATCTTGCACGGCTGGTTAAGACAACAATGAAGGAAACGCACATGTTGACTTGCGATGGAGAAATAGTTGACCCACATATATAAGAGCCCTCAATTACTTGAAAGATAGTTTTAAAAACTAGAAGATGGGCTTGATGATGCATTGTAACTTGACGAAAGGTAAATGCACATAGGAAGACGCACACTCGAGTGAAAATGACACAGGAAACGTGCTAACCAGTTGTTTCCAAAGACCGAAAACAATATATCTTGCACGGCTAGTTAAGACAACAATAAAGGAAACGCACATGTTGACTTGCGATGAAGAAATAGACGACCCACATATACAAGAGCCCTCATTTACTTGAAAGATAGTTTTAAAAAACTAGAAGATGGGCTTGATGATGCATAGTAACTTGACGAAAGGTAAATGCACATAGGAAGACACACACTCGAGTGAAGACGACACAGAACACACGCTAACCAGACGTTTACGAAAGCAGAAAGCAATGTATCTTGCACGGCTGGTTACGGCAACAATGAAGGAAACGCACATGTTGACTTGCGATGGAGAAATAGATGACCCAAATATAAAAGAACCCTCATTTACTTGAAAGATAGTTTTAAAAACTCTAGAAGATGGGCTTGGTGATGCATTGTAACTTGACGAAAGGTAAATGCACAGAGGAAGACACAGACTCGAGTGAAGACGATACAGGAAACGTGCTAAACAGATGTTTACGAAGGCAGAAAGCAATCTATCTTGCACGGCTGGTTAAGACAACAATGAAGGAAACGCACATGTTGACTTGCGATGGAGAAATAGATGACCCAAATATAAAAGAGCCCTCATTTACATGAAAGATAGTTTAAAAAAAAACTAGAAGATGGGCTAGATGGTGCATTGTAACTTGACGAAAGGTAAATTCACATAGGAAGACGCACACTCGGGTGAAGATGACACAGGAAACGTGCTAACCAGACGTTTACGAAGGCAGAAAGCAATGTATCTTGCACGGCAGGTTACGGCAACAATGGAGGAAACGCTTATGTTGACTTGCGATGGAGAAATAGATGACCCACATATAAAAGAGCCCTCATTTACTTGAAAAATTGTTTAAGAAACTAGAAGATGGGCTAGATGGTGCATTGTAACTTGACGAAAGGTAAATTCTCATAGGAAGACGCACACTCGAGTGAAGACGACACAGGAAACGTGCTAACGAGATGTTTCCTAAGGCAGAAAACAATATATCTTGCACGGCTGGTTAAGACAACAATGAAGGAAACACACATGTTGACTTGCGATGGTGAAATAGACGACCCACATATACAACAGCCCTCATTTACTTGAAAGACAGTTTAAAAACTAGAAGATGAGCTTGATGATGCATTGTAACTTGACGAAAGGTAAATGCACATAGGAAGACGCACACTCGAGTGAAGACGACAAAGGAAACGCGCTAACCAGACGTTTACGAAGGCAGAAAGCAATGTATCTTGCACGGCAGGTTACGGCAAGAATGAAGGAAACGCACACGTTGACTTGCGATGGAGAAATAGATGACCCACATATAAAAGAGCCCTCATTTACTTGAAAAATAGTTTAAGAAACTAGAAGATGGGCTAGATGGTGCATTGTAACTTGACGAAAGGTAAATTCACATAGGAAGACGCACACTCGAGTGAAGACGACACAGGAAACGTGCTAACGAGATGTTTCCTAAGGCAGAAAACAATATATCTTGCACGGCTGTTTAAGACAACAATGAAGGAAACGCACATGTTGACTTGCGATGGAGAAATAGATGATCCACATATATAAGAGCCCTCATTTAATTGAAAGATAGTTAAAAAAAACTAGAAGATGTACTTGATGATGCATTGTAACTTGACGAAATGTAAATGCACATAGGAAGACACACACTCGAGCGAAGACGACACAGAACAGGCTCTAACCAGATGTTTACGAAGGGAGAAAGAAAGGTATCTTGCACGGCAGGTTACGGCAACAATGAAGGAAACGCACATGTTGACTTGCGATGGAGAAATAGACGACCCACATATATAAGAGCACTCATTTACTTGAAAGATAGTTTAAAAACTAGAATATCGGCTTGATAATGCATTGTAACTTGACGAAAGGTCAATGCACATAGGAAGACAAACACTCGAGTGAAGACGACACAGAACACGCGCTAACCAGACGTTTACGAAGGCAGAAAGCAATGTATCTTGCACTGCTGGTTAAGAAAATAAAGTAAATGCACATGTTGAATTGCGATGGAGAAATAGATGACCCACATATAAAAGAGCCCTCATTTACTTGAAAAATAGTTTAAGAAACTAGAAGATGGGCTAGATGGTGCATTGTAACTTGACGAAAGGTAAATTCACATAGGAAGACGCACACTCGAGTGAAGACGACACAGGAAACGTGCTAACGAGATGTTTCCTAAGGCAGAAAACAATATATCTTGCACGGCTGGTTAAGACAACAATGAAGGAAACGCACATGTTGACTTGCGATGGAGAAATAGATGACCCACATATATAAGAGCCCTCATTTACTTGGAAGATAGTCAAAATAACTAGAAGATGGACTTGATGATGCATTGTAACTTGACGAAATGTAAATGCACATAGGAAGACAAACACTCGAGTGAAGACGACACAGAACACACGCTAACCAGACGTTTACGAAGGCAGAAAGCAATGTATATTGCACGGCTAGTTAAGACAACAATAAAGGAAACGCACATGTTGACTTGCGATGGAGAAATAGACGACCCACATATAAAAGAGCCCTCATTTACTTGAAAGATAGTTTTAAAAACACTAGAAGATGGGCTTGGTGATGCATTGTAACTTGACGAAAGGTAAATGCACAGAGGAAGACACACACTCGAGTGAAGACGACACAGAACACACGCTAACCAGACGTTTACGAAGGCAGAAAGCAATGTATCTTGCACGGCTAGTTAAGACAACAATAAAGGAAACGCACGTGTTGACTTGCGATGGAGAAATAGACGACCCACTTATAAAAGAGCCCTGATTTGCTTAAAAGATAGTTTTAAAAACTCTAGAAGATGGGCTTGGTGATGCATTGTAACTTGAGGAAAGGTAAATGCACAGAGGAGGACACAGACTCGAGTGAAGACGATACAGGAAACGTGCTAAACAGACGTTTACGAAGGCAGAAAGCAATCTATCTTGCACGGCTGGTTAAGACAACAATGAAGGAAACGCACATGTTGACTTGCGATGGAGAAATAGATGACCCAAATATAAAAGAGCCCTATTTTACATGAAAGATAGTTTAAAAAAAACTATAAGATGGGCTAGATGGTGCATTGTAACTTGACGAAAGGTAAATTCACATAGGAAGACGCACACTCGGGTGAAGATGACACAGGAAACGTGCTAACCAGACGTTTACGAAGGCAGAAAGCAATGTATCTTGCACGGCAGGTTACGGCAACAATGGAGGAAACGCTTATGTTGACTTGCGATGGAGAAATAGATGACCCACATATAAAAGAGCCCTCATTTACTTGAAAAATAGTTTAAGAAACTAGAAGATGGGCTAGATGGTGCATTGTAACTTGACGAAAGGTATATTCACATAGGAAGACGCACACTCGAGTGAAGACGACACAGGAAACGGGCTAACGAGATGTTTCCTAAGGCAGAAAACAATATATCTTGCACGGCTGGTTAAGACAACAATGAAGGAAACACACATGTTGACTTGCGATGGTGAAATAGACGACCCACATATACAACAGCCCTCATTTACTTGAAGGACAGTTTAAAAACTAGAAGATGGGCTTGATGGGGCATTGTAACTTGACGAAAGGTAAATTCACATAGGAAGACGCACACTCGAGTGAAGACGACACAGGAAACGTGCTAACGAGATGCTTTCTAAGGCAGAAAACAATATATCTTGCACGGCTGTTTAAGACAACAATGAAGGAAACGCACATGTTGACTTGCGATAGAGAAATAGATGATCCACATATATAAGAGCCCTCATTTAATTGAAAGATAGTTAAAAAAAACTAGAAGATGTACTTGATGATGCATTGTAACTTGACGAAATGTAAATGCACATAGGAAGACACACACTCGAGCGAAGACGACACAGAACAGGCTCTAACCAGATGTTTACGAAGGGAGAAAGAAAGGTATCTTGCACGGCAGGTTACGGCAACAATGAAGGAAACGCACATGTTGACTTGCGATGGAGAAATAGACGACCCACATATATAAGAGCACTCATTTACTTGAAAGATAGTTTAAAAACTAGAATATCGGCTTGATAATGCATTGTAACTTGACGAAAGGTCAATGCACATAGGAAGACAAACACTCGAGTGAAGACGACACAGAACACGCGCTAACCAGACGTTTACGAAGGCAGAAAGCAATGTATCTTGCACTGCTGGTTAAGAAAATAAAGTAAATGCACATGTTGAATTGCGATGGAGAAATAGATGACCCACATATAAAAGAGCCCTCATTTACTTGAAAAATAGTTTAAGAAACTAGAAGATGGGCTAGATGGTGCATTGTAACTTGACGAAAGGTAAATTCACATAGGAAGACGCACACTCGAGTGAAGACGACACAGGAAACGTGCTAACGAGATGTTTCCTAAGGCAGAAAACAATATATCTTGCACGGCTGGTTAAGACAACAATGAAGGAAACGCACATGTTGACTTGCGATGGAGAAATAGATGACCCACATATATAAGAGCCCTCATTTACTTGGAAGATAGTCAAAATAACTAGAAGATGGACTTGATGATGCATTGTAACTTGACGAAATGTAAATGCACATAGGAAGACAAACACTCGAGTGAAGACGACACAGAACACACGCTAACCAGACGTTTACGAAGGCAGAAAGCAATGTATATTGCACGGCTAGTTAAGACAACAATAAAGGAAACGCACATGTTGACTTGCGATGGAGAAATAGACGACCCACATATAAAAGAGCCCTCATTTACTTGAAAGATAGTTTTAAAAACACTAGAAGATGGGCTTGGTGATGCATTGTAACTTGACGAAAGGTAAATGCACAGAGGAAGACACACACTCGAGTGAAGACGACACAGAACACACGCTAACCAGACGTTTACGAAGGCAGAAAGCAATGTATCTTGCACGGCTAGTTAAGACAACAATAAAGGAAACGCACGTGTTGACTTGCGATGGAGAAATAGACGACCCACTTATAAAAGAGCCCTGATTTGCTTAAAAGATAGTTTTAAAAACTCTAGAAGATGGGCTTGGTGATGCATTGTAACTTGAGGAAAGGTAAATGCACAGAGGAGGACACAGACTCGAGTGAAGACGATACAGGAAACGTGCTAAACAGACGTTTACGAAGGCAGAAAGCAATCTATCTTACACGGCTGGTTAAGACAACAATGAAGGAAACGCACATGTTGACTTGCGATGGAGAAATAGATGACCCAAATATAAAAGAGCCCTATTTTACATGAAAGATAGTTTAAAAAAAACTATAAGATGGGCTAGATGGTGCATTGTAACTTGACGAAAGGTAAATTCACATAGGAAGACGCACACTCGGGTGAAGATGACACAGGAAACGTGCTAACCAGACGTTTACGAAGGCAGAAAGCAATGTATCTTGCACGGCAGGTTACGGCAACAATGGAGGAAACGCTTATGTTGACTTGCGATGGAGAAATAGATGACCCACATATAAAAGAGCCCTCATTTACTTGAAAAATAGTTTAAGAAACTAGAAGATGGGCTAGATGGTGCATTGTAACTTGACGAAAGGTATATTCACATAGGAAGACGCACACTCGAGTGAAGACGACACAGGAAACGGGCTAACGAGATGTTTCCTAAGGCAGAAAACAATATATCTTGCACGGCTGGTTAAGACAACAATGAAGGAAACACACATGTTGACTTGCGATGGTGAAATAGACGACCCACATATACAACAGCCCTCATTTACTTGAAGGACAGTTTAAAAACTAGAAGATGGGCTTGATGGGGCATTGTAACTTGACGAAAGGTAAATTCACATAGGAAGACGCACACTCGAGTGAAGACGACACAGGAAACGTGCTAACGAGATGCTTTCTAAGGCAGAAAACAATATATCTTGCACGGCTGTTTAAGACAACAATGAAGGAAACGCACATGTTGACTTGCGATAGAGAAATAGATGATCCACATATATAAGAGCCCTCATTTAATTGAAAGATAGTTAAAAAAAACTAGAAGATGTACTTGATGATGCATTGTAACTTGACGAAATGTAAATGCACATAGGAAGACACACACTCGAGCGAAGACGACACAGAACACACGCTAACCCGACGTTTACGAAAGCAGAAAGCAATGTATCTTGCACGGCTGGTTACGGCAACAATGAAGGAAACGCACATGTTGACTTGCGATGGAGAAATAGATGACCCAAATATAAAAGAGCACTCATTTACTTGAAAGATAGTTTTAAAAACTCTAGAAGATGGGCTTGGTGATGCATTGTAACTTGACGAAAGGTAAATGCACAGAGGAAGACACAGACTCGAGTGAAGACGATACAGGAAACGTGCTAAACAGATGTTTACGAAGGCAGAAAGCAATCTATCTTGCACGGCTGGTTAAGACAACAATGAAGGAAACGCACATGTTGACTTGCGATGGAGAAATAGATGACCCAAATATAAAAGAGCCCTCATTTACTTGAAAAATAGTTTAAGAAACTAGAAGATGGGCTAGATGGTGCATTGTAACTTGACGAAAGGTAAATTCACATAGGAAGACGCACACTCGAGTGAAGACGACATAGAAACGTGCTAACGAGATGTTTCCTAAGGCAGAAAACAATATACCTTGCACGGCTGGTTAAGACAACAATGAAGGAAACGCACATGTTGACTTGCGATGGAGAAATAGTTGACCCACATATATAAGAGCCCTCAATTACTTGAAAGATAGTTTAAAAACTAGAAGATGGGCTTGATGATGCATTGTAACTTGACGAAAGGTGAATGCACCTAGGAAGACGCACACTCGAGTGAAGATGACACAGGAAACGTGCTAACCAGTTGTTTCCAAAGACCGAAAACAATATATCTTGCACGGCTAGTTAAGACAACAATAAAGGAAACGCACATGTTGACTTGCGATGAAGAAATAGTCGACCCACATATACAAGAGCCCTCGTTTACTTGAAAGATAGTTTTAAAAACTAGAAGATGGGCTTGATGATGCATAGTAACTTGACGAAAGGTAAATGCACATAGGAAGACACACACTCGAGTGATGACGACACAGAACACACGCTAACCAGACGTTTACGAAAGCAGAAAGCAATGTATCTTGCACGGCTGGTTATGGCAACAATGAAGGAAACGCACATGTTGAGTTGCGATGGAGAAATAGATGACCCACATATAAAAGAGCCCTCATTTACTTGAAAGATAGTTTTAAAAAACTAGAAGATGGGCTAGATGGTGCATTGTAACTTGACGAAAGGTAAATGCACATAGGAAGACGCACACTCGGCTGAAGATGACACAGGAAACGTGCTAACCAGTTGTTTTCAAAGGCCGAAAACAATATATCTTGCACGGCAGGTTACCGCAAAAATGAAGGAAACGCACATGTTGACTTGCGATGCAGAAATAGACGACCCACATATATAAGAGCCCTCATTTACTTGAAAGATAGTTTAAAAAAACTAGAAGATGGGCTTGATGATGCATTGTAACTTGACGAAAGGTAAATGCACATAGGAAGACGCACACTCGAGTGAAGATGACACAGGAAACGTGCTAACCAGTTGTTTCCAAAGACCGAAAGCAATATATCTTGCACGGCTAGTTAAGACAACAATAAAGGAAACGCACATATTGACTTGCGATGCAGAAATAGACGACCCACATATACAAGAGCCCTCATTTACTTGAAAGATAGTTTAAAAAAAACTAGAAGATGTTCTTGATGATGCATTGTAACATGACGAAAGGTAAATGCACATAGGAAGACACACTCGAGTGAAGACGATACAGGAAACGTGCTAAACAGATGTTTACGAAGGCCAAAAGCAATCTATCTTGCACGGCTGGTTAAGACAACAATGAAGGAAACCCACATGTTGACTTGCGATGGAGAAATAGATGACCCAAATATAAAAGAGCCCTCATTTACATGAAAGATAGTTTTAAAAAACTAGAAGATGGGCTTGATGATGCATTGTAACTTGACGAAAGGTAAATGCGCATAGGAAGACACAGACTCGAGTGAAGACGATACAGGAAACGTGCTAAACAGATGTTTACGAAGGCAGAAAGCAATCTATCTTGCACGGCTGGTTAAGACAACAATAAAGGAAACGCACGTGTTGACTTGCGATGGAGAAATAGACGATCCACATATAAAAGAGCCCTCATTTACTTGAAAAATAGTTTAAGAAACTAGAAGATGGGCTAGATGGTGCATTGTAACTTGACGAAAGGTAAATTCACATAGGAAGATGCACACTCGAGTGAAGGCGACACAGGAAACGTGCTAACGAGATGTTTCCTAAGGCAGAAAACAATATATCTTGCACGGCTGGTTAAGACAACGATGAATGAAACGCACATGTTGACTTGCAATGGAGAAATAGTTGACCCACATATATAAGAGCCCTCAATTACTTGAAAGATAGTTTAAAAAAACTAGAAGATGGGCTTGATAATGCAATGTAACTTGACGAAAGGTAAATGCACATAGGAAGACGCACACTCGAGGGAAGATGACACAGGAAACGTGCTAAGCAGTTGTTTCCAAAGACCGAAAACAATATATCTTGCACGGCTAGTTAAGACAACAATAAAGGAAACGCACATGTTGGCTTGCGATGCAGAAATAGACGACCCACATATACAAGAGCCCTCATTTACTTGAAAAATAGTTTAAGAAACTAGAAGATGGGCTTGGTGATGCATTGTAACTTGACGTAAGGTAAATGCACATAGGAAGACGCACACTCGAGTGAAGACGACACTGGAAACGCACTAACCAGACGTTTACGAAGGCAGAAAGCAATGTATCTTGCACGGGAGGTTACGGCAACAATGAAGGAAACGCACATGTTGACTTGCGATGCAGAAATAGACGACCCACATATATAAGAGCCCTCATTTACTTGAAAGATAGTTAAAAAAAACTAGAAGATGGGCTTGATGATGCACTGTAACTTGACGAAAGGTAAATTCACATAGGAAGACACACTGTCGAGTGCAGACGACACAGGAAACGTGCTAACGAGATGTTTCCTAAGGCAGAAAACAATATATCTTGCACGGCTGGTTAAGACAACAATGAAGGAAACGCACATGTTGACTTGCGATGGAGAAATAGTTGACCCACATATATAAGAGCCCTCAATTACTTGAAAGATAGTTTTAAAAACTAGAAGATGGGCTTGATGATGCATTGTAACTTGACGAAAGGTAAATGCACATAGGAAGACGCACACTCGAGTGAAAATGACACAGGAAACGTGCTAACCAGTTGTTTCCAAAGACCGAAAACAATATATCTTGCACGGCTAGTTAAGACAACAATAAAGGAAACGCACATGTTGACTTGCGATGAAGAAATAGACGACCCACATATACAAGAGCCCTCATTTACTTGAAAGATAGTTTAAAAAAACTAGAAGATGGGCTTGATGATGCATAGTAACTTGACGAAAGGTAAATGCACATAGGAAGACACACACTCGAGTGAAGACGACACAGAACACACGCTAACCAGACGTTTACGAAAGCAGAAAGCAATGTATCTTGCACGGCTGGTGACGGCAACAATGAAGGAAACGCACATGTTGACTTGCGATGGAGAAATAGATGACCCAAATATAAAAGAGCCCTCATTTACTTGAAAGATAGTTTTAAAAACTCTAGAAGATGGGCTTGGTGATGCATTGTAACTTGACGAAAGGTAAATGCACAGAGGAAGACACAGACTCGAGTGAAGACGATACAGGAAACGTGCTAAACAGATGTTTACGAAGGCAGAAAGCAATCTATCTTGCACGGCTGGTTAAGACAACAATGAAGGAAACGCACATGTTGACTTGCGATGGAGAAATAGATGACCCAAATATAAAAGAGCCCTCATTTACATGAAAGATAGTTTAAAAAAAACTAGAAGATGGGCTAGATGGTGCATTGTAACTTGACGAAAGGTAAATTCACATAGGAAGACGCACACTCGGGTGAAGATGACACAGGAAACGTGCTAACCAGACGTTTACGAAGGCAGAAAGCAATGTATCTTGCACGGCAGGTTACGGCAACAATGGAGGAAACGCTTATGTTGACTTGCGATGGAGAAATAGATGACCCACATATAAAAGAGCCCTCATTTACTTGAAAAATTGTTTAAGAAACTAGAAGATGGGCTAGATGGTGCATTGTAACTTGACGAAAGGTAAATTCACATAGGAAGACGCACACTCGAGTGAAGACGACACAGGAAACGTGCTAACGAGATGTTTCCTAAGGCAGAAAACAATATATCTTGCACGGCTGTTTAAGACAACAATGAAGGAAACGCACATGTTGACTTGCGATGGAGAAATAGATGACCCACATATATAAGAGCCCTCATTTACTTGGAAGATAGTCAAAATAACTAGAAGATGGACTTGATGATGCATTGTAACTTGACGAAATGTAAATGCACATAGGAAGACACATTCTCGAGCGAAAACGACACAGAACACGCGCTAACCAGATGTTTACGAAGGCAGAAAGAAAGGTATCTTGCACGGCAGGTTATGGCAAGAATGAAGGAAACGCACACGTTGACTTGCGATGGAGAAATAGATGACCCACATATAAAAGAGCCCTCATTTACTTGAAAAATAGTTTAAGAAACTAGAAGATGGGCTAGATGGTGCATTGTAACTTGACGAAAGGTAAATTCACATAGGAAGACGCACACTCGAGTGAAGACGACACAGGAAACGTGCTAACGAGATGTTTCCTAAGGCAGAAAACAATATATCTTGCACGGCTGTTTAAGACAACAATGAAGGAAACGCACATGTTGACTTGCGATGGAGAAATAGATGACCCACATATATAAGAGCCCTCATTTACTTGGAAGATAGTCAAAATAACTAGAAGATGGACTTGATGATGCATTGTAACTTGACGAAATGTAAATGCACATAGGAAGACACATTCTCGAGCGAAAACGACACAGAACACGCGCTAACCAGATGTTTACGAAGGCAGAAAGAAAGGTATCTTGCACGGCAGGTTACGGCAACAATGAAGGAAACGCACATGTTGACTTGCGATGGAGAAATAGACGACCCACATATATAAGAGCCCTCATTTACTTGAAAGATAGTTTAAAAACTAGAATATCGGCTTGATAATGCATTGTAACTTGACGAAAGGTAAATGCACATAGGAAGACAAACACTCGAGTGAAGACGACACAGAACACGCGCTAACCAGACGTTTACGAAGGCAGAAAGCAATGTATCTTGCACTGCTGGTTAAGAAAACAAAGTAAATGCACATGTTGAATTGCGATGGAGAAATAGATGACCCACATATAAAAGAGCCCTCATTTACTCTAAAAACAGTTTAAGAAACTAGAAGATGGGCTAGATGGTGCATTGTAACTTGACGAAAGGTAAATTCACATAGGAAGACGCACACTCGAGTGAAGACGACACAGGAAACGTGCTAACGAGGTGTTTCCTATGGCAGAAAACAATATATCTTGCACGGCTCGTTAAGACAACAATGAAGGAAACGCACATGTTGACTTGCGATGGTGAAATAGACGACCCACATATTCAAGAGCCCTCATTTACTTGAAAGATAGTTTAAAAACTAGAAGATGGGCTTGATGATGCATTGTAACTTGACGAAAGGTAAATGCACATAGGAAGACAAACACTCGTGTGAAGACGACACAGAACACGCGCTAACCAGATCTTTACGAAGGCAGAAAGCAATGTATCTTGCACGGCAGGTTACGGCAACCATGAATGAAACGCACATGTTGCTTGCGATGGAGAAATAGATGACCCAAATATAAAAGGGCCCTCATTTACATGAAAGATAGTTTAAAAAAACTAGAAGATGGGCTTGATGATGCATTGCAACTTGACGAAAGGTAAATGCACATAGGAAGACACACACTCGAGTGAAGACGACACAGAACACACGCTAACCAGACGTTTACGAAGGCAGAAAGCAATGTATATTGCACGGCTAGTTAAGACAACAATAAAGGAAACGCACATGTTGACTTGCGATGGAGAAATAGACGACCCACATATAAAAGAGCCCTCATTTACTTGAAAGATAGTTTTAAAAAACTAAAGGTGGGCTTGATGATGCATTGTAACTTGACGAAAGGTAAATGCACATAGCAAGACGCACACTCGAGTGAAGACGACACAGGAAACGTGCTAACGAGATGTTTCCTAAGGCAGAAAACAATATATCTTGCACGGCTGGTTAAGACAACACTGAAGGAAACAAACATGTTGACTTGCGATGGTGAAATAGACGACCCACATATACAAGAGCCCTCATTTACTTGAAAGACAGTTTAAAAACTAGAAGATGGGCTTGATGATGCATTGTAACTTGACGAAAGGTAAATGCACATAGGAAGACGCACACTCGAGTGAAGACGACACAGGAAACGCGCTAACCAGACGTTTACGAAGGCAGAAAGCAATGTATCTTGCACGGCAGGTTACGGCAAGAATGAAGGAAACGCATACGTTGACTTGCGATGGAGAAATAGATGACCCACATATAAAAGAGCCCTCATTTACTTGAAAGATAGTTTAAAAGAACTGGAAGATGGGCTTGATGATGCATTGTAACTTGACGAAAGGTAAATGCACATAGCAAGACGCACACTCGAGTGAAGACGACACAGGAAACGCGCTAACCAGACGTTTACGAAGGCAGAAAGCAATGTACCTTGCACGGCAGGTCACGGCAACAATGAAGGAAACGCACATGTTGACTTGTGATGGAGAAATAGATGACCCACATATAAAAGAGCCCTCATTTACTTGAAAGATAGTTTAAAAAACTAGAAGATGGGCTTGATGATGCATTGTAACTTGACGAAAGGTAAATGCACATAGGAAGACACACACTCGAGTGAAGACGACACAGAACACGCGCTAACCAGACGTTTACGAAGACAGAAAGCAATGTAACTTGCACGGCTGGTTACGGCAACAATGAAGGAAACGCACATGTTGACTTGCGATGGAGAAATAGATGACCCACATATAAAAGAGCCCTCATTTACTTGAAAGATAGTTTAAAAAAACTAGAAGATGGTCTAGATGGTGCATTATAACTTGATGAAAGGTAAATGCACATAGGAAGACGCACACTCGGGTGAAGATGACACAGGAAACGTGCTAACCAGTTGTTTCCAAAGGCCGAAAACAATATATCTTGCACGGCTAGTTAAGACAACAATAAAGGAAACGCACATGTTGACTTGCGATGCAGAAATAGACGACCCACATATAAAAGAGCCCTCATTTACTTGAAAGATAGTTTTAAAAACACTAGAAGATGGGCTTGGTGATGCATTGTAACTTGACGAAAGGTAAATGCACAGAGGAAGACACAGACTCGAGTGAAGACGATACAAGAAACGTGCTAAACAGATGTTTACGAAGGCAGAAAGCAATCTATATTGCACGGCTGGTTAAGACAACAATGAAGGAAACGCACATGTTGACTTGCGACGGAGAAATAGATGATCCAAATATAAAAGAGCCCTCATTTACTTGAAAGATAGTTAAAAAAACTAGAAGATGGACTTGATAATGCATTGTAACTTGACGAAATGTAAATGCACATAGGAAGGCACACACTCGAGCGAAGACGACACAGAACATGCGCTAACCATTCTCTCCTGATGGCAGAAAGCAATGTATCTTGCACGGTATGTTACGACAACAACAAAGGAAACGCACACGTTCACTTGCGACGGAGAAATAGACGATCCACATATAAAAGAGCCCTCATTGCTTGAAAGATAGTTTAACAAAACTTGAAGATGGGCTAGATGGTGCATTGCAACTTGACGAAAGGTAAAAGCGCGCAGGAAGACACACACTCGAGTGAAGACGATACAGGAGACGCGCTAAAAGGCTTAGCGTGTATCCTGTGTCATCTTCACTCGAGTGTGTGTCTTCGTGCGCTTTTACCTTTCGTCAAGGTGCAATGCACCATCTAACTCATTTTCAAAATTGTTAAGCTAGATTTCGCTTCTGATGTTTCTTTTGCTCTTTCTGGTTATCGAGGTTTTGTCGAGTGCAGGGGAACACTCCTGGCAGGCAAGCTGTTGCGCAATGGCTTGGACACCTGTCTCAGCTTCGGAAGGTTGGAGGTTCGAGCCCCGGTGCCAGTAACCCGCCGTTCAAATGAGTACAAGTGCCTTCCCTGTAAAGAGCGAAGCTCAATCTCGTGGAATGCGCACTTGGAAAGCTCCGCTTACCACGATGCGCTCCTACTCGAACTGACTACCGCAAGGGAGTCGGAGTAGCTTCGCGCAGTGGCTGTTGACATTGGCGGCTGGGTTCCAAATTTGAGCTGCTGCTTAA
Source organism: Amblyomma maculatum (assembly GCF_055883805.1). Classification (NCBI taxonomy): domain Eukaryota; kingdom Metazoa; phylum Arthropoda; class Arachnida; order Ixodida; family Ixodidae; genus Amblyomma; species Amblyomma maculatum. The sequence continues at coordinate 143,202,322 of NC_139353.1, forward strand.
AATCTCAAACATTGAATTACAACACCTAAAACAAAATTGGACGCTCCCGTAATAGTCTCGGGGGTTGCCGTCGAAATGCCCGGGAAGCTTTTAAGCCACATTAACTAACTTCATTTCTAGTACAACGGGCGCATTCTTCTCGTGTATTTTGTCCGATCCGTTCGCAACCGTTTAACGCATTGCCGTGTCAGTGTGCCGAGCTAGGGAACTTTCCTTCTGTCATCGGACCAAGCGACTACCTTAAGATGACAGCGCTCTCTTTGGTGGGCTTTCACCTTTCATCGGTCATGGAATAAGTGTTGATAAGATCCTCAGATCGTAATGGAGACGCCAATCACGCCTGTATCGAGACCTCATGAATGTCGAAGTTTGCAGCATCGGCCATGCTTCCTCGAGCCAACGTAAGCTGCGGGTTCAACGCTCTCGCCAACCAAACAACGGAGTTCCTCTGGCGGCAAGTGTTGAGATGACTGAGGGCCAGGCCTGCTCAAGATTCGCAGGGACCACAATGCAGGTGACGTATACCTTGCCATCATACATTAGCGGTGTCCTTTTTCTCGGTCCTACGTTTGCTGTGCCACCCAAAAATCAAGGCTAGAACAACTTTCTTTACTTCGTCAGGTATCACACCACGCGTCTCACGATGCGACTACCCGCTGTTTCTTGAAAGGTGTTTATCTGCTTAATCGTTTGGAAAGTACCGAAACCGGTCTGCCCTCAAGACTTGTGGTTTCTTTCCTACGCGACCACTCACTCCGCCTTCTCCTCGATGACAAAGAAGGCGAATTCGCTCTAATGTCTAGCGAAGTGTTTAAATCGAAATTTAAGGAAGCTATCTCTACTGTGTTCTGTTGTCGTGCAAATGTGTCTCTACGCAATGTGAAGTCCAGAGCGATAAACCATTGTTAGCGGTTGAATCCATCTGAACTTGTCAAGGCGATTAATAAGAGCAAGAAAGAATTTTAAATGTTTTTTAGCGCAAAAACCCATGAGGTAGATGTTTGTTGCGACTGTAGGAAAAAGGAAAAGGAAATGCACGGGCCTGCTACTAGTTCTGTAGGTGAGCCACCTCCGCTGCTTCAAGCGGAAATAACAGAAAATGGAGAAGAAAGGCGCGCGTCGCAACAGCCGTCGTCCACCACCGAAGCGGTTGCGGGTACTTTGATAAGGTAGACGTGCCACAGAGAGCCATAGTCTCTAAAACTGGAACTTGGCGGTACTCTGTAGCTCGTTTTTGACAGCGCCATCTTAAACTTTTACTTGTGAACGACCCTTTTATTGCTAACAACTCTAACTAGGTTTTAGAATTTTTTAGCTCTAACACTGACAAAGGCTAGCAGGCCTTCTCCATTTATGTCAAAGATCGATTTTATTCTTTACCTCACAAGCTCATCCTTGAGTGCGTTGAACATTCCATTGATAGATATGGCTCCATTGCTTTTCAAAACACCACGGGGGTCAGAGTTTGGCGTTTTTAGATCTTTTAAAGTTTTATCTTAAAAAAACCTACATCCAGTTTGATGGGACATATACCTTGCAAGAGCAAGATATATGTCTCGGGTCCTGCATAGCCCCTGTTTTCTGTGACCTTGTGCTGACTCATTTCTATCGCCATCTTATCGCCTTCCTCATGGACAGCAATGTTATTAAGGTTTTTCGTTATGTAGATGATGTTTTAGTTATTTTAGACTGTGACTCGCTGCCGATTCATTGTGTTAGCGGTAATGTACAGGTTGCCTTCCAATCGGTAATGAACCATATTTTGACCTCACACACGAACTGCCAGTCAATGCTCAAATTAGGTTTCTAGATATTCGGTTCCACTTTAAAGGTGTTGTTGTCTGCTGGTGTTATGAACCGAGCGCCAGCAAATTACTTCTGCCGTTCAATTCCGCCCACGCACGTTAAATGAGCTATTACCATGTCGTGCCTCAAAGGCGCTCTCGGCAATACTTGCCTGCATCTTATATAAGCAGCATTTGACCGTCAAGCCCAAAGGCTGGGTACCCTCACCACCTCTTGGTTTCAGTCGCTCAAGGTCTCCTGAAAAAGATGCGCAGTGAGGCACAAACCTGTGATGACCGCGCGAAGCGTAGGAAGAAGATAGCAGTGGTATCATACACGCGCTGTCGCACAATCTAAAAAGGTAGCCTAGCGATACGTCGTGAAAATCGCGTTTTCTGCTCCTTACAAGCCGTCTAAGCTTTGCAGTATAACTGATCCGGAGACAACCCAGCAGCGTGGCTGTGGCAAAAAACACAGGCGGCCTTTTGTTGAATGAGCAGGTGTAGTTTACCAAATTTCCTTAAGTTCTAGAAACATGTATGTTACGAAAGGTAACGAGAGCATGCCTGGAACATCAAAAATGCGCTCAATGGAAATATTTTGAAGGTTTCCTCGCTAGTCACTGTCTTTTCTGCCAGGATTGTTCACCTGCATTCGATAACACCTTGGTAACTAGAAAGAGCAATCAAAGCATCATAAGAAAAATCGCAAAATCTGAACTGATATGTGGTCTAGGAGAGGGCGGTGCCAGCACCGCCTCTATCACTGTTTCCCAAAAAGAGTTGAACAATTTTCGCGTGTAAATGTACAGAATATTTATAAGAGCGCATTCTTCCAAAATAAAAGCTGTTAGTTCAGCGCCCGTCCTTGTCATCGCGTCCATGTCCCCGTCTTTTTTGCGCTGCTATTTTCTGATAATCACCAAAGGTAGTCAGCTCCAAGCATAACGACCAGACACGCTTGGGGAGATATAGAAATACTAGAAATTTGGCAATGAAGCTGCCGGAATGTCCGTAGGAAGCAGTGCAATCTAAAATATCACATGCAAGCTGTTCTCGTCAAGCCAGATATAGAGCTGCAAAAAACTGGCTGCTCTCCTAGCTTTTCGGGGTATGTTCCGTATTCGAGTGAGACAGAGGGAAAAGCTGGAACCCTGATAGCCCTAACGGTGACGACAAGTTAACACCCGGCGCTCAAAACAGATATCGAGCATGCACTTATAGAGATCATACTGCAAAAGAGAGGTAAAGAGACCATATTCGTCCTGAATGCGTACAGCGAGCCCAGGCAAAGGAACGTTGCCTTTGAGCTATTAATCAAAGACGCAAGAAAGGTCACCAAGGATAACGGTCTGGTCGTGTTAGGAGACTTCAAAGCGCAACACAAGAGCTGGGAATATGTAGGAGAAACCACCAAAGGAAAGAACCTGGCGCAGGCGGCCGCGCAAGCGGACATGGATCTCGTAACAAATTGTACGAAACCGACTAAACTGGGCAACAGCGTCAGCATAGATACATACTCAGCCCTCGGTTTTGTAAAGAACAATAATGACGTTCCTTAGGAAAACACGAAACGAGACCTTGGCAGTAATCGCTTCATCCTTGTGATATCGTTGGCCACTCCGAGGGTCAGACGCAAGTTGGGTGAAGTAAAAATAACTGACTGGAATGCGTTTAGAGAACATAGAGAAGAGGAACCAATTCAAGCTATTGAGGTGTGGAGCAAGGGACACCGCGAGGTGTACGAAAGAGCCAAAAAGACTGTGAAACGGACGAATGCAGTCCCTGAAATTGATAACCACCTACTGCGGTTATGGGAAGCTCGTAGGAGTATAACTAATAGGTGGAGGAGACAGGAGGGCAACAGGAAGCTCAAACTGAAAATTGCCAAAGTCACCGCTGAGGCAGAGCAGTATGCGCAAGAGCTCTCTAAACAAAACTGGAGAGAGTTACGCGACTCACTCAAAGGAACACTAGGAAAGGCCAAGACTTGGGCGCTGCTGAAGAATCTCATCGACCTGGCCAATTCTAAGGCGGAAACCAGCAAGACGCTTCACAGATTCACCCACAAGTACCTGGGAGACGATGAGGATTTTCTAGACAAGATCCGAAAACGGTACGGGAAGGAGGTGGACATCCCTGGCTGCAAAAGAGTGTATCGAGGAATTGAATATGAGAAACTCGACCATCCCATCACAAAGGACCAATGTACGTGGTGGCCAGAATGGCTGTCAAAAATGCGGCGGCGGGAACAGACAAGATCGGCAATGCCATTATAAGAAATCTAGGAGCGGAATAGATTGGGAGCATCACGAAATTTTTGAATGACCACTGGGAGGAGGAGACTGTGCAGGAGGAGTGGCGGCGCGCAGAAATAATCACCATTTCCGAGCCAGGCATGAAGTCATGTTGGAGGATCTACGGCCTATCTCACTAACCTCATACATAAGGAAATTGTATGAAACGATTGTAATGATCAGACTTCAGAACTGCTTGGAAGATTAAGATCTCATGCCACACACAATGTATGGCTTCCGACATAGCTATCGACGCAAGACGTCCTTAGTTTCCTCAAAGGAGAGGTTCTTAGCAACGTGTCAGTGTATGGAGAGCACATGATTATGACTCTGGACCTAAAGAGGGCATTCGACCATGTTATTCATGAAGCCATACTATCAGGTCTGAGCAACCTATATTGCTGGCAAGAGATTCATGGTTACGACAAGCCTTTCTTTCGGATAGGACCGCGACTATAGGGATCGGATACTTCCGATTGGACAAGTACAGGATGCCTAACAAGGGTACACCTCAAGGATCTGTAAATTTGCTCCTTCTATCCAACATCTCTATTGTTAGTTTGGCGGAGAAGGTGAACGCCACAGACGGCGTTCAGCAAGCAATGTAAGCCGATGACATAACGTTTTAGACGACGGAGGGCTATCTAGGTCTCAAGGAAGAGAGGCTTCAAGCAGCCGAAGACTGTGTCGGCTGCTACGCTAGGACTAGAGCACTTTCATGTTTGCCCGAAAAATCTGAAACTCTCAGAGTATATAGGCCCCTATAAGACAGTAAAGTTGAAGTCATTGTTATGCTAGCCGAGGCTTGCGTACCAGAGGTGCACATGCTGAGAGTGTTGGGAATACGGATTTCGTCCAATAAGAGCTCGGACCGCATGATCTTATTGCTATCTTGATCTGCGTCCCAGATAACTATATTGATTACGCAGGTGACATATAGAAGAAAGGGGATGAAGAAGGAAGGTGCGCTCAAGTTAGTGCGGGCGTTTGTGGTAAGCTGAGTCGCGTACAATCTTCCCTCCTTATACCTGAGCCAGACGGAGGAAGAGCAAGTGATCCTCAGGAAGGCGTACAAGACAACGCTGGGGCTGCCAATAAGAACAGAAAACGCGAATTTATTGGCCCTTGGTTTAAAAAAATTCATACCAAAAGCGCAGGGAGCCGCAGCTTGTCTCTCAGACGATGAGGCTACAACGCAGTACAACGGGACGAGTTCTCCCCCAGAGACTGGGCTATCATGATCACATACTGAAGATTGAAAGGAAGATATACATACCAGACGCGATCGGGTCTACGTTTGCAAGTGCCAATTTCAAAAACCATGCATCCTGTCATTCATGAGGGTAGGCCTAGGGCCAGGGCGGAAGCCTTAGCCAAGACCTTTGAAAACAAGAACACCTTCTATATAGATGCTGCGATGTACTCAAACGAAAGAGATGCGGTGGGGACGTTGATCGATTTCCAGCTAAAGGAGAAAATGAGCGTCTCGCTACGGAACTGCGCCGTGTCTGACGCTGAGGAGGCCGCGGTTGCTCTAGCGGTCGCTGAGGACAATAGGTCGGGGCGTTCGCTGGTAGTTATGGTTGGTTGGTTGGTTTGTGAGGTTTACCGTCCCAAAGCAACTCAGGCTGTGAGAGACGCCGTAATGGAGGACTCCGGAAATTTCGACCACCTGGGGTTTTTTAACGTGCATTGACATCGCACAGTAGACGGGCGCCTTGCTTCTCGCCTGCACCAAAAAGCGGCCGCCGAGGCTGGGATTCGATCCCGCGTCCTTGGGAACAGTAGTCGAGCGCCATAACCACTGCACCACCACGGCGGGGTGGTAGTTATGACTGATTCGCAAGATGCTTTTTGAGGATTCATCAACGGCACAATAGGCGAAAACGCGGCCGCCATCTTGAAGGCGGGCGGGATAAGCGACGAAACACAACTCATACTTTGGGCTCCGGGGCATGACGGCATTGCCGGGTATATCCAGGCCGATCTCATAGTTCGAGGTAATGTAAACCGAGGGAGGTCAGAGGCCGAAGAGACGGAGGCAGTGACTCATATCTGCGCAGACATTTTGGCGAACCTCCGAGAGACAAGAAGACGGTATTCGCTACCCCACATGGTGTTAAACAGGGAGAAGTCGGTGTCTTGGCGGCAGCTACAAATAAATTCTTATTCATGCCTGTCTTTATACAGCAAGACACATCCGAACATATACAGGGACACGTGTCCCTAGTGTAAACAGAAACAGACACTTTATCGCATTACATGATTCTGCCGGAAAGTATATGCAGGGCCTATAATCCACAACGCCACGCCGGGGCAGTGGGAGGCTGCGCTGTCCAGTGCGGAATCAAAATTCCAGCTCTGGCTGGTTGAATGGGCCAGTCGGGCAGCAAAGGCCGCGAGAGTCCTGGAATGAAGACCCAACCACAGGAGCTCTACATTACTTTTTTGCACTATATAAAGTTTGCTCTCTCTATCTCGCCCTCTTCACGAGGGAATCACATGCCGCCTGCCAAGGAAAAAACGAGGGGTTGATGGGAGACACCCGGCACCTTTAAAAGAGCGGCCCCAAAGGTGAACGAAGGATTAAAAGCGCGCGGCGCTGCAAGGGCGCATATAGAAGAATCGGGCAGATAAAAAAGATAAAAATGGTTATAAATGGTAGGCAACAAAGAAAAGGAAATAACGTAGTCTAAGAACCAAATTATGGCCTGGGAAGGGAGAAAGCAGTGAACAGACAGGCTACAAGCCAGCGTCGGATTAGAAACTTTTAGAGTGGGCATGGCAGCAACCTCAGCGGCAACATGCTAAGGAACCCTTTCTGTTTTGTGCTGCAGGTTGTTGCGGTTCTGCTGCCAGCTTAATTATCGTCATGTAGTTGTTTCAGCGCTACACCAAGTCACAGTGAAAGCCTGGGGGCGTATCCGATATCATCGACACGTGTCGGTAACATTTTCCTCGTGGAAGATCCGACAGCGCCACCTATCATCGCCACGACAATGCCAACAGCGGTTACTTCGCTGCGCATGACGAGCTTCTATAAAAGTACAGACCACATCGAGCCTCATCAGCGGGCACGGCAGCAGCCTCAGCGGCAATATGCTAAGGAACCCTTTCTGTTCTGTGCTGCAGGTTAGTCGATGCTTATCTACTGAATGCTATCGAAGCGATAACCGCTTCCTAGTGCTGCTGCCCTGCCCACTACCTTTGATGAATGTCTTCAGTTATGTCATTTCTATATCGAGAGACTTGTTGGCGTGTGGGGATGTCGATACAAATCCGGGCCGTACAGAAAAAGAAATGCTTTTAGAATTACTGGACGGCCAGGGAAAGTTGACCTCAGCTATGGAAGCCTTAGCAGTTCTCAAACCGATATTGAGCAGAACATTTCAGCTCTGACCGAACGCATAGAAGGTTTTGAAAAACAACCTACAGATTTGAACGCTTTGAACAACCGTGTTAGTCTAATAGAGGACACTGTCGAGAAGGTTGATAAACAGTTTTTGGCGCTTCTCTCCAAAGTCGATGACTTGGCAAATAGGTTGAAGTGGATTATGAAGACAGCGCGAAAGGGACGAGGACAATGAAGGAACACCAAAATAACAGGACAGGCGCCAACTTTCAACTGATGTTTATTCGCGCGAACCCTTTCATTTCTATGAAGCACCCAAACCGTATCACAAAGGCCTGTCACATAGTCATCCACGTAGAGCACTCAGATCACCGGCGGTATTAGTCACAGACAAGAAAAAACCTCACAGTATAATAAGCCAGTAAACAAAAAATAGCAATTCATCACAGTAAAGCACGCCATCCAAAAATATATAAAAGCAACCTGTTCGAAAGAGTCCTAAGATTATCGGAGTGCACAAACACACAAATTAAACATATCAACCACAAACTGGAATCAACCACACAATGCAGATACGCTCGTGCCTAAGACAAACACGGTACGTGTTTGTAATCTTCCCTTCGACCGAAATAACGAAAACAGGAGACAAAGATTATCAGAAAGATCAACAGAAACGCCGAAAAAAAGATGCACAAGAAGGCTTGAACAGGTGACAATGGAAACAAAAATGACCAACAGAAACTCGGAAAGAACGTGCAAAAGAAGTTTAAAAGCTAAGGGAATGAACTCATCGTCAACGTAAAACGAAAACAACCGACAACACCTATCAAGAATAAATAAGACCCAAGTATAAAATCTACAGGAATCCTTCAAGAAAAGCCACCTCAGAGTCGCTGATTGATATGGTCGGCTTGCTAACGCACGAACTTCCTACTTTCTTGATGAAATAAGCCTCTACTACTTCTCGCTCTACTTTATCTCTACCAGATTTCAAAAAAATCGTCTTTTCTAGTTCCGGACGACACCCTTGGCAGGCTTTGCAGTGGTCTGCTAGGAAGCTTCCATGCTGATTGCGCACATTCCGCATATGTTCACTAGCACGCTCATTGAAACAACGACCGGTTTGCCCTATGTAGACCAAACCACAGCTCAAAGGAATCTGATACACAACTCTTGACTTACATTTGGTGAACTTATTTTGATGTTTAATAGCGCACCGGTCGTTTATCTCGCTTATTCATTGAGCAAAGCTTAGAGAGTTTTTTGAAGGCGCAGAAAACACAACTTGGACTTGAAATTTACTTGCAGCTTTTTTGATGCCATGGGATACTTTATGGATGTAAAGGATAACTGCCACAGGCTTCCTTCGTACTTCCGGGTTTCTTTCAGCATTTTGTCTCTTCCCTTTCTGAAGCAACATTTCAGAAACAGCCAATATTAATGGGGGCGGGTAGCCAGCTGCTTCCACCCTTTTTACTTGGGCGCCAAAGCTAACCGACATCATGTGATGGCATGATTTTCCTAAAGCGCTCTGAAGGGAATTCGCAATTATAGCTCTTTTTACGAGCTTCGAGTGGGCACTGTCAAAAGGTAGCACTCCATTCTTTGATCTGGGATCGTACGTCCAGCAAATATCATCGTTCTTGAACGCAAGCCTTAAGTCAAAGAACTCCAGTTCGTTGTTAACTGGTTCCTTCCATGCAAATCTGAGGCCTTGGCTGTGATTGCGGAAAATAGACAACGTCCTAGTCACTCTCTCAGCTAACTCAAACTCAGGTGCCCCCTTCAGAATAATCAAAACATCATCGACATATCTGAAAACGGAAACAATATTCGGGTCATGGAGTTTACTTTTGATTTCATTTCCAACAGCTGACAAGAAAATGTCACGAAGAACAGGTGCCACAAAAGACCCAATACATACACCTCTTTTTTGAACAAAAAAAATCACCTTCAAACGCAAAAAGCGGTTGAGTTCAGGTGGAATTCTAGCAAAGCTACAAAGCTCTCGCTGCTAATCCCAGCGGAATTTTGAAACTTAACGACACCTGTGTCCATGATATTGTTGCGGTACGCAGTGAAAGAGACGATGACGAAGTGCTAGGCTACTAGAGAAAGACGACGCTGCAGCTACGTCTGGTTCTCCTGTGAGTGTGTCCCTGACGGTGAAATGTTGCGGCTACGACGTACCATCGCCTCCTAATATCTCGACGTGCCTCGTAGCATCTTGGTGGAGCTGCTGGGGTAGACACCAATACCACAAGCTGGATCTCCGTAGTGGCCGCCAACTTGCTGCTAGCACTATGCAGTCCAACGCAGCTACCTCTACAGCGGCACAACCAGCGCCCACTGCCGTCGTTGCGCAGCCTCGTGATCCGGAAACCTTTTGCGGCACCGATGACATCGACGTCGAAGACTGGCTCGCTATGTACGAGCGAGTCAGTAAGCACAACCGATGGGACGCAACGTTTATGCTTGCAAATGTCATTTTCTACCTGGCTGGTACGGCGCGCGTCTGGTTCGAGACACACGAAGAAGATCTAACATCCTGGGACATGTGCAAAGAGAAGCTTCGAGATCTTTTTGGCAGCCAATCGGACGCAAGCTCGGAGCTAAAAAGGACCTTGCATCGCGAGCACAGTCGTCGACCGAATCATATCTGTCGTACATACAAGACGCACTAGCTCTATGCCGCAAAGTGAACAGCGCCATGCCCGAGTGTGACAAGGTGGGCCACATCTTAAAGGGCATTGCTGACGACGCTTTTAACCTTCTATTTTTCAAAGATTGTACGACGGTCGACTCCGTCCTCGAGGTATGCCGGCGGTTGGAGCAAGCTAAACATCGTCGTATTGCTCCCCGCTTCGACCGCTTGCCAAACACAGTTGCCACGTCTTCGTGCAAAGATTTGCCAACACTGCAGCAGCCGTCCCATGAGCCAAATTTGACCAGGATCGTTCGCAGAGAGCTGGAGGCAATGGCCCCCGTCGCATTCGCACCTCAGCCGGCGGATGCTACTATAGCTCTGATCCAAGCTGTCGTTCGCCAAGAATTCGCGAACGTGGGCCTTAATACGAGCGTAAGCCTCAGCTCTAGTCAGCCGTCCGCACAGCCATCTGTCCAGCCCACCGTTCCGGTGGAACTGCTGCGGCTCCGACTGCGCCCTTCCCGACGCGATACCCCGAATCTACCCGACGCTACCGCAACCCAGAAGAATGGCGGACCTTCGACAACCGACCCATCTGCTTCAACTGCTCGCGTGCCGGCCACATTTCAGGCCATTGCCGCAGCCGTTGGGTTCCGCCACCTCGACCTCGCTACTATCATGATCGCAGCACCGCCTACAGACCACACCCAACCTCTCCGTGATATGCCCTCTCGTGACTTTAACCCGCCATCCCCGCGCATGTCCAGCCGATCGCCGTCTCCCCAGACCCGCCGTTCCCGCTCGCCCCTACCTCACTGTTCCTCGTCCCCTCACTTCTCTGGCCCGCTCCCGGAAAACTGATCAATGCAGCTCCCGGAGGGGAAGCTGCATTGACGACCCGGCCCGAAAATCCTCTGCTGACCCTCACTCATCGCCGAAATCTTCTAGATATCTGTGTCGATGGTGTGCCTGTTACCGCCCTCATTGACACTGGTGCCCAAATTTCCGTCCTCAGCTCTTCGCTTCGCCGCCGACTCAAAGAAGTTGTCACACCCGCATCTTCATCAGCCGTTCGTTTCGCCGATGGAGGCGTCGCTGCCGTCGTGGGACTTTGCACTGCGCGCGTGAGCATTTGTGGTCGAACTACCCCTGTGCTCTTCACTGTAATCGACCGCTGCCCTCACGATGTGATCCTCGGCATCGACGTTTTAACGGCGCACTCTGCCCTGATTGATTGTTCAAGTGGCCTCCTTCGCTTAGACCTGCCTTTCTGCTCCGACCGCACAGATATCAAGCCATGCCTCTGCTATGTCGAGTTTGTTCGCCTACCGCCCGAAGCTGCCATGTATGTTCCTTTGGCCCCGTTTCCTGCTATTCCTGATGGTACATACGTCACTTGTCCAATCACCGATGTTGTTCTCCACCGTAACGTCATACTCCCTCACACTGTCCTGACCGTCACGGATAACAGAGCCTATCTTGCCGTCCTTAACTTTAGCCGCTCTGTCCAAGTTTTGCCCCATGGCGTTGCACTCGCTGACTTGCTTCCGTTGGCTGACTGCGAAGTTTCTGCCCTCAAGCCTGTGCCTCTGCCTGAACACCCCGTATCAGCTTCTCGTTCGACCCTTTTTACTCCCATGATAGCACCGGATTTGACACCTCAGCAAGCCGGTGCTCTCTCCGATCTTTTGCTTTCGTACAAGGACATTTTTGATTTTGCCGACCGACCTTTGGCCCAGACATCTGTCGTTACCCATCGCATCAATACTGGTGATGCCAGCCCTATTTACAGAAGGCCTTATCGAGTCTCTCTTGCTGAGCGCCACGTGATACAGAAGGAGGTCGACAAGATGTTGACAAATAATAATATTGAGCCTTCCTGCAGTCCCGGGCGTCTCCTGTCGTTTTAGTCAAAAAGAAAGATCAAACGGAGATTCTGTGTAGAATACCGCCACCTCAATCAGATCATTAAAAAAGACGTTTATCCGCTCCCGATAATTGACGACGTCCTCGACTGCTTGCATGGTGCCAGCTATTTTTCCTCGATCGACATGCGTTCCGGCTACTGGCAAATAGCTGTCGACGAACGAGATCGAGAGAAAACCGCATTTGTCACCCCTGACGAACTATACCAATTCAAGGTTATGCCATTTGGCCTCTGTAACGCTCCTGCGACCTTCGAGCGCATGATGGACTCGCTTCTCCGTGGCTTCAAGTGGACAACGTGCTTATGCTACTTAGATGACATTGTCGTTTTCTCTCCCACGTTCACAAGTCACCTTGAACGGCTTTCTATGATAATGGCAGTCTTTCGCCGCGCCGGTCTTCAACTGAATGCAAAAAAATGCAGCTTCGGCCGCCGCCAGATCAAAATCCTGGGTCATTTGGTTGACGAAAATGATGTGCAGCCCGACCCTGATAAAGTTCGTGCAGTCGGCGAGTTCCCTACACCACGTAATACAAGTGATGTGCGAAGTTTTCTCGGGCTCTGCTCCTACTTCCGTCGCTTCATTCGGAATTTCGCTGACCTAGCACGTCCCCTTACCTCCCTTTTGCAGAAAAACGTGAATTTCTCGTGGAGCCATGAACAAGCTCAAGCCTTCACAACGCTCATTTCCGCGCTCACCGCTCCTCCTGTACTGGCGCACTTCGACCCGTCTGCGCCTACAGAACTGCGCACCGACGCTAGCGGACATGGTATTGGCGCCATCCTTGCCCAGTACCAGCACGGCCACTCTCGTGTGATTGCCTATGCCAGCCGCCTTCTATCTCAGTCCGAGCGCAATTATTCCATTACGGAGCGCGAATGGCTTGCACTTGTTTGGGCGTTGACCAAATTCCGCCCTTATTTGTTTGGGCGGCCCTTCAGCGTAGTGACGGACCATCATGCCTTGTGTTGGTTGTCAACACTTAAGGGCCCTACTGGCCGCTTAGGTCGCTGGGCCTTGCGATTACAAGAATACACGTTTACTGTTGTGTACAAGTCAGGCCGCCTACATCAAGACGCCGACTGCTTGTCCCGCCACCCCGTTGACCCTCCTGAACTTCCTGACAATACTGCTGACGACTGCGTTTTGTCCATTTCGAACTTTCTCCACATCGGCGTCGAACAGAGTCGTGATCCTTCCCTGCTCCCCATTATTGATCACCTGCGCAACGACAGCACCGATCCGTCCATCAGTATGTTTGTGCGGCTTAATAACACATTATACCGACGCAATATGCGCCCAGATGGCGCAGACCTTTTGTTTGTTGTCCCGACACATCTACGCTCTGCTGTTCTTGCGCACCTTCATGATGCTCCTACAGCAGGGCACCTAGAAGTGTGCCGCACATACGACAATGTTCGACGGCGAATCTACTGGCCTGGTCTCTACCGCTCTGTTCGTCGCTACGTCGCCGCCTGTGAGCTGGGCCAGCGCAGGAAGACCCCGTCTCTTCACCCTAGTGGGCCCCTGCAACCACTCGCAGTTCCAACTGAGCCCTTTTCTCGAGTTGGTCTCGACCTGCTCGGGCCATTCCCCACATTGACTTCAGGGAACAAATGGATTGCCGTAGCGACCGATTACGCCACCCGGTATGCCATAACCAGAGCTATCCCCACCAGCTGTGCCTCCGACGTTGCAGACTTTCTTTTGCGTGACGTCATCTTGCTTCATGATGCTCCTCGTCAACTGCTCACCGATCGCGGTCGCTGCTTCCTTTCTAAAGTTGTTAATGACCTTCTGCGCTCATGCGCTACGCGCCACAACTTCACAACGGCCTACCATCCACAAACGAATGGTCTTACTGAGCGCCTTAATCGTACCCTGACCGATGTGATGTCAATGTATGTTTCTGACCATCACCGTGACTGGGACATCTCTTTACCTTTCATAACATTCGCTTATAACTCCTCACAACATGATACCGCCGGATACTCTCCCTTTTACCTACTCTTCGGCCGCGACCCTCTACTTCCCTTCGACACCCTACTGCCTCTTGACAATTCCTCCTGCAGTTACGCTTCTGATGACATCGCCCGCGCTGATGCCGCCCGTCATATGCTCGAGACCGGCTTCGTGCGTCCCAGCGTTCTCAAAAGCACCGTTACGATCTCGAGCACCGTGACGCCTACTACCCTCCTGGCTCCCTCGTACTCCTCTGGCTCCCTGCTCGACGTGTAGGCATGTGCGAGACTCTTCTGCCCCGTTACGTGGGCCCTTACCAGGACTTGCGGCAACTTACCGACGTGACGTACGAGATTATCCCCGTGAACCGCCACTCTCCTGCAAACCATCATCCAGAAGTCGTGCATGTCGCCCGTCTCAAACCTTATATCTCGCGCTCACCTGTGTAGTCTACGCACCGGGACTGTGCTTCTTCCGCGGGGGGGGGGGGGGGGGGGGGTATTGTTGCGGTATGCAGTGAAATAGACGATGACGAAGTGCTGGGCTAGTAGAGAAAGACGACGCTGCAGCTACGTCTGGTTCTCCTGTGAGTGTGTCCCTGACGGTGAACTGTTGCGGCTACGACGTGCCATCGCCTCCTAATATCTCGACGTGCCTCGTAACAATATTTTCTCTGACCGAACGTAGGAGTCCTTGATGAGGAACGGAATAATACAATTCTTGAATGTCGACATTGAAGAATTGTATTATTCCGGATCTTTGTATAGGCCTCCTGGATCACATGTCAGCTTTTTAAATAATCTAGAAGAATATATGAAAGCTTTTAATCCAAATGATCGAATTATTTAAGCAGGTGATTTCAGCTTACCTGATATTGACTGGCCAAATTTAGCAATCGAAACCCATAGCGATGAATCAAGTCAGGCCATGCTTGGTATAGTGCTCTCATATGACTTGACACAAACTGTAAAGCAGCCGACCTGAACACAATTGAGTTCCAAATCCACACTAGACCTTTTTTTTGGAACAATTTTAGATACAGCTAAATGTGCAGTCATACCTGGTATCTCTTATCACCAAGCCGTTCTAATAACTCTTTGCGGCTTAACTGTTTATAAAAATTGCTCAGTAATGCATTTTAGAAACTTCTCTCGAGCTGATGATGTTTCCATTGTCGATGTTCTTTCCTTCAACTTCGATACATTTTGTAATAGCACTGACAGTGTTGAAAACCTTTGGGTCCGGTTTAAAGCTATATGATACATCAATGCATTTAATGCCACGTCCCGGTTATTGTTAAAAAAAGGGCAAAAAACCCATGGATTTCTCGGGCGACACGGCAGTTATAAAGAAAACTGAAACGGATGAAAAAGAAAAGAGAAACTAGTAATTCTACGGAATTAGAACAAAAGATCAGTTCGCTTAGTTCTCACCTGAATCCGAACTCTATCGCTGATAAACAGCGTTACTTTGAAGAATCGTTACCGAAATTTATCTCTGAGTCTCCCGGGAAATTCTGGCGTTTGGACTACCCAACATCACAGGTCAATAATGAGTTTGAAATCAAAGGTTTTTTGGTCAGTGATGCACAAAGAATATCTAATGAATTCAATGAACATTTTAGGTCCGTGTTTAATCATGACAATAACATCTTTCTGAAATTCGAAGCTTCCCTCCCGCCTCTGGAGGAGGTTGTAGTTAGTGAGCATGACCCAGGCAGCACAAAGCATTCGGCCAATGTTGTAAGTACGACGGCAAACAGTGGCCCTACATTGTACCAGCCTAACCAGCATGCTCTCAACATAGGACATGCCAGTCAAGACCATGTCCAACAATGGCCCAGACTAGCCAATGCTCTCCCAGTGTTGGCGCTGCCAATAGCCACAACTGGCTAGCTTGGGCCAAGATGTACAGTAATTTCCCGATATTGGCACTGCCGTACATACAGAATGTCTATATTAGACCGAGATTGCCGTTGTTCCTCCAATAATGGTCCCACCGGGTTTTAAAACAGGCTATAAAGGGCCAAGTTGTCCTGCGTTCATCCGTCGTTGGGTTTTCCGTTTTTTAAAACTGGCTACAATGGACCAAGTTGTCCTGTGTTCTTCCGGCATTGGAGGTTCCGGTTTTTAAACATGGCTACAGTGGACAATGTTATCCTGTGTTCTTTCAGTATTGGATGTTTAGTTTTTTAAAGCTGGCTATAATGAACGAAGTTGTCCTGTGTTCCGCCGTCGTTGGCCGTTCCTTTTTTAAAACTGGCTACAATGGACCATGTTGTCCTGTGTTCTTCCAGCGTTGCCCGTTCAGTTTTTAAAACTGGCTACAATGGACCAAGGTGTCCTGTGTTCTTCCGACGTTGACCGTTCCGTTTTTTTTTTTTTAATCTGGCTGTAATGGACCAATTTGTCTTGTGTTTTTCTAATATTAGCTATCTCTGTATGAAAACTGCCCACGATGGACCATTTTGTCCCCTGATCTCCCAATCGTCATTGCCATCCTAAAAACGCAGCTTTAATGGGCTGCCGAAGTGAATATTTACCGTTGACCATTCAATCAAAACAAATTCTACATTTTTATGGTTGAATACTCAAGCGCTGGACGCCAAACCGCGGCATTTAATTCCGACAACATTTCAGCCGATCGTTCGGACCTCACAGAGTACCACGTACGGGACGACAATTACTATAACGCATTGAAGCACGTACCGCTGCAACTTTCTGGATTCGTCTTTTCGGTGCGCTCATATGCGGCGCACTTTTGAGGGTAAGCTATATGTGTTTACGGTTTTAGGCTATTAGCATGCATGCAGATTTCGTCGCAGGCGCATACGTTTGTCGCGCAATTATATCTGACGATAGCACGACCGTGCGACCACATTCCCCAGACCGGCTAGCACTCACGACCCAATGTGCCTGTATTGGACGCCGATTACATCCCTGCATCTACTTAACCTCTAGTACAAATCCAGTTGTCAGTGAGAACATGCATACAAAACGAAATCGTGTCGCCATAGCATGATCGAGTGACATTCAATTAGTGATTAGCAGGTAGCTTTTTCATTGGCGAGAAGGAAAACGTTGCCTCAAGTTGAAGGAACTAATGACCATTTTTTCAGCGATGTTTTTGTTCTAGTGCTTTTGTATTATCCATAAGGAACTACGCGCACCATCGTCTGTTACCTAGAGAAAGGACCGAATACGATGTGTGCACTTTCTAGACGCAATCACTGGAAAATGAAAAGCCGGAAGACCCGCGAGGTTGCCATTCTAGTTTTTGGCATTCACACGGTGGTAAACAAAATGAGTTTTTCGCGCAGACTGCGAGCATGAAGGCCCTAGTACATTTATATGGCGCACAACATATATATCGGCAATAAACAACAAAAATAGTTTGTTCCGCCTATTAGTTTAGAGTTTGACCATTCCAACCGCGCTAGGCGGTGGCAAAGGAATAAAAAAAAAAACTGTACAGGAATGAAAATAATGTGCGCTGTCGAGTCATTCGAAAAAACGAATTCAGCCCAGAAACACTTTTTTAATGAGGCAGTTTTCCATGCCCTTTCCAATTCTTTCATTCTACTAAAATAATTTAGAATACGTTGCTTGCTCATTGAACGTTATCGCCTTTTTGTGCAATCCGCGTTAAGGTGAAGGTAATTGCGAAAAACGTCTGTGTGTTGCCTGATGCCACAGCGCATCAGGACCTCGACGCGCACAAAATTGATTCTGAATCATTCATTGCTGTGTCTGTCACCGTTGATTTGCGAAGTCGAGACAAAACATGAGCGAAGAAATATTGTTACAGCTGGAGAATGATGAGGACGAAGTGGCGCGCTCGTTTGTGGAAGATTAAGAAAAAGAAGTGCGTCGAACGGGGGGCCCTCGTAGCCTGGCTTCTTGGCTGTTCCTTAATGCATATATCTTTAATCCTCTTTTGTAAATATATTTCTTCATGTTACAAAATTATATGCCAAATTTAAAAACCTTGAACAATTCACAAATTCCGTAGAATCTTCAGAACTGCGCGGTGCGCTATAATTGGACAAAGGCTTTATCGAAGTGGCCATAATTACTTGCGCAACAAAATTATGCAAGGTGTTTTTAATGGTTTTGAAAGCTGAGGTAGTGTAGAATAGGTGGAAAACGTTTAAACAATGTTAAAACTGTTTTTTTTCCTAAAAACTTTCAATGTTCGCTGTTTTCTGTAAATTAGCGCGATCGTATCTCTGTATCCAAATGTCATAAAAATATGAGCTTTAGCTATTTGCGGATAATTATGCTGAGAACATATTGTGGAATTATTGCTGCTCTACCATGAACCTTTTGTGAAATAAAGGCCTGCAAATTAGGAAAATTTTCGTTTCCTAGGCCGATCTTGAGAATTTTTATAAAAACATCTACTCATACCCGAAAAGCGAACATTAACTGAATACAAATAAAAACATGTATATATTTAGTCAGATAATTTTCAGCTAGCTAGCTTGAACATAATTTGTATAATCTATAACCAAAGCTGGACAGAATAGAAGAGAAGCTCGGAACTCCGTCTCTTCGACATTATTAATCAGTCATCACGCAACAATATATAATATTTTAAAGTAAATATAAAAGGTCGAACGACCATCCTGTGTTCGATCATAGGTGGCGAACGGAAAGGGAAAGATGACGCGCATTTGTCGATGCACCAACTGTAGGGATTTACGCAAGAATGTGGATGGTAGATGGGGAGGCGTTCTATTTTTTTAGAAAATGTTATGTCCGTGGTTGGCTTGAAGAAACAATGCGTTTGCGAACACACAAAACAAAAATATTTATTAGAGCTCGACTCAAGCGGTGCGCGCTGGCGGCCGCTCATCGGCACGGTCCAAAGTCACGGCTGGCCGGTGCAAGCAGAAGAGGGCTGGGTAAAGGAGGAATGGAATGTTGAGAGGGTCATTGGTCCTTCGTTCCCACGCGCAGCCCTTGCGAACATAACACCGCGGCGGGAATCGCGCACTGGTTGAGCGGTTCGTTGTTCCCCCTCGCCTACGCGTGTACGTGCAAGACACAACAGAAAGCATCCCCAGCTGCGCTGCTGTGCGGCCTCCTCCCGAAGCGTTCATTTCAGAGCTTGTTGAAGACGCTACAAGACTTTTGACAGCTTCTTAAACCTTTCTTTAATTTCTTCCCTCATTATTTTTTTTTCATTGTGCTGTGCATAATGTTCTCTTGCGCCTATACATGTCCATGTGCTCCGGTTTGTGCTTGCTACATATCTGTGAATAGTAGAGCTGTGAAATGTCGCCGGAGTACGGATTACAGCAACGGCGGGAAACCATCGGCATTATCGGACTCAGTGAACGCCGTCATCTTAGACCGTGAGTATATACTTTTAGAGCATGCCATTGCTTTATAATTGGTTCTATATAATCTCCTACCAGTCCCAAACGTTCTCCTTCTGTATTCTCCTCGAAACCTTGCATGAAGCATGGCTTCAAGAACTAAGCGAATTTTCGTCCGGGTTACATGCAAGCAAGTGCGTGGACTTATTTGCTGGCTGCAATATGAACAGCATTTGCGCCGAAAATAGAGAAGCCGTTCGTAACAGGTGTGCGTGCCACCAACGCGCGACAGAACACTGCAGGCAGGGATTTGCGCTGTTTTATGACTGCGCAGCGCGCTGCAATAAATTAGTAACCAGATACTATGCGCCCGGCTTTCTACACATATTTTGGACAGCGTCTCTTCTGCGTGCAGGAAGCCATGTTCGCACGGTTTTTGGATTTTGTTAAGAGTTAAGGGCAGTCTTTTGTTTTCAGATGTACAGACGATATTTTGAAAACTGTTCGTGCGGTCTGTGCAGGCGAATTTTACAGTGGGGCGGACATTATGTGCGTGATGCCGCTTGATGATTAGGCTATAATTAAGTCATAATGAACCTCTACTTTTATAATGGTTAATATCATATTGAGGAATTGAAATCGTGAACAGCCCAAGTGAGCCCCTTTTCAAAATTTTCTTAATCGACGCCCCCATTCTGAGCACGCGCCTTCAGGTGAGGGCGTTGTCAGGACGCGGCGACAATAGAAGAGAGATTTCGCACACGCGCTTCGAAGGTGGAGGAAAATAACAAAACAAGCAAAAAGGCACATAAGCCTTGTGTGCACTGCGCCCCTGTCACTGCAAAGTAAACAATGTGCACGCGGGACACATTGTACAAGAAATTGACGGCCGGTATGAGGCGACCATATTTTCCGAAATATATTGCTCGCGAAGCGCTCGATCACGGCGCGAACTTTCAGGCGAAATGGGACAGGACGTCAGGTCCGCCTGTTCGGCAATTACAGCTCTTTGTACCTCACGTACCGTACCGTATGCATGATGCGCATGCCATAGCCATAGTGCAAAAATGTTGAAACCGAAACAGCAATCCACGTATTCTAATTCTATAGGAAATCATTTGGGAGTAGAAAAGAGCAACTTAATATGATGTGCATGGTTCTTTAATGAACGATATGTATAAATGGACGGTTGAATAGTTACAGTAATGGAGTGTTCCGCTAGAATTGTTTACCGCTGTGACCGCAATAAATAGTACTCATATTGCTCTTAGCTTTAAGCTCTGGCATTGATAATCCTATCCAAAGAACCGACTGGCAGTGACAGGTTGTTTACAGCTCTTGATGAAAAGGTAGGCCGACATGCTATTATTGCAGGCATATTTGCTCCTTTTTGTACCTCTGTTTACTACGAGCAAAACTTAATTTTCTTCCCCATTCCTAGGGACGCTGCACCACTTACAACGCTCACTGTTCAGTAGGTTTCATTCAAGGCACAAAAAGGAGGAAATGCGCATGCACTCATAGGATAGCCTGTCTTTCCGTTAACAGCTGCAAATAACACGCCACTGCTGCTCGGTACCTTGGAAGAGGTTTTCAAGGGGGTTACCTGAGATGGGGGGGGGAGGGGGGGCTAGCAATAGCCGTAATATTCATACCAATCACTACAGCGAAAAAAAAGGTAACACTGCATCACTTTAACTGCTGCATACACCTTTAAACGTGCCTTAGTTTTATTGCCTATTCTTATAGACGCAGCATCTCTTGCTATTGGCTTTGTTCAGTAAGCAACCGTCTTTCATTGCTTCAATTTCTATCTCTCCACCACTTTCTTGTGGCTCTGGGTGTGATCATTTGATTTCATTGTTCAAATCATATTGTTTTATCATGTGTGAATGATTTAGCCAACACATACATCCTTTTATTTTTTTAGGTGCGCATCGAGAGTGTTTTCTGCGCAGAAATGGATCGATTGAGTTGTATCACTGCTGCGAAAACCAACAGTTCGGTACCCGCAGAAAGTTTGTGTCCTGTGGTTGGCAGGGGAATAAAGAAGAGGATAATCAGTGGAAAAGCCTGCCTGAAAATTTACAAAGATGGCGCGAAAGAAAAATGCTGATCAGGGTTGGTGTCTGATTACTTCTGTTACCCCATTTTACTTGCTAGGTGATGTGACTGTATATGCAGCACCTTAGTATATTTTGTGGTATACTCGCTGAAAATTGTTTAGACATCAAATTTTTTCTCGTTCAGTTATTTTGAGTGACGCACGAATTGGAATAAAGCGAAGTCATCCACACATCTAATGCTCATAGGCATTAGATGCGTGGATGAGGTCATTAATTTTGTTCCTATGTGAACATGCAATAGTTTGTCGAATATACTATTATGTTAAAAGTTGACTTTTTTTACTATTAACAGGAGTAATACATGATCTTGATTCTTATAGCGCTGACGAAACACCACAGGAAGAAAGACACAAAAGGACAGAAGCGCAACTTCCAACTTTAATGAGCAGAAAAGGAACCCAGGCATTCTTTTATAATCTCTGGTCTGCATGAATGTGCGATAACCCCCACACTAAATCAGAAAAAAACAGTAACACTAGGCAGAATTGAACCAGTTCAATCATGACAAAACACATGGGTGAAATTCAGGCCGCACGGATAAAGACAAGAAACAAGAAAATGATAAAGGCGAGCAACCACAAGAGATAAAAAACCGAAGATGACATGAGAGAGAGAAGTCAAAGATAAAAGCATAGAACTCAAACGGTGGATGGGAGCGTGTAAAAGGCGCTTAAAATCATTAAAAAACATTAAAAAAGAAGAAAACGGAGAAAAAACTACACATATCCTTCCAAAAAGGAGAGTTCGTCTTTAGAAAGGAGTATAGAGGGCGTGCTAACGCAGTTGTCTTTTCTTTGATGAATGTAAAAGGCCTCAATGACTTCTCTTTCTGTCTTGTCCTGTGCCTTGGCTAGAAACTTGGTTTCCTGAAACTTGGGACGGCAATTTTCACAGCGGCTACAATGTATAGCAAGGTTACCTCCTGTCTTGTTCTTTATAGTCACATTGTGCCTTCGAGCCCGCTCATTGAAACATTTCCCCGTCTGTCCCACATAAACCTTGCCACAGGTCAACGGAATCTCATACACCACCTTGCCGGTGCACTGGGTGAACATGTTTTGATGCTTTATAGTACAGGCCTGGTTGAAACGCTTTCCTGACACCATCGGGCAAATGCGTGACAGCTTGCAGGGAGCTGAAAAGATTAGCTGCACAGCATGCCTGGCTGCCACTTTTTTCAGATTGTGCGAGAGACCATGCAGATAGGGAATAACCTGCACAGGTTTCTTTTCGGCCTCTCGTTTGTTGCCTGGCTTCTTGATCCTTTGAAGAAGGCTTTCGGACACGCTGGTGACCATATGCACAGGGTAGCCAGCAGAAAGGATTCTTCCAGTCTGATACTGGAAGCTTTCATCCATCTTGTGCGGGCAAGATTTATCTAGGGCAGATCTTAGGCAAAGTGAAACTATGCCACGCTTTACTATCTTTGAGTGGGAGCTATCATAAGCTAAAAGAGTCTTCTTTGAGCGAGGCTGATACATCCAACACACGTGTGTGTTGGTGAAGGAAAGTTTCAGGTCCAGAAATTGAAGGCAACCATTATCTACGAATTCATGCGCAAATTTCAATCCAGTCGAGATGTTTCGTCAGCGCTATAAGAATCAAGATCATGTACCAACTAACCCGTCAAAAAGTCCTGCTGGAGTAATACATATGCTCCATATCATAGCATTTTTCGCCTGTAGTTCGTATCTGCTCTTTTCTAAATTGTATTCTACAAAGTATACGTGTGTCATCTCGTACGTGTATTTAAATAGCGAATAATTTGCAATCGAATCCCTTTTGTGATGTTGTTTCAGCTACAAATAACGGATGACAGTTGCGACAATATAGGTGGCTTTAGGTATGATGTATAGCGCGAAAATCTTTAATATAAGCGATGATATTTTTATTCACCGCATTGCCTAAACCAGCCTGTTTGAAGAGACGAAATGAAAACAAATATGGATGTCGTCGGACAGGAACAGTACTCGTGGTGCCATGACCATTTTTTTTTCAATTAAATTTTCATATGTCGTGGGCACGAAGGAAGCATCCTTAGGTTTGCAAGATGGGGCGTAGTGTTCCAGAAAAAAAAACGCCTGTCACTAAAGCTGGAAAACGCCGTTTTTGTCATTTCTAAAAGTTGCACGTTTGGAGGCCGGCTGCTTGCGCACTAAAATTTTGTCATCCATTGTTTTTCACTCCCTAAATCTGCGTAACATTTTCTTTTATAAGAAGTATTAAAAGTGTGTTTCATTTATGCAGTGGATTTAGTAAAAAAATCGCAAACTTCGCTTCAGGAACAACGTGCTACAAAACTGTTAATACCCGCGTGATGCGTTACGTTGTTTGCACTAAAACATTCTGTGTTTATTACGCAGGTCATATTGTTAATTTAAGGCAGAATTTGGAGCTCTAAGCTTCTATGTGTTCTCTGTAACGCCAACAAAATTATTATGCTGGAAAGCGATTTGCTTATGATTTTAATTATAAAAATTGCACATTGAAAACTCGTCTGCAAAAATATAGTATTGTTAGTTATGGTCAAAGCTGAGAAATGGAATAATATATTAATAAATTAGATTGAATACTATTGCACCTAGCAATAAAAAAGAATGCAGGACAGAGAAAAAGTTCAGCCTTCACTTGCGTTCTGCCATGAAATTGACTGAAAAAGCGAATTAATACCCTTTTAAGCAATATTAAGTATTTGCCCACAAGCAAAAAAGGGTGTATAAGCGCTGACAAGGTTTTAAATTTTACTTAAGGCAATATGTAACTGAATTCAGCAAATACTAAATTGAAGTCTTGATGCCTACTCCATAAGGGGGAGTCATATAAGCAAATCTATAGACTAAAAACGGGCATTTTTATATTTCTAGTATTAAATTTTGCAGAATTCAATATATTTACTGACTCATATTAACAAAGTACTTTGCATTGTTTCCACAGATTTCGATAAAAATTGATGTTGGGGCCATTTCTTCAATTCTAATCAGTATTCTTTATTTTACCTTTTTCTTACTTTTGTCCAATTTCAAAATAATATGAAGAAAAACACACAAGTCCAGAGCTTCAAATTTTTCCAGAAATAAAGAATGGAACCTAGATAACGTAGAGAAATAGTTTCTGTGCCAAGGTATTATTGGATCTTGCAAGAATGTAGGTTGAATTTAGCCATTATCAGCACGAGCACTCGATTTCATATTTAATGCTCTATATTTAAACAGTATAAGCGAAACTTTTTAGACCGTGATATATTTGAGATTTTGAAGATTCTAGAGAGGGATTTGAATGAAAATCGAAGATGATCTTTTTTTTTAATTGCATTAAATTTGCCCTTTACTGCTGTTTTCGACTTTTGAGCAATTTTGATTCGTTGTGGAGAACCCACCTAGTGGTCTGGAGCTCCAGATACTGCCTGGAATTAAGAACACGCGTCAGGAAGTGAAAACATATTTACTGGAACCAACCTAATGCATCATATGCCAGTACATAAGGTTGAATGAATGAATGAAGCCTTTATTGAAAGGAAGGGATGGATCTCGGCCGCTGTTTGGGTTCTTGGGGAGTTAGGAGGGATGGGAGTGTAACTTCGTCTTAACGGTTCTTCAAGCTGTTGCTTGTTGCTTGCCATGCGGCCGATCTTCGCGCTCTAAGTCGACCTCTCTCACACTACTCGAAGCAGGCCGCTCTCACTGCCGTATGTAGCAATGGAGTGTTGTATTTCGGCGCTTGATATAACCTGACCTGCTAATGTGGGCATGTCGTCGTGTGGAATATGCGTAATTTTGTTTCTTCCTTGTGAAAACGATGGACATTGCCATATAAGATGTTCTAGGTCTGCTGTACACTGTTCCTGACAGTGCGTGCAGATGTTGTGTTTGAGTGTTTCGTGTCTTCGGAGAAACCACTTGTCAAGTATGTGCGGTGTGTAAGCAGCGTTTGTTATTACTTTGTTGAGAAATATTTCTTGTGGTCGAGTGAGCCCTTTCGTGTCCTCAAACACCGGCGTTGGTGTCGCTTCATGTAATCTAAGCTTACTGTCTTGTTTTATTTTGGTGCGTACATAGTGCATCATCGATCTGCCAGAGGAGCCTTTAGTGAGCATTGTTTGGTAAGGATTTAAGTCTATCGGTTTAGGCATGGAGTTGGGGTGTGGGGCATTGTACGTTTCAGCAAGCCCACCCGCTTGCGCGGCGGCCGCTTGCGCGGCTGCGTTTCCCCCGTCCGTGCCAGTATGTCCCGGTGTCCATATAATTTGAATTTCTATTCCAACTTCCCGCATTCCCTTCAGCCTCTTTATGATGTCCTTGGCCACTGCGTCGTCTGTAGTTGGTGCCGTCAGCTCTGCAATCGCTGCATATGATTTGGTTAAAATTCGATAACCATTGAAGTTATCTTTTCTGGCTGCAGCGGTCGTAATAGTATTTATGGCTCCCCATATGGCAAGCAACTCGGAGTGTAAAATTGTTCCTCCAGGTAGGTGGCACGTGTGCTGTCCGTTGTGCTGAGGCGCTGGCACACACACCCATGCCACACTCACCCTTACATTTCTAATTGTAGCGTCAGTGTAGATGTCTATTGTATTGAGTGGTCTTGTGAGGGCAGTTCTCTGTGCTAAAAGTTGCCTAGCTACCACATTCCGCCTACTAATAGGTCGTTGTGGCCTTAGCGCGATTACCGGCGCCTCCCACGGGGGTGAAGTGTCTGTCCCCAGGGGCCTCGGAGCAATGTTGATTCGGTTGTCCCATGCCATGATCTGCTGCCCTTGGGTCGTGTTTTCCAGTCGGGATCGCATTCTTATTTTTGCTTTTCTTATAATGTCTTGTATGGGTGGTATGCTGACCATTTTAAGTAGCTCTTCATTTCTCGTGTGCTTAGGAAGCCCAGTAATGGTGCGAAGAGTGGCCCTGTGTAGCTTTTCGATGTCTTTAACGTCGCGATTAGAAAACTCATAGACAGGTGCCCCGTACAGAATCCTGCCTACAGCAACCGCTCTAGACAGTGTTTGGCACGATTTTTGCCGGGCTCCACCGTATTTGTTTGAAATCCGGCGAATCATATGCAACATCGGGGTCCAGTTACGTTGCAATGTACGAATCCATTTACGAGTACTGTTGCAACTAGAAATCTGTGCCCCCAAGATTTTTGTCTGCCCATTTGCAGACATGATGTTGTGTTGTCCAAGATGCAGTGTAATCTGCTTTTTGGCGTTTGTAGAATTCTTGCCGTCTATGCTTATGAGTTGTGTCTTTTCAGGTGAGAGCTGTAGCCCCAATGCTTCCAAGCTGTCAGTGAGGCTGAAGATTGCTGCTTGGAGCTCCGTCTGCATGACTTCTTCATTTGGGTAATCCACTGCTTCTGTCCATATGGTGACATCATCTGCGTAGATGGTGAAGCGGGCCGAAGTGTCTCGCTCGAGCGCTTCTGCTACGCGGGTCATGGCCAAGTTAAAAAGCAAAGGCCCGAGGATAGAGCCCTGGGGCACGCCCCTATTCAAGTAATAGGTTCTGGGGCTCCATCCCGAAGCTTTGCCATGAAGCCTAATAGGTCTACTTTGAAGGAAGCTGCATATCCAATTGTATGCTTTTTGGCTGGGATATCTTTTTGCTAATTCTTGTAGGATTACCTGTTGGTTTACATTGTCGAATGCTTTGCGCATATCAACCGCGAGCATGTAATCTGGTGTCTGTTTGCGAGACCTGCGGTTGATTACACTGCGGAGCAGCCAAAGGCAATCATGCGTGCCCATATTCGGACGGAATCCAGCCTGGGCTGGATGCAACCCAGGCTGTACTTATTCGATATAATGCTGTATTCTTGCGGCTATCATTCGCTCAATCAATTTGCAGATAGTGGATGTGAGAGCTATTGGCCGTAGGTTCTCTGGTTTTGTGTGGTCCTTCCCTGATTTCGGTATGGGGTATATCAATGATAGCTTTAGTGCATCTGGCACGACTCCTAATTCCCATGAATCGTTTATGATAGTTAAGAGCTGATCTTGGGCTTCGTCGCTAAGATTTCTGAGCTCCTGCCATGTTACTCCGTCGTGTCCTGGAGCCGATTTCGGTTTGCCGTGGACTAATGCTGCCAATAGCTCGCCAAATGTAAATGGTTTTTCAAGTTCCATCACTGTGTTGTCAATCGTGATCGCCGGCAATGGTGGCGTGGGTATCTCAGAAGCATGCGGGAAGAACGTGTGGATCACCTTTTCCTCGAGTGCAGCTGGGTTCTCGCGCAGGAACAGCTCTGCCAGTGGTGGTGTGCTTTTCTTTTTCCCCAGCAGGCTTCGTAGAATTCCCCACAGCTTTTTAAGGCCGGGTTTGCGTCCGAGCGTCGCACAAGTGCTGTGCCATGAATCTGTTTCGAGCTGTTTTTGGTACTCCTTTATGAGTCGATATTGGCGCTTAAGGCTCATGAGATCCCTGTGGCGCTTTCCTTTATATCTGTATTGTTGCGTAAGCATATTGACCTTTTCGCCACAAGTTGGCAAGGTGCCTATCCATGTGTGTGGTAGTGTCGTCACATATTATTGTGTCTCGGGACCATGGCCGTGCTTCCGCAACCATGGCACTGAATTGCGCGAAGTCCATGAAGTTGCCGCCAGTGGCTGTCCGAAACTTTTCCCAGTCAATGGTAACCGTTTGCCTTTTTTCACGAATCTTTTTTCGGTTAAGAGTGATCAAAATTGGTAAGTGGTCGCTTCCCCATGTTGTCTGTTCGATTTCCCATTGCCTGATGAATCCTGGTGTGGCCAACGTCAGGTCTGGTGTCGTATCTCGTTGTCGGGCGTGTAGTCCTATGCGCGTTGGTATGTCCGGGGTGTTGTATATGTATAGACCAGACATTTCTACAGTGTCGTGCAGCATACGTCCCCTTGGGTCAGCTGTGGCGTAGCCCCAAGTCGGGTGCTTAGCATTGAAGTCTCCTCCCACCAGGATGGGGAGGCTTCCTGACAGGGCCAGGACTTTGGCGAGCCACCCGTATGAGTCGGTATTATGACTGCCAGTCAGAGGCCTGTAATACACGGAGACTGCCACCATGGGCCGCTGCCCAGGAGGACACATTTTAACAGCGATTACTTCTCTGAACTCATTACTTAGATCAGGAATTTGTAATTCGGTTGCTGTGCATTCGTTTCTGACAAGGAGAGCAGCTTGACCCTGTGCATGTTGGTTTCCTCTGTTCTGGTGAAGTATGGTAGGCTGCTGAAATGTACGGTAACCCCGAATAGTGCAAGGTCCCCTTGTTTCTTGCAAAAGGATGACCAGAGGCTTCAATTTTCTGACTTGTTCCCTTAGGGTAGGTCCAGTCTGCGTGAAACTTCTGCAGTTCCATTGTAGACATATTGATCTGATTCTTATTGCGCCTCTGCGGGCTTACGTCTTTTTGGCTCATCGTTCTGGTGTTGGATGCTTTTGTGCAACTCTATAAAAATTGCTTCAATCTGAGTCTGTATCGCGTTTGTTATCGTTTGAAACTCATCCCGCAGGCTTTTTTCTAGGCGCTGTGTCTCGTTGTGTCGCTCTTGCCTCATGATGCTCAGCATTTGCGCATACGCCGAATCTTGTGCGGTAAATGCCTTTGTCGTCTGATGAGTCTTTGGCGTTTGAGTCAGTGTTGTTTCGGTATGTTGGTGCTTTATGGAGTTTGCAGTTGTTTTACGACTGGACGACCGTCCGGGCCGGCTTTTCGAACGCACGCGTTGCATCTGCCCAGTGGGCGAGGCTGAAGCATGTCGCCGCTGCGTCTGAGATGCATGAACGTTTTGTTCCGGTGGTAGCCTTGCAAGGACTTTCTCCAGCATTTCTCTAAGTTACTGATTTTCTTTTCGCAACTCTTCCAGTTGTTGTTGGTAAAAAGGGGGCAGCGCAGTTTCTGTCGACGAGTTCTGTCGCGCCTTGTCTGCCCATGTAACTTCTCCCTTAACTGCATCAGGGTTCTGCTTATTTTCTTTAGGCTCTTTTGGTACACGACTAGGACAAGCCGAATTGATTGAAATGTGGCCCGGTTTCTGGCAGGCGACGCAGAATAACTCTTGATCGCATTCTGTGTCTTTAGAGTGCAGCCGTCCGCACTCCTTACAAACCTCTTCTGCTGGACAATACCTAGCAATATGTCCCAGTCCGTGGCAGTTATAGCAGGCAATAATTTTCGGTCTGTACTCGTAGACCCTTGTGATTTCGTAATCAAAAACGAGCCTTTTGGGTAGCTGCTCTGTATCGAATTTTAACAGCAGCATGTTTGTCTTTCCTAGGAGACGCGTGTCAAGAATAGTTGCAGTTTCACATCTTAGGTGGTCCTTGATGTACTCAATGGTTTGACCAGGACGCACCTTGATAACGCCCCGACTTTTTTCCTCGCCTCGTGTTGGCGTTCGTTCAATCGTGACCTCGTACGTGCAGACGCGTCCGTTCACTTTCCCGGCCAGTCATGTTAATGCGGTGAGCCTATTTGCGTGTTCCTCATCTCTAACAGTGACCTTGACGCGATTTGCTACCACATCGTAGCGGAAAGCAGCCAAATCTGCCAATTCCCAACTTTTTGCGGTCATTTCTAACGCCTCTGTAATGGCTTGTTTAGGTATATCATGCACATGTACTCGGTTGAGTGGCCTGATCGAGAGTGGAAAGAGAGGTCGACTTACCCGTTCAAGACGAAGCTGTTCAGGCTTCACTTTCCTTTGAGGTTTCCGTTTCTTGATTAAAGTCCAGTCGCCGTAGTCGCCGACGTTCTCACTTCCGTCTTCAGTGTCCATTTGGTCGCTTGCGTGCTGCTCCTTAGTCTTAGTGAGTCCCACAGAAAGACCACTCTCAGCGTCCGCGTTCGGCAGCTGATGCGTTCCGTCCTCTTCATCGCGCGTTGGGCGTCGGAACGCCTTTTCTTGGAGGCTGCTTTCAGTTTTTTTGGTGCCTACACTTTTTGATGAACCCACAGCTCCCGCACTTGCGCCACTCGAGTGTGAGCGAACTGACGCCGGCTTCGGCATGGTGCATCCTGACAGCCCGGCCAGGGCAGCAGCTGAGCTGCGTCTGGGTGTTAGGGTTAGCAGTCTGTCGCAGAAAACGTTGTTGCAGGCGGAAAAACGATGACTTCAGATCTACGAAAATCACTCCGCACTCACCGGAGGTACTCACTGGGTCATTGTCCTTTGTCTCGTACACAAAAGAACAATATTTCCGCACACAGTTCAAAAAACATTGAAGAGCCGAGGTGCCACACGGTTGCAACCTGCGGCAATCGCAGCGCCTCCTCCCCGTACATAAGGTTAAAAATGAATATTTTTGCAGCGTATCGCTCGTGAAGCAAAGTTTGCGATTCTTTAATAACCCAACTGCAAAAACTAAACAGGTTTCTTATAGTGTTTGTAAATGTAAAACCTGCATATATTTAGTGAGTAAACAATAGAAAATGACAAAATCATGGTATGCAAACTTGCAACATTTTGAAATGGCAAAAACAGCGTTTTCCACCTCTATAGATATACCGTACAATTTTTTTTTCGAGGAAACTACGCCGTATCTTACAAAACTAAGGTTAATTCCTTTGTGTCCAGATATTTTCCGACCGCATATAAAACTTTCATTGGAAAACGAAAGATGATCATGGGACCTCGATTATGTTTCTTATCTAAGGCACCCATATATACGCTTTGGCAAAGCCAATATCAAGGGTTTATTTCTGAAATTCTATATTTCGAACGGTTGTGCCATCTAAAAAAATTTGAAAGCTAGGCACACCTTCGGTGTCGCCAGTCCTCACTTCCTGTTACAGCTGCACTTGCTAAGCTAATTATTACGTTGAGTACTTTATTTTAGCCACGGATATAGCGCTGTTACGTGTCAGTTTTCAAGAATGGCTGCAGTGACGCGATTCCCATGAAATCTGTAAAGCTTACAAATCTACCCATATATATGATCTCTTGCAGGCTTTATGCAAGCTACATTACACCTGCTGCGCCCGATAGCTTGAGCCAAGGGTTAGAAGTAAACCATTAGAAACAGGCGATGTAAACCGGTGGCGCATTGCTGGCAGCCACTTAGGACAGCGCAGTAAATTTTTATTTTGTGCGTAGGGAAGTAAGGTTATTCGCTCCAAGTACTTAATATTCACTTTATACAATAAATAGGACTTACAGAGTCGGTGAGCACGTTCGGAAACCCCTGTTTCAATATTTGCGGTTAGAAACCTCATGTGTACCTTTTTTTCCATCTGCAGATAAATTCCGGGTTATGTAGATACCGAAACCGTTACCAGCCCATTCGCGCACCTCAACTGTGCTGCTCTCAACATGATTTTGAGAGGAAAAAACAACCTGCCGCTATGATGGCTGGCCCCATGAATGAGTGAGGGTGATATGCTGGCGATGGTTGCTTCGTGTCAGCCCTTTGGCGCACATGAAGGCTCGAGTCACAATGAGTGCGCCGAACTTTTCAATGCGGATATTGACTACAAAACGGTAAGGATATAACTGAGTGGAACATGATATTTCTGCGGTAAAATACAAATACATTCTTGTTGAACTAATGTGCTGGCGCGGACGAAGAAACCATAGGCTACTTATAGGTCTAGCGCTACACAGGGCTGTCGAGCCAAGCCAAGTCCTGAATTGTATTGTCCGGGAAATTGTTTTTTGTATTTTTGTCGTTTTCTATTGTATCTGGCGTTCGCACTGCAGACGTGGGGGTTCTTTATCGCAAACAATCAAACGTGGTTTGTGCCGGTACTCTTCAAAATAGCAACACCATTTATTGCGTAAGTCATTATTGTATAGTGAAAAACTGCGCCGAAATAAACACACCACAAGACAGAAGACGGGACAAAGGACAAGCGCCTTTGTCCCGTCTGCTGTCTTGTTGTGTGTTTATTTCGGCGCAGTTTTTCACTACACAAATATGAACCAACTAGCCCAAGAAACGGTTTTAATGAAGTCGTTATTGAGTAAGTTAGGTAAATAATGTCAGTTAAGGATTCCGAACAAAACTTTTTCTGTGGCGCTCACGGTAGCTTCCAGCAATATGTATCTGGTTTCCTTTGCCTGCCTCCGAAATGTATTTTTTATCCCTGGGTTCAAATTTGCTTCGACAAGCAGTATATGTGTAAAAATGGTGCACCTCATATTTAAATTGACTTCAGATATCATCCGATGACTAAATCACCGCTGATCCCACTGAAGGTCCTTATAATTAGTTGAGTGACAGCTTTTTATCACTTTAACAGGCTAGAAAATTCATATGAATACGGAATGAAGGCTGATATTTTCTTTCCTATATTTTCTAGGATGCCTGAGGAGAGGCAGCGTGTACCTGGTTGACGTCCTCTCCAGGAAGACCGCGGCAGCCATCAAGCGAACGCTCGTAACAGTGAAGTAATGGGACGGCGGGCACAACGAGCAGGAAAACGTGACATCTTCAACTCAGCCTAGAAGCTGAAAGCCGGAATAAATTTCTGTGAAGGCTCACAACCTTAGTAAGCTGTAAATGCCACTTTTTTATTAGGAGGGCTTTGAGCCTGTTTCGAATATTTCAGAAAACCTAGAAAAAGTGCTGTTTAAAACTACATTTGTCGATACGCAGGCTTTTTAAAGCTGCATACGTATGGGGTGCTTTTCACCTGGCCGGAGAACACCATTGCTGATGCCACAAAGTTAGAGCCCGCTTGGAGGAGAATATGCGCATCTTAAAATACTGCCGCAGCGCTAACGTCCATGCACAATCGAACTGAAGACGTATTAATGGGTAAACCATAGGCCATGGATGAGTAGACTCCTAATCATACCTGGATAAACCACCGGGTGGCGTGTACCACCGAAGTGGTTGGGCCAAGTGTGGGTAAGCCATGGCATGCATGGCCCTAGCGCGGCAGTAGGCTGACCAATTCGGCTATACTCTTCGGGCCGAGGTCGATTGCCGATAATTGGCCGTTCTTAGGCCATTTTCAATTCCCGACTTCGGGCTGAGGTGGGTGGCCTAGGTCGACTGGATGAGTTTTAGTCGGCCATATTGGCAAGGGCCGAGCGCGGGCCGACTATGCGCTTGCCACTTGGGCCTGCCGTGTGACAGCTATAGGTATTTTATCGCTAGCGATGACGCAACAATCGAATATTCTTCGAGCGTACGCACCCGGTCGCAGCCATCTTCGGCAAACTGGCAGCGGAGTGATAAGCATTGACTTCAACAGCTGCAGTGTGTTTTATGGACTTCAGCAGAATTATAATAGATTGTAACGATCGAGTGGCTAGATTTCCGTGTTCACACTTCAGCACTCAAGAGCTGCAAATAAACGCTTATGCGTGACAAGTATGCAGACAGAGCTAGTGATTTCGGCGTGCGTGGAAAGCGACATTCACCCGTTTAAGTGAGCTAGCCACAAAATCAGCCGAAAGCGTATATCAGCTAACCAGCGGCCAGTGCAGCAGTCGTGGGCTTAGATCGCTCGTGTATATTATATCTAACCATTTCAACAAATGCAAATGGTCGCCGAACATTCTCCTGGTAACGATATTTAGTATAAACTGTTTGCACATCGTAGAAAGCGTAGGAGCGGCAAACAACTAGCGCGCCAGTCATACGCGGAGACAGTCGACAATCAAGCACTGATCCCTAGTGTGGGATGACACACTGGCTGTCTCAGCCGTATTGCTATGGAGGCGATCAAAATGCAACAGGGCACACGCTATGCAATTATGTGCGTCTTTCATCCTAATAAACCCAAGGCAGCTGAAAAAAATCTGGAACTCATCAGTATAGTGTTTCACATTGACCATGAATTTCGGTACATGAATCCTGGAATTTTCTACACATTCCTAAAATAATGTGCGCGATTTTATATGCCTCGCAATAGTGTTATAAATTTTGTTTCCTCATTGTTTTTGTGCAGGTGCCATTAGCGAAAACGTTGGGGTGTACGCTTTGGAGGCACAAGCATTTATTCGCGGGTGGCTGCCTGGTTCCTGTGACAGAGGGGGTGGAAGGAAAAGGCGTTATGCGGAAACCTCCCCTGGCGAACCAAGCATGCCACCTGTGAGCCCCCTCACTATGCCTATGCATGTGCCCTCCAGCTCCCTGGCCCCTTCCACTTCCCGAGAGCCCGCCCTGCCCTGTCTAACCCTGCCACTGCCCTGCACGCCCCTGCTGCCACTCTCCCTGCCACTGCCCCGCCAGCTGCGGCTGTGTGTGCTCTCAGCGCTGGCTAGTAACAACTGCCGTCTAGTAACAATTGCAATAAATATCTTTTTGTGAACCCTGCCCTTGTTTTATGAATATCTACTGGTTGCTCATGGCCATTATTATGGCCACTCCTATTTGAAAGGCCATTATTGTACCAGCAAGTTCTATGTGCTGTTACGAACATGGCTTGAATGGAAAAGGTTGCATTTTATGGCCTGCACAGGCAGTGCTACAAATGTGTAATCTTGGCATGATCAATGGTACATTAATGGAGTACCGGTTTACCCATGAACCATTAGATGAATATTGGTATCGACAATATGCGGCATGAATGGAGTAACCAGTGCACCTGCAATGGCTAACCATTGGTATGATATTGGCATTCACAATGGGTGACCAATGAAATAGCTGGTTTAAACAAATATTGGTAATACCATGATGATATAATGCTGGACAGTATTAGAATCATGGTGCATGAATGGAAAGTCTAAGATTATGCCTACATTGGTGGCTCCAGCTTGGTTGCACACTGGACCAGTCTTGGAATGACAGATGGGCCAAGAATGGAGAATGTAGTAAAATGCCCAAATGGAAATATCAATCCAATATTGATTGCATTCTTTTCCAGTGATGAACCATTGTTGGACGAACGGTGATGTGCTGCTTGGGTAATGACTAATGATACTGAATGCCAATCAAATTTGTTTACAGAGACATGCCGCGGTTTGCTGCATTCAACGATTGATGCACCGCACCCAACATATTTTCATGTTTTAGTTGGTGCTTTAAAATATGAGCGGTCTTGATGCACTAGATGCTTGTTGAAAAGCTTTCTTGGGCGTGCGGTTACAAACCTGTGCACTTGATTAAGTTTTGTTTTCCGACTGTACACTGTTTTAAAAAAAGTCTCACTAGTTACATCTGGGACTTTCGAAAGCAACTGCCACGTGCAGTAAACAGGCTGCTTTTTTATTTGCGCAGGCGACCAGAAGCACTGTGCGATGCATGTTGACGTCGGTGAGCCGTCGTCTGTGGACACACTTTTCCGAAACATCCGCACTACATTTCAGCAGACTCTCAGTATTGTCCTAAACTCTGCAGGAATATGTACTTTCTCGCCTATACCTGACTGTAACGACGATATATTCGATGAAGTCATCAGAATTAAACTGAAGGTAAGATCGAAATCATAAGTTCTTTATATTCGTCCTCTAAGCGATTCGTGCTGTTCGCTAAAATGGGTGACCACTTCTTTAAAGAATGAAGACAAACAGCTATTAGAACCTTTTTGGCGCCCTTCGAGCAGCAGAGGAGGTAAAACAATATAAGCACGACATTCTTTACAGCATCTTGGAAGCCCGAAAATGGCATGTTGGAATGGTTACTCATACAGAAGTCATTTATATAAGAGTCTCCTTGTTGTGCTCATGACCATTTTGCTTTTGCAGATGGTTCTGTTATTAAGAATTAACAGGAATCATTATTGCATAGATGTGTAGGGTTGCAGGGGACTTTCTGACGTGTGAGTTTCAAAGTAGGAGGCCTTATTCAATGCAAGCCGGACACCAGATGTTTCCCGCAACGAAAGGCAGATAGGGTGAAGCTTGCTCCAATCTTCAGTTATACACTTAGAATTTGTTAAATGTAAGATTCCTGCTCACCAGCTGCGTGTAGAGCTTTTTTGATTGTTTAGCGGTACACAAGTTTATTTACTCTGCTTATATGGAAATCGTATTTTAAGCTACCCGAGCACGTACAGGCAGATGTGGTATACTAAGAAAGCATTCTTGCCTGTAGCTGCCCATGGCGACAATATGCACGCCTTACTAGAAATTTTCATGAATTGCATCTCACTGGCAATAATGCTGCCTGCCAGACTATCTGCTTGATGAACACTACAGTTAACGGATACTACGAGTCGCAGTGCATGCCATTTCTCCCAAAATTATGTGGCACTGAGCAAAAATAACTCAAGTTACCGACATTCTAGTGGAAATTAAGAAGAAGAAATGGGCATGGGCAGGACATGTAGCGCGAAGAGCGGATAACCGATGGTCGCTTAGGGCAACAAACTGGATTCCAAAGGAAGGAAAGCGTAGCAGGGGGCGGCAGAAAGTTAGGTTGGTAGATGAGGTTAAGAAGTTCGCGGGGGTCAAGTGGATGCAGCTAGCACAAAACCGGGTTAAGTGAAGAAATATGGGAGAGGCCTTCGCCCTGCAGTGG
Source organism: Amblyomma maculatum (assembly GCF_055883805.1). Taxonomy (NCBI): domain Eukaryota; kingdom Metazoa; phylum Arthropoda; class Arachnida; order Ixodida; family Ixodidae; genus Amblyomma; species Amblyomma maculatum. Next base: position 143,239,118 of record NC_139353.1, read on the forward strand.
GTATAGTCAGGCTGATGATGATGATGATCAAAAATAACGGATGCAATTTCGATTATTTCTTACTGCCCCGAACTTTTTCCATTTTGTGCCTTCTCGAATTCAGATCTAACTAATAGTATAGCAAACGACCCTCTTATCTAGGCTGAAGTGGCTTCTGCTTTATTAGGGTATAAAGGGATGTTGGGAAAGGTTGAGGGTCGCCGGAGAAGGGGTAGGCAGCGAACGCGATGGTTAGATGGCATTCTCGAGGCATTGCAGATGAAGCTATGTGATGTTAAGAAGATAGTGAGAGACCGGAAAGCGTGGCGTGACATGGTCCATAGGGTCACGAAGAGTCGGACACGACTGAACGCCTGAACTGAACTGAACTGAAAGGGCAGAAAATACAATGCAAACACAGTGCTCAATTTTCTCGATATTGTATACACTTCATTTTTTAATAAAAGTTGGCAGACTGAAAATATTCCCCTGCGTAGGACGCATAGGCACATTCTGAGTGCATTGCCCCATTAGGGCCGATATTCTAATCCTCTGCACTTCTAAGACGTAACCGCTGAGGCCGGCATCTACGCTGCCTTATCCATCGGCTCACTCAATAATTTCTCCCCTTGTCACCATCTCTAACGGCTTCCTCCAGATGCATTTACGTATATCATCATTTTTTTTATCTCGTTTCCTAATAAAGCCTGACTAAAAAACACAACAACCATCTAGTGTCGATAACCAATGTAGATGCCAATCAATTTCACGTGACTCCCCAGCTAGTCAAACGTTTCTATGTTAGATTTCTGAAAAAAAAATGCTTCATCCGAACTCACTGCAGATATGCGAGAAATTGCTTGCACATGCAGGCAAAGCGAAAGGCATTCAACAGACATTGCCTGTACGAACCGTTATATCAGCCGTGCTTGTAACAGCTATTTTTTTACTATTTAGTATCTACAATTTTTTCAGACATAAGCACGAGTGCGGCAATTCGTATCACATGTCACTTTGCTTGCGAAATAAATTGAGTTTTTGATTGAGTTTCTTTGATATCGAGTTCCTTTTTTTCGGAAATCTTTTTCAGGGCACGTTTTTGATGACTCGTGCAGCCAGTCAGGAAATGCTTCGTTGGAAAGAAAAACTGCGCGAAGGGGGTGGAGCCATTGTAAACGTCTCCAGCACTTTGGACAAGGTTTGCACTGCCGGATTTAGTGCATACGCCGCTTCTAAGGCGGGCATTGAGGCTTTGACTATGGTTACAGCTAGAGAACTGGCGGCTCACGGCATTCGATGTAATACCGTAATACCGTCATGGACCGACACTCCACTAACAGCTGCATTGGGAGAAGATATGAGGTCTACTGCTGTATCAAGGACGCCGCTTAAAAGGACCGCCAAGCCACAAGAAATTGCCGAAGCCATCGTGTTTCTGTGCTCGCCTAAATCAAGCTCTTACATCACAGGCTCGTCCATGGTTGTCAGTGGTGGACTCTGGATGTGACGTCTGTTTTTCTATGAATGTCGCGCTCTAGTCAAGGCACCACAGTAATGAAGTTTTCTTTTTATATAATGTTACTGCACCTTGTAAACGCATCACTTTCCTTACTTCACTCTCAGGCTACATTACAGGGGAAGGGTAGTCGGCAATGAAAAAAGAAACAATGGACAGAAATATAATTATGCAATTATATACAATGAAGAAAAATATTTTGTTTATGAATTTTCTTACAACATAAAATAAATCATGAAAATAATGGCAACTGCTGGGAAAAGCCAGCATAATTAACTCCGTTAATCAAATTCTTCCTTATGCATTAGTGGGAGAAAGAATGCGTTGTTAAATTGACATTAACTTTCGCACGAATTTTTAAAAACTAAACTCACGATAACATAAATGCACCGGCAAGTACATAAGATACCGCAAAAGCAGATTAAACACAGGAATCAAGAATTTACGAGATTGCAAACGGCTGGAAGGATGGAAAAAGCTGAACAAAAATACAAGGATGTCGTATGCGCTACCAAATGGCATAAGTTAGGCCGAGAGTGGAATCTTGCCACATGGCTGCCTGCAAACATGAAGCCAGCCGCAAATTTGTACGCGCGTCACTTGTGATTCCGATGTAATTGTTTTGCTTCCTGTACCTAATTAAACTGTGCGTAACGTCATTGAGCCAATCGTGTTGCATGCAAATATTAAGCCCGGTAAGTTTGGGTTTATTCCACAGACGCCGTTTCAGCGGTAGTGAATGACTTTGGTGATGTTTTCAAGATACTGGCACCAGACAAGCACACCAATTTGACTGGAAAATGTGACGTTCTCTTTGAAATTTTCGTATGTTTGTGATCAGAAATCAGGCAAAGTGCAACTAATGCCAGCACCGTTGCGGTAAAGAATACATGTCTTTATTATCCGCTTGGCTAAGGCATAATTGACTCATTTCCTCCGGGTCGCGCATGCATGTGACGGCTGCCTTTGAATTTGTGGAATACTTTCTAAAGCCGTTTATTGATTAGATTTAAAGTCTTGTTTCATTAGTTATCTGCATTTTATGCTTCAGTCACATATAATTACAGACGTCAAAACCTCTTATCGCTCATCAGCTGCATACGGTTCGACCTAACAAAAACGTCATAATAAATTTATCACGGATTATGCACTTATTACCCCGTAACTGAAGGAAATATTGCGGGATCAATGGCAAGTCACGGTCTAGTGCTGCCAACTTGTAGAAATGCAGCCGATACTGGGGGAACGCTCATTAGCGGTGGCCATCAGTGGCCCTGTCATTGCGTTGCACTACCAATAATGGAGGGAACAGTGCACAGCCAGGCCCTTTGTTGGAAGAGTTATGAAGTGACAGTGTCAATATTGTGGAAACAGTAGAAAACTAAGGCCTTCGTAGACAGTATATAGCAGTGGAATTACCAATATGGCAGGGCATAGTGCACACAGTAGTAAAATTAGTAAAATAGTCAGGCACGTGGTCAAACACCAGTTCACCATTGCATACTACAGAAAGCAATACTTTTTGCTAGGCTAATTAAGCCCCGGTTTAACCTTGGGTGCGCTTAAAAGTGAACTTGACATACCGAAGCGATCCCTTGGTTTGTACCTAAGATCATAAGATACCGAGACTAAACCTTTTATAAGATCATGATGATGCTACTGTGCTTTCGCTGGAGGTGCCAGCCGGAATAAAGAAAAAAAAGAATTTATTCTGTTACAGTATTCGACCAGTTCATGCAGCATACCTACAGTAAAGCAGGACTGAAAAATGCAGTTTACCATTTAGGCCTTTTTTTTACAGAAGGCACGTGGCGCGTGAGCACTTTAGCTTCTTCTGGAAAGCTGCAAAATCATTCATGTTTTCGTTTCTACGCAAAGGCCAAGCTTATTTTTCCAGTTCGCCTCGTCGCGTGAAGGCGTGATGGCCGTGGTCGCACTCTCACCTTGAGCTGTTGCCTAACAACCACCGCAAATGTCGGCATGCCGAGCAGATGGCAGCTGCAGAGTTGCTGTCGCTCGCTTCGCCTGTTGTGCGCACGTGCGGTACAGAAGAGGAGATGTGGCAGTGGGTGTATATATACGCTTCGGCCTAGCGGGAGATGAGCCATTATTGAGAGCGATGAGTCGGCTAGACTGAAAGAAGCCGGACTTCGTCGTCGGAACAAAACAAGTTGAAGACAGCGTGCCGAAGAGAGCGAAGAAAAGCGCACCAAACGGCCGACATGAATGAACCAATAGTGCTTTGTGCCCTATGCAAATCGGCGGATCATGACATGCGCTCCCCCGTTTGTCCAAAGAAGAAGCGAACGAGGCCGTCGCGCAAGCCGCCTGGAAAAGCAGATATTCCTACAAGTAATCTCTTCGGTGTTCTTACATGTGACGAAACCGACTTCCCTGAACTTCCTTTACTTGACCCACCTGCTCATCATACGTCTTCTCAGCATCGTTCATACGCACAAGAGACTCACCATCGTAGATCAAATGGTACACCAAAACAGCCAGTGCACCAATCACATGTGAATGCCGCAGATGAAGACGCTGTTTTAGACAATGCCATTGCAGAGGCTCGCCAACGTCTAGACGAACTCACCCAGCTCCTAGAACAGGGTCGCTCTCACCCCTCTCGAAGAAGTATAATACCTCGTGATAAGATTTCAGACGAATCACCTCCAATAAGCATCAAACCACAATCACGTGCAGACAACCCGTTAACCCCGAGTACCCCGACAGTGGATAAAATATTAGCCCTTATGGAGCAGGTTACTTCCCTCATCGTAGAATCTCTTCGGCCTCGCAATGCATAATGCACTGTGTCTGGTGGTGCAGTGGAATTGTCGAGGCTTTGAGAAATAAGGCCTCTGATATGAACATCCGTCTTCACGACAAAAAGCTATAGGCGTGGGCCTCCTTACTCCTTACTTCCTCGCCTTTCAGAATTCTGCGCTTACCATTCACCTTCCATTCCTGATCGCCGTTGTATCACCTCTTCCCTCAGCCCAGGTAAATCTGCAATTTACATTCACACTTCAGTTCCCCACACACCGATCGACCTTTCACGGTGGTGTAACACACGCCAAGAGGTGGTAGCTCTCCTAGTTAAGCCTATACGCACGCCACTCATACTGCTTTCCTTTTATGGCCGTCCTGGTTCCGCATCTCCTAATCTTGGATGGGTTCGTTTTCTGTGTTCTACCTACTCGGGTATCCCTATTCTAGTTGGTGGGGACTTCAAGGGCGCACACACCTCGTGGGTTTACCCATCGGATTCTCCCAGGGGTGCCCACATTCAGGGAAGCTTTTCAGATAATTCTTTTCATCTTTTAAACCACCCGCATACATCTACCCGTCTACGAGGTGGGCCTTATTCACCTGATTTGACTTGGTGGTTAGGCCCTGGTAGCCCTCGTTAGGCTGTTCAATCAGATACATGGGGTAGTGATCACAGTCCTATCTTTATCTCTCTCACTCCTTCGCGGATACGTAAAATACTCCGTAGCGTACGAATAACAAATTGGGACTCTGTATGCGCAGACAATCGCTTATCTGATTTCACCCCATCATCAGCATTCTCTATTCTCTCTGCTGTTATTGCGTCCCACACGAGTACCACCACTGTCAATGAAGACGAGCCAAACCCGGACATCAACCTCCTGAATCTTTGGGCTCTGCGTCGCCAGTCAGATCATTATGCTGCTCGTAACCCCGATGACCCATCGGCTATCCCCGCTCTTCACCGGGCTACCGCACGTGCGAGGCGGTATGAAAAGCGTCTAGGAAGGCAACGTTGGGCTTCATGGTGTGAGCGCCTGTCCTCCAAGCAGAGTAATCGACAACTTTGGCGAGTGTTTCACGCCATGGAGCCCTCTTCTCAAGTTTCTGATTACACAGAGAACATTCGCCTTGCGATGAATGTAGATGAGGACACATTTGCAAAACAGGCGGCCAGACAGTTTTTTCCCCACTATGATTCCACGTCGACTTCTCCGCTTTGCTTACCGGTTACCGAACCCCCCGATGCGATTACTTCTGACCTAACCATGTCAGAGCTGCTGGCCTCCATTGACCGCCTCAAATCTAACTCTGCTCCCGGGCACGACGGCATACCTAACTCCTTATTCCGCAACTTGGAAGGGTTTGCTTTGCAGGCCCTGCTTGATGCATTCAATGACGTGTGGCATCCTGGTGCCATGCCGGACAAGTGGAAGCATTCTATTTTTGTTCCAATACCGAAGTCAAGTCATCCTCCAGTATCTCTCCCGGCCCTTCATCCAATTTCCCTGGCGCCAACAATCTGCAAGCTTTACGAAAATATTCTCGCCACTCGCTTATCGTGGTGGTTAGAATCCCATGATTGCTATCCAGAATCCCAAATTGGCTTCCGGCCGCAAATAGGAACGGAGGACGGTCTTGCTACTTTGGCTGCTGACGTGCTTCACTACTCTCCGCACAGTCATCTTGTTAGAACTGTGATTGCCACAGATATAACAAAGGCATATGATAACATCCTTCACTCAGCCATTCTTGCCTCCCTACAAACTCTTGGTCTCCCTCACAGGTTTCTCCTCGCCATTCACGCCTTTCTAACATATAGAACGTTCAGTGTGCGTGTCCATGGAAAGCCCTTTGGTCACTTCCCCTCAAACAGAGAAGTGCCCCAGGGCTCCGTTCTTGCCCCTACATTATTTAATGTGGCCTTCATTCCAATTGTTCGAGCCCTAGAGGCCATCCCTTCTATACGCGTGCTTGCGTATGCCGATGATATAACCTTATGGGGCTGTCACCCAGATACGTCTGTCCATCAGGCGGCCCTCCAGCATGCGCTGGATGTATCGACATTTCGCCTCCCTCCTTTGGGTCTAACTCTTTCGCATACAAAATCCTGTTTCATTCGCATTGGAAATAAAGCTGGCTTACGGAAAGATCCCACTATAAATTTTATGATAGACAATTCCTCAGGCACAAACCGTTCGCATTCTTGGTCTTCTTCATTCCTCTGGGACTGGCATCCCGTGGCTGAGAGCCATTCGTAAGACCGCTCACGCTGCTCTAGGTCTGATTCTTCACATAGCTATGCGCTCTGGCGGCGCGCGTGCTCACACGGCCCGCCAGCTTGTTCGCTCTGTCCTCCAGCCGCGTATAATCTACCAGGCAAAGTTTCAACGCCTCACCCGCAGACAGTGGGACTCCCTTGATGCCGTCAATCGTGAGGCTATGGGTGCAATAACATACTTCCCCGCCTAACACCCATACCAGTACTTCAGGAGTATGCCCAGCTAAATACGCTCACTGAACTCGTTGATCAGCGGATGGCAAATAGAGCTCGCAAACAGTCTTTACATCTACATCATTTAAAGACACTACCTCCATGGTTGTACTGCCAGCTCACAGACAATAGCCCATTGCTTCCCCGTCGTTATCATCCGCGCATCTGCCTGAAGGGTGCATATTATATACCGATGCATCACATACCGCAGAGCGAGGAGTTACTTCTGTGTATAGTCCCTCTCATCCGCATCTCAACACTCACGTGACATATACCGCGGATGCGTGCACCCCTCTGGCACTGGAACTTAAAGCCATTTATAATGCCATACATTCCCTTCCGCAAGTTCCTACTTTCAATGCAGTTCATCTTACACAGACCCTCCCACTGCCCTTAAACAGCTGAAGGCCGTTCGACGTACATTCCAAATAACACAGTCCATACATTTGCTCTGCTCAAAGTACCCATGACCTGTGCGCATACACTGGATTCGCGACCATGCTCGCGATCCACATAATATTCAACCGGATGCATAAACACATCAGACGATTCGCCACCTTCCCCTCTTCCCCCAGATCCGTTCCTGTCCCACGTTTCCGACTCGCAAGTTCTGCGCCAGCGAACACGCGCTCTCATTCCTCCGTGTTCGCACCCTCTCCCCCGTAGTCTAACTCGGCAGGAGGAGGTAACAGTGCGCCGGATCCGGGCAGGGGCTGCTCTGACCCCATCTGTTGGACATCGATAGCGGGAAAAAGATCTACCAGTGACTGACAGGTGTCCTCACTGTGACACTCCACCTGACGTCTGGGATGTGCGTCACTTGTTGTGGACGTGTCCATCAACGACTCACATTAGGCAACGGATAATCATGAAGGTGGGCCTGCGGTGCAATCGCGATTGTGATTATGAGAAATGGGCAATGGACAATCGCTACACTGCCAACCTTCTCGAATACATAAGCGCAACTGGACTTCACTCCTTCTTTTAACTTTCTATCTCCTGCATCCCATTTCCCCTTTCTCAACTTATGCCTTGTGGCAAACTTTTGGAAAAAGAAACAAGATAAGCGTCGTAAAGACGACGCGGCTAGACGAGCTCGCTTAGCTTCAAAAAGTGAATCTGTGATGATGATCGAAGACGACGCTCCAAGTTCGGTGACTCTGAAGGCAGCCAGAGACAACGCCTAATCACAAGCGAATACTAAGCGTAGGCAAGCAAGTTGCTTTGGCAACACCACTTGGTTAACCACAATTAACCACCAGCAAGTGCTTTCTGCTTCAGGATGGCGTAGAAACAAGGTCTCTAATGTGTCTCTTGAGAGGAGAATGGTAAAAGTCTACTCTACCTCTCTTATAGTTTACCTTAAATCAGTATTCATTGCAGGTGGGGATGGTGGTGGTGAATACGTTTAATAAAATTATAGAGTTACATAAAGGTTGCTCTGGGGTCAGGCTTAGTGTCCTTCCCCTCACAAACACTAGCTGGAGTCCCTAGTACGGTACCCCAGTGGCTTCCGCTGCCGCCACTGCTCGCTTCACCAAGGCCTTTCGGGCTTTCAGGTCGGAGAAGGCGAGTAGGGTCGCCTCCCAGTCCTCCGGGTGGTGTTTGGATTTGGTGCAAAGGCAGGGTTGGAGGGGCACGCCCACACCATGTGAAAAAGAAGGCACTGCGTTTAAGTGACGCCGCGCACATCATGTTATTCCTAAGGAGGCGAAGAAACACGCGTTCCTCCGCTCTTGTTAACCATTTACACGGGTGGCGGTAAATATTGTGTCTGTTTTGGTAAGCTGCGTAATGTCTCTGAAAGTGTAGGCTGGTGTGAATTCTTCTGAGGAGGAAGGAGACGAGGTTGCCCGGTTAGAAAGCGCGCGGGCGGCGGCATCTGCTGCCGCGCTTCCTCCTAGCCCAGAATGAGCCGGAGCCCCCAGACTATGAAGCGGCGGGATGGGCTTTCCACGTACTAGCTGTTTTGCAGTAGTCAGTAGGCCAGGTCCGAGCTGTTTTTTAGTAGCCGGTAAGCCAGGCATGGGACCCAGCGCTGTTGAAAGTTCATACACGCCCCTCGCGAGTCCGTTACGATTGTTTTGGAGTCAGAGGGTGTTGCTGCTGACGCGATGGCGACCTCCTCTGCCTGTGTTACGCTTCGGGCTTTACCTGTGAGCCCGTTTACCGTTTTGGATTCGTGGATCACTGCCGCCGTGTACCAGCCGCAGTGCTATACGTAACTATAATTGGTTTACAGGCAAGGAAAGGTGCCGTATCTGTCACGCTTTCTCCGGCAAATGTACCGGAGAAACCATGGCTCCTGTAGCGTGGCGTTCGTTTGCGCGCGTTCAGATTGCAATATTGCAGATGTTTGGGATGCTAGACAAAAAGCACACATCTCGTGGAATCTCGTGCACCGGTGCAACGCCTAAAAGGAGCATTGACAGATCTCACGCAGAGATTTTGCGCACAACACACGCGCATGGAAGTCCGTTCCATGGGCATTAATAAAAAGGGCACCATAAAAAGCAAATCTGTGTACTGCCAATCTAACGAGTATCCTTCCGATCCCCAGCAGAGCACGCTGAACGACTACTCGACGACGGGCCTCTCTTTTTGTTATTGCCTATTTTTGACAAGTAATATCTCACAGAAACAAGCCCCAATTACATCATGATCACATGGCTATGAACACGTGTAGGGACATCATGACCAGCCAGTGTTAGCTAGGCTTCGTGACATTAAAACACCTGCAACGGCAACAGAGGTTTAACCCTTGAGACCCAGTCGCGAGGTTCTGCAGACGCAGAGCAGGGGGCGGCAGAAAGTTAAGTGGGCGGATGAGGTTAAGAAGTTCGCAGGGGTCAAGTGGATGCAGCTTGCTCAGAACCGGATTCATTGGAGAAATATGGGGGAGGACTTCGCCCTGTAGTGGGTATAGTCATGATGATGATAATGATGATGAAAAAAGTTACGCAAGCCTCGAGGGAACGCTGCTTTGTCTCAAGGGTGTCAAGTCGTGCGAATATCTGCTGACATATTTCCTATATGTGTAGTTGTAACTGCTTGTTTTGAAGTTGCATCAATTGTGGAAGTTTTAAAATCATTTTTTGAAGCCGTGGATTTTGTACAAGAAATTTAAAATGCAGGCTTGAAAATTAGTGCAGAAGACTAAAGTAATGTTCAGCAGCCTCGGGAAGGAACAGCAGTTTACGTTAGGTCACGAAGCACTGGAAATATTAGGCGAATATGTCTACTTAAGATAAGTAGTAACCGCAGATCTGCACCGCGGAAGGGAAATAACAAGGAGAGTAAAATTGGAATGAAGGGCATTTGGGAGGCACTCGCAGATTATGACTAGCAGCTTACCGGTATCGCTCAAGAGGAAAGTATACAACAGTTGCATCTTACCGGCACTCACCTATGGGCAGAGGTGGGCAACCTCATGAGGTCAACCTCAACCTCAAAATGACCTCAACCTCACGGAGTGAGGTGAGGTTGAGGTGAGCTCGGTAACACCTGAAATATTTTTGAATGAGGTCAGCAAATGAGACCTAAACCTCATGCGTGAGTTTGAGGTTGAGTGAGGTCGTAACTTAGTGAGGTCGGCTTGTGAGGTCGAAATTATTGTTTCCCACATCGATAAAATAGCCGACAAAACACCTTTCATAATGCCTGCCGTGTACACTCTTTTGGCTACCATCGCGCACGTAACAACAGTTTGCGTCCGTGCGTTTACGTTCGACACGAAAAAAAATAAGGAAAGGGGGGCGTAAAGTGCAGCGCGGCAAACGAGTGGTGTCGGACGACGGCTGCAGACACGAAAGACGGTGAAACAAGATCCCGCCACCATTCCGAGCGAGTTTGGGAAGTAAAGAAAGTCTGCGCAAATTCGAAGGGTTTCCAGACCTGCGTGGGTGTGCTGACTTCTCGAAAAAAAAAGCTAGAATAGTAGAAAAGAGGGACGCGCAAGATACAGCAACCAAGGAATTGCTTGGGGAGGATGGCACGAGAGAGGAGGTTTCAGAGAGGCATATGGAAAGAACAAGGATGCAGAAGAGACGAGAGGTAAATGGCTTAACTAGAAGTCATCCCACGAAGGTTGTATTTTAGTAAATAAAATCTGCTTTTGCTATTGTATATGGTACGAGTTAAAACGAAAGAAAGCAATAGGACGGTAGATCGTAGTTGTATCAGTGCAATCCATTCTTTTATTAATATTATTATTATTATTAGTCACTAGACATTAAATTAACCCTTACATAAAAAGATAAATTTAATGTGCCCTTCTCGAAGAATCATTGAACACACAGGTGACTGACGACTGCTTGCAGTCATCCCTTTCTCATACCCTACGTGAGCTTGCGTCTTTTTCATTTACATGTTTGTTTATCGAAGGTCTCCCTCCGTTTTACAGCTTGCAGCCGAAGTGATAGGCGCGCCTTTTGTTCGTAAGCTGGCGTCTGCTCTTTCGGCTCCGCAGCCGGTTCCGATCTCAGCTAGGGGACAAAGCGCGGACCTGGGAACCCCTCGGCATTCCTTGGAAAGTAAGCCACTGCACATAAGCGCGCCTCAGTCTGTTTTGGGGTTCTTTATGGGAGTTTGTGAGTTTTAGGTATGTTTAAGTGCGTTTCTGTCAACGGGGCTGAGAGTTATAAGAACAGTGGCCCCACGTTCTCATCGACACCAATCGTTCCTGGAACGTCTGCTTGGAAGTCGCTCCTAAACGGCGTTGGTGAGCCGCCCGAAATCGGCAAAAAAAAGGCCGCATCTAAACAACATGTTGTGTTCTTCGCCATTTACCGTGGCCTTCTTTTTCAAGCGAAGACATGTAGCCATGGCCGTGGTCGGCGACTTGCTGTAATTTATGACGGAAATTTCCGCCCTTTCCAGCTGAGGTCTGCCCTTCTTCGAGGTCTATCGCATTGTTGCGTTCGGCGTCGAGGGTGCATGACATGGTTGCGGTTATTATGGCAGATATAGCTAAAAAATCTAAATATGTCAATAATGATGTGTGCGCGCGCATTGTCGAATTGACAAAAACATCGAAGGCAGTTCCCGTTACAATAGCCGAGCAAAAGAAACGAAAAGCACTGTAAACTTGGAATGCATTCATTGCGACAAGAAACTGTGTGGACAAAGAAAGCAGCTTTTGAGCTTCTCTCGGCATCTCAAGGTAATGTGCGAATTATCGCTAATCCAACGTATTATTTCTTTAACTTACATCAATGATAAAAGGAATGTTTTGGGGCTGCATTAGTTATTATAAGTAAAAGGGAGGGTAATCTTTTCAATAATTTGTCACGGGGTTTGTTCTATACAGCACAACCCACTCGTCAGGATTATCGAAAGTATAACGCAATGTCAAAAGTCAAGCATGCTTTACCTTTTCCTAACTAAGCGTCTCTGCATATGGCAACATTTTGTTCGGTCCGCCTCTTGTGATGAGTCCCGCGTGAGAAGTCAATTTGATAAAAGAATGTTATGGTACTACAACTTCCATATATAAGTAAGTGGTCGATCTACTTTTTTTTTGTAACAGAGACATAACACAGCAGAAACATTAGATTGATTGTGATTTTATCATCCGATTCGATTTCAAATTGCAGGAAAATGTCTTCACCAAGAAATTATGACTTGCTTGTCATGAGGAAACACTGTTTGACGGTCACAGATATGTGCGACGTTTCATTGCAGACCTTCGGGGGTTCGCATCCAGCAGCGCCAAGGACACAAAAGCTTTACAGCGGGAATTAGGTCAAAAGTCATCATATCAAAACATATAAAAATAAAATTTGAAGAGTTGAAACTGACCAATTATACTGCCGTTTTAGGTCAGCCTGCTATGAATCAGTAGCTCCGCTGGCAAATGTTCATTTCAATTTTTTTACTTTACAAGTAAGCCTCATCATATTCAATGTTGTTTAAAATTTATGTCGTCATTCTGGCGTGTTACCGCACAGGACTTGTGCCATGACGTTTATAATTAGTGTTCACAAGTGAAAAACCTTTTCTATCTTTTTTTTTGAGGTCGAGCAACCGACCTCAAACTCACAGTTTGAGTTTGAGGTGAGGTTGAGTGAGGTCGGTGGTGGCATCAGAAAAATTGAGGTGAGGTCACCTGGTCAAACCTCAACCTCAAAGCGTGAGGTTGAGGTTGAGTGAGGTCAGGAAATTTTTATTGAGGTTGAGGTGAGGTCGCACTTTTTGAGGTCAAATGCCCACCTCTGCCTATAGGGCTGAAACGTGGAGGCTAACCAAGAGCGTTCTACTTAAGTTGAGGAGAATCCAGAGGGCTATGGGACAATAAACGCTAGGGATGACGTTAAGAGAGCGGAAGCGTGTAGAATTGGTCAGAGAAATAACTCAAGTTACTGATATTCTAGTGGAAATCGAGAAGAAATGGGCATGGGCGGGACATTTAGTGCAGATAGAGGGTAACCGATGGTCACTTAGGGTAACAAACTGAACTCCCTGGGTAGGCAAGCGCAGCAGGGAGGGAGGCAGAAAGTAGGGGGGGGGGCGGGTTTGGTTAAGAAGCTTAAGGGGACAAGTGGATGCACCTAGCCTAGTACCGGGTTAATTGGAGGAAAATGGGAGAAAACAACCCTGCAGTGGGTATAATCAGGCTGATGATGATGAAGATGAAGACGAATTTCTGAAGAAATGGTAGGGTAGGGGCAGTCAATCGAGTAGTCGTGCTTGATGGCGGAGTGACAAAATAATCATGCTCCGCTTATAGTGGTAGTAATGCAGATGGTTATGTAGCAAGTTGCGGTGATTAGTAGGGTGTTGAATGATTAAGACGCTGTAATTGTGGACGTAGAGCTAGCAGGGCCGGTCATAATAATGAGGATCCACACATCGGCAATAAAATATTTTATCACGAGTAATCTAGCGAATGTCAGGAACAACTTTGTATATGCCGCTGGTGCGCACGCGCACGTAAGGATCCAACTAACCTTCGTATATTCACTACGGAAGACGGGGGAATATTGCTATGACTAGAAACGTGCCCGGCATTTTAATGACCACACCTGTAGATCTGATCTCTCATTGCCTTGCCCTATTTGCCTGTGACATGCGGAAGGTTGTGTTTGCCCAAATCATCGATTTCTCCGGTAAGCTTCGTGTTGCCGGTGTCGGTCCGCTTTGCTTGGTGTAAATGATCGGGAGTGTGAACGGCTGCGGCTGAAGTCACGTGTGAAAAAAAACATACCTGCAGTAGCAACTGGCAAGGGTCTAATGAGGGCAGGAACAAACCACACAGGTGAGATAGCCGCTATCATGCACGGGTGGATCGTCAACACAGCAACGTAGATACTTTGTCCTTTTGGTGTAGAGCATGCACGTACGAAAGAGTATTTTCGGCCGATGAAGCACGTATTCAACATTAATTCAATGTTGAATCTTTTCTGCCGTCAAAGACGCTCACGTGGTCTAAGCGTTGCTGAGTTCCAGGAGCAGAAGGATCTTACGCCGGATATCAATTTCCATCAACTGTGAATTATGTTGTCTGACTCTCCTTAATAATGAATGTAACAAATAGTTCCTTTGGCTGACTCGTCGGAGCCCGTTATGTAAGTAGTTGAGAGTTTATTACTTGTGTCCAAGTCTGAGTGCCTGAAATTGTGGAAAACTAGTTTCCTCCCCCTTCACCTCGTCCGATCACCACCACACCAGTAAGCGTCGTGGGAGCGCCGGCTGAGAAAGGAGGTAAATACTTCTCCTTGGGGGGAAAGATACCAAGCAATGGACGCGCCACAAAGACCTCTACGGGGTTACTGGTGGTGGGGATATCTTTTATTACGCCCAAAAACAGGGGACCAGTGAAAAAACCGGTCGTGCTGGCTTAGAGGAGGTCGGCGGGGATCCCTTGGGATGTCGCGGGCTCCACCGCACGCTGAATAAGCCTCATGATGATGAGAAGCACTCACTATAGCTGCTAAGAAAACTACGAATCTGATCTTTTCTGCTGTGGGTTTTTGCCAGGTTGAATGTGGGCTGACGAAATCCGTCAGGTGCGTCTTTCCGGGGTTGGCCATGGAGGGCCTATACGTCTCCGAGGTCCGCTAATTTGTAGAAAAAAGCGATCGTCATGCCCTTGTTGAGATGCCGGTATCCTTCGGTGAAGTTTGTTACCAGCACCTGAGCATGTTCTCTTCTGAATTTTGCGATGCTTCTTGCGACGCCGATACCTCGTTCCAAGAGCAAATGGATATTTCCTTCGACAATACATTCAGCGGTTTCGATGTCTCACGCAGACTACGACGCTTTATCGGGGCGGCACGGTCGATTCTGCGTCGCGGACGTTTAGAGCGACGTGTTCCGTCGAAGTTCTCGTAGCAGGTATGGCTTTGTCTGGTGAGAGCTTGATGAGCTCAGATCGGAGGTCGATGTTAGCCCAATGTTCATTTAGGAAGTCCATGCCTAAAATCAAGTCGCGGAACACTGCTGTAGGACGATGAAGCTGGTAGGGTAGGTACGTCCATTTACCGTAACCCTTACTGTGCATCGCACCGATGCCGTGATAAGGTTACCACCAGAGGTGCGGATTAGCGGGCCATTCCAAGTGGTCGTTACTTTCTTGAGCTGTGCGGGGAAAGCTCCACTGATGACAGAGTAGTCGGCTCCGGTGTCCAGTAGGGCGGTAACCATGCGTCTGTCGACAGCAATCTCAAGGTCGCTCGTTCGCTGACTTCGGTGTTCGATATCTGCCTCGTCTCGTGCTGAGGTCGCGCTCGGGGCACACCGTCGTCATTTCGTTGGGCGGCAGTGATAGCTTGAGGTTGGGTCGTGTCGTCTTGGATGTTGATGTCGGGCGAAGCGGCGGTGTCACCTTGAAGTCTGGGCATGTCGGGGGCGTCTGCACAACTAATGCGGGCGTCATAGCGTCGCGGTCATTACTCGTCGTGGGCGGCGAAGGATATCCGTTAATTCGATGCATAGCAACTTCACCTCCAATGGTTGCTACCTTTAGTTTACCCTACGAGGACTTGGGGACCTTCCTCGCACACTGTCATCGTAGCTGCTGCCTGACGACGAAAAGCGGGCCCTGTCGGCGATGGGGACCTGAATCGACGGGTTAGTGGTGCCAACTCACCGCGACACAGGTAGTTCTCGATTTCTTGAGGTCGTTCACCGGGGCTGGGTCGTGGGGCGTTGAATGCAAATCCGCGGAGCCCAATTCGTCGGTACGGGCAGTGGCGTAGAATGTGGGCAGCCTCACCGCAGTGGAAGCATAATGGACTGTTGTTCGCTGTCCTCCAAGCGTCGCACTTCCTGGGGTTTGATGGTCGTTGGTAGGCTTGGCGGGCGGGGGCCAAGGGGCAGCTTTCAGGAACACGACGGCAGCAGCAAGGGCTTGGAAAGTCTTCACCTCAGGGAGCAGGGTGACGTAATGCAGCAAAGTACTTAATCGCTGTTGCCTCTTGTGCTGGAACCGTCGCAGCTGTCGCTTGAGTAATGCCCAGCGCCTGCTGGACTTCTTCACGAAAGACGTCCGTGAGCGTCGTCACCTGGGGTGGTTGGTATGATGGAAGTAAGCGATGAAGTTCCTCTCGGACGATCTCACGGATGAGGTCTCGAAGGCTCTCTCCGCTTGCAAATGCGCGTGGGTAGTGGCTTGAGTAGTCCGTTTGAAGTGGTCGTTCGTAGTGGCGGATCAGGCTGTCCAACGTCTTCTCGATGGTCGATGCTTCACTTTCAAATTCGTCGAGAGTTTTCGGCTTATTTAGGACAGGTGCTGCAAAAAGCAACTTTTTAGCCCCTCGCATTAAAAATTTCACTCTCTCACCTTCGGTCATGTTAGGGTCGGCACGGCAAACGAGGTGCTTCATCTCCTCTACACAGACCCGGACGGGCTCGTTTGGGAGTTGAAGCCTTGATTGAAGGATGGCCTTGGCTCTTTCCTTCAAAACAACACTTGCATAGGCAGTCAAAAACCCTTTCTTGAAGATCTAATTCTTCAAAGCTGCCTCGTGATTTTCGAATCATATGCGGACAGATCCTTGAAGAGAAAAATAGACTTGCCTTACCTTTGCTTCGTCGTTCCAGCCGTTGAAGTCTGCCACACGGTCGAAGAGGTCCATCCAGTGCACCGCATCTTCAGTGGGAAGTCCTTGGAAGGTGGGGGGCTCCCGGGGCTGCACGAAGACAACCGGTGCTGTTGATTAGACCATTTTCAAAGTTGATGTCTTCCGGTGTTGAACGGGTTCAGGCAGCAAACCGTGTTCGGGTTGTAGCCCTTGAAGTCGGCGGCTGGCTCAGTGACCTGTCGGCTGGTCCCCCAGGGCGACAGGAACAAGGCTGGGGTCTTCGCTTGAAGGATCAAGTACAGCACCTCCACCAGATGTCACGTGGTGATGACAAGGTCGATGACATAAATGAAGAGTCAGTGACTGCACAGAAGAAACTCCTTATTGGGCTGACTTGCGCACGAAAAAGAACTAAGCAACTCGGCGACGGCGATAGCAAAATAGCAACAAGCGTGCTCGTCGATCGTCGAGCTAAGGAACGCCCGTCGCACTCATCAACGCTTCATTTAAAGGCTGCTCATAACAATCCAGATAACGTCGCAAACTGCTACTAGCACAACCTTGAATATTGTAGAAACATACACGACTGATCAGAATCTTCGAGACAGATCTCGGCGCATCGTTTGCGACTAAGAAAATAACGCGTCGTATCGCGACAACGAGCATGAACAAACACGGGATACAAAATTGATAACGCGCCAGCATCACAATGATAAGGCCGCAAGCCAGCGGCTGTCAAACAGAAACATTTAAAGATTTAAACAGTTCGTGGCAATATTAAAGGCTTTACCGCGACAAAGGCCGTTAAAAATTCAATTATAATTTCCATTTGCGGTAAACAACTTAAACATAACGACAATTTTTATAATAAATGTTTATCCCTCGCGCCACCTAGCCTAATCCTGCCCTTTTACGAGTCATCGCTTACCCATTACTGTTAAGGCCTTCATGGACCCATTAATAATCAGGGGTATGCCGTGCCTAATGACACACTCTAGGAAATACACGAAAAAAAAGACCGCCTTTTGTTAAACGTAAGCCCCAAAAGATTTTCTTTCAGGCGATGTTTACATGGGTTGTAATGGAGCTGAGTGTGTAGTGCGGCTTTGCAGTCCTCGGATAATACCTGAAGCCTACTGAATTATAGGATATAGGCAAACGTCATGTTTGTAAACAAAGGTGGCGCTGTGATCAGCAGCGACATTGACAGTTGACAGTTGACAGCCGTGTGGTGCGGACGCGTGCTCCATCGCTCCTCCGATTGCACGTGGCTACCGGAAACGGACGGACTGGCGACAGCGGGTGCTTCCGAAGCGTCAAATAGATGAGTTCTTCCTTTTATTAACTTTATTTCGTTTTCAGCTAGTTAGGTTAATGCAGCCTAAAGAATAGATTTTAGCACTTGGTCCTAGTGGCCTGGTTTTTCGTGCCGGCAGCTAGGTTTTCTTGGCGTTCATTATTTAGCTATCTTGTTTAGATAAATATTTTTTGTAGGCTATTGGCATTCGCAGAATTGGGTTTTAACGCGTGTTTGCTAGTCGTTTCTCGTGTCTTCTTTTGGCAATTTGTATATTCTAAGAATTCGTAATAGATATAGTTCAGTCGATACATGCTTAAGATACGCAATCAAAAGAAGGTAAAGTGTACTCAGTGTGAGGCGCAGGTTAATCTCAAAGAAACGCGTTTTGACTCTGTAGGTGAAGCGGAAGGCAGCGCCTTTTGGTGTCGGTGTTGCGTACTGAGTGCGCGTCTAGATTGACTTGATCAAGAAAGGGGCAGTTTAGTGTCTCGTGTGGATGATTTAGAAAATGAAGTACGTTTGTTAAGAGCGCAAAATCAGAACCTGCTTGGACAGCTTAATCAGATTGAAAAAAAAGGGGCCGACTTTATCCTTGAAACCAACGAGGACGAACATTCCAATGCGGGCCACGTGGCTGGGGCCAGCACTGGCATGGAAGGCATAAGCAAAGTAGGTCACGCGGATCTGAACCGTCAGGGTAATTTAGAAGCAGCTAAGACGCCGGAAAAAAAGGAAGAAGTAAGGAAGAATGAAAATCCCAGAGATAAGGACTCAGATAGCCGAAAGCAGGAGCCAACAATTGGAAGAGGGAGAGAGAAGGCCCAGGTGCTTATCGCGGGAGATTCTAACATGAACAGGTGCAAGCGAGATATCTTGGAACGTGTAAGCGGGGATAAGAGAGTGTTGGTTGGAGCCTTCCCAGGGAGAACAATGAGGGCAGTGGTAAAATAGAGTAAAAATAGGCTGTTGAAGAATTCCGCAGAGCGCAGTATGGTAATAGTAGCCGCGGGGCTAAACAATATCCAAAATGGTGACGCTGCAGGAGTGGTGTAAAGTTTACCTAAGGGAGTTGACGAGATCAGGGAGATAGCACAGCAGACGCAGATAGTTGTATGCACAGTACCAGAGGTGCTAGGATTCAACAGAAAGATGGAAAAGGACGGGGTGACAGTTAATCAGGACATAAGAAAGTTAGGCCTGGAGAAGCGTTTCGAAGTGGTTGAGGTAAGCAGGGAGGTACATAAAGCAGGTTTTGGGAGGGCTTTTCAGCGAGATGGCATTCATTTTAACAGAAGGGTGGGAACAGAGATCGGCTGGCGCCCGGCAGGCAGGGCTGTAGCTTTTTTAGGGGGTCCGCGAGGACTCCGTGCACAGAGGTAGTTAGAAGTGAAACAGAAGAAAGTGTATTAATGGAGGCTGAGCCCCCAAAAATTGCAAAGAGTAGGTCGAGAAAGAACAGTACAAAAGAGAAATTTAGCACTAGGATCAGCTACATAAACATGCAAGGAGGTAGAAAAAGAGCGAAATGGCTAGAGATAGCACAGCAGCTGAAGGATGACGAAATAGGTGTGTACGCTCTTTGCGAGACTCATCTCTGGGATCTAGAAGATCCGCCGTTTATAGAAGGCTACGTCTGGGAAGGGTGCAACAGAACGAGAACGGGAAAAAAAGGGTGGAGGGGTAGGTATGTTGATACACCAGGGAACAAATTGGCAAAGAATTAAATCATCTTGTAAAGAACATATCTGGGTTTCAGGAACAATTGCCGGTATAAGGAAATGGCTAGGGGTAGTTTATTTAGGAACAGGACATCAATGCAGGCAAGAAAACAGGGATCTCTTTAATGTCTCAGTGACGATATAAGCCAGTTTGGAAACGGGGCCAATATTCTACTAGGGGACATGAACGGCCACATCGACGATCTGGATGGATACACGGAGTGTAACGGCAAGCTAATGCTAGATTTCTGTGAGCGACACGATCTAGTTATAGTAAATAGAGAAAAAAGAATGTGAAGGCCAAATCAAATGGGAATTCCGCACCAGGCACACGACCATTGACTATTGTCTAATGTCGCAGGAAATTTATAGCAAGGTCACAAAAATGGAAATAGGCGAAGAAGGGGAGTGTAGTCTGGGAAGTGATCATAAACGTATTAGTCTGCAGATGGGGCCCTTGATGAAAAGAGAAATGGAACTTAGACAAAACGTAAACGCAAAATTAAACGACGATCAAATAGCGCAGATAGCAGCAGACATAGAGGAAGCAATAGAGAAAAGCCCCATGGAAGACTGGGATTATGAACAGGTAGAACTACTCATAAGGAGTAAAATTCAGGAGGTTAAAGTTTCAAACCGCTGGAATGCAAAGAGGAAGCCACGGAGATGGTGAAATAAGGAAATCAGGAAAGCAATTGAACAACGACGGGCTGCTTCAAGGGAACACCGAATGGCAAAGAAAGCACAGGTATCTCAGGAGGAAATCGACTAAAAATGGGAATCATATCGACAAAAGAAACTTCAAGTGCAGGCCCTCGTCCAAAGTAAAATAAGACAGTCCACCGATCGCTGGATGGCTGATATACACGATGCCTCTAGAGGCGGAGCAAGAAAATTCTGGACCATATAAGCTGGCTAGGGAAGAAGAATCAAAGAAAGCAGGATCGGATTCAAGATAACGAGGGAAATTGTTTAAAGGGAGATAACGCAGTGAACTACATTACATCAGTTATAGCCGAGTCATTTAAGAGCGACGATAGGGTAATCTCCGCAAATCAGGAAGCAACAGAAGGTAGCAGAATACAAAGCAACTTAGAAATGACCAATCTAAACTGGAAAAAGGCAGAAAAAAATACTCCCAAAAACACATCTACAGGAATGGATAGAATTCCGATCAAGCTGATTAATGAACTCCGTCCAATAAGTAAGGAAACGTTGTTAAAAGCTCTGGAAACAGTCATAACAAATAAGCAAATTCCGGACAGCTGGCGGCAGAGTAAAATGAATTTGATTTATAAAGGGAAAGGCGACAGGATACACATAAAATTCTACAGGCCGATTACCATAACATCTGTTATGTACAGGTTAGCCATGCAGACGGTGAAATTAAAGATGCAAGCATAGGTTGAAAGTAACAAGATGCTCGGAGAACTTCAGAATGGCTTTATAAATGGTAGGCGCTTAGATGATAGCCTGTTCGTGCTTACCCAATGCATCGAAATATCTAGAGTGGAAAATAGGCCTTTGTATTTGGCCTTCCTGGACATAAACGGGGCGTACGACAACGTAAGCAGGGAACTCCTGTGGAACATATTAAAAAAAGAAGGTATCGGTTATGAGATAATAGAGTTCCTACAGGAAATATGCCGGGATAACAAAGTAGAAATTACGTGGGAAGGGATAAGAAGTACGGAGGATGTCAAAGTATGCAAAGGATTAAGACAAGGCTGTCCTCTATCACCGGTGCTGTTCATGCTTTATATGATATACCTGGAACGGAGGATACAGGACAGTAACCTAGGTTTTAACCTGTCATATAGATTAGGTGGAAAGGCGGTAGAGCAGCGCTTCCCCGGTTTGATGTATGCAGACGATATTGTGCTGCTAGCTGAGAGTCTTGAAGAATTGCAAACTCTGGTTAAGTATTGCGGAGACGAAGGGGACGCTCTAGGCTTCAGTTTCAGCGCACTTAAGTCGGGTCTGATGATTTTCAACGGCTCAACTGATCAGGGTCTTAAAATACAAGGCCATGAAATACCTAGAGCAGCAGAATATAAATATCTGGGGGTATGGGTAAACGAAGGAGTGGCATACATTGGAAAGCATGAGCAATCACTTAAGGCCAAAGGGCGAAGGAATGCCGTGATAATGAAGCATAAGGCATTGTGGGGATACAATAGGTATGAGGTTTTGAGGGGTATTTGGAAAGGAAATATGCTGCCCGGACTTACTTTCGGAAATGCGGTTGTGTGCCTAAAATTAGAGGTACAGCCGACGTTAGAAACAAATCAGAGATCCGTTGGACGATTAGCACTAGGTGCTCACGGCAAAACTACAAATGAGGCGGTACAGGGAGATATGGGCTGGGCATATCTTTCGAAGTACGGGAAGCTCAGAGTAAAATATTATATAAGGAACGCCTGAGGAAATTGAACAGTAACAGATGGGCAGCTAAAGTATTTAAATACCTGTACCTAAAAAGCGTTGACTCACAATGGAGGAAAAGAACTAGGGAACTAACTAGTAAATATGCTAGTAACAAGGACGGAGAAATAAAGAGCATTAAGCAACAGGTAAAAAACACAGAAGGTAAACATTGGATAAATTCGACGGAAAAGAAACAGAGTGTGGAATTATACCGAAAGGAAAAATGCAGATCAGGAAGGAAGATTTCTTTGATAACTCAAGAGGCAGTGCCCTACTTTTTGAAGCTAGATCAGGGTGCCTTAGAACACGAAGCTACCAAAGAAGTTTAACAATGGAGATGACGCATGTGCTGTATGTGGAAACTCCAGTGAAACAATTGACCCTATTATACTCGAATGCAATGGTATCTATCCGGAAGTTGATGCAGGCGCAATCACTGTTCCTGAAGCTGTGGGGTTTAGAGTGAACAGTGGCCAGGTGAATAAACCGGCGGTGGAAACTAGCAAAAAACGGCTGGAAGATTGGTGGCTTAAAAGCAGGGAAGTGACATAATGGTAGTAATGTAGGAGCAAAATTTAATAAATATAATGGTGGTTTAGTTAACCATTCTAAATCAATAATTAAGATATACGGAGAAAAATGAGCATGATAGCTACTGCTACCTTCCCCGAAAGGGGACGCTCCTATATTCCATCCCATAAAGCCCCTCAATAAACTAAAAGTAGCGCCAACATGTGAAGTTTGCCGCCCGCCTCCTCTCCTGCGCTCTCCTTCGTCGTTCGACCCTCTCATTGGCCGAGCGCCGTCACGTGCGCTCGCGCGCTTTTTTTTTTTGCTGGGCGTGCAGCTTCTTCCTTTCCAGCGGGGCGGGCGGCGCGCGCGCGGCACATATCGCCGTGTGTTTTGCTGCCACGCGAACTGCTACTAAATCGTTCCCGCTGGCTATTTAATTTTTTTTTTCATGCATGTTGCGCTCTTTGGCCGGCGGCTGATAGAAGCACGGTGGTGAAGGCGAGTTCAACCAACGCAGACATCGCGTACAAATGGTGTCATGCACTGACAGTTGAAAACGGAACCGTTTCAGTGCAAAATATAAAAAAAAAACTGCTACCACGCTTCTCAAGTTTCACGGTAGCTTACAATTCAGTCCAACCTGCAAAGAAATCACACAGACTGCAGCTCCGCAGCCTAGTTAATTTTTTTTTTCAAGCATGTTGCGCACTTTTGTCAACGGCTGACGGACTCAAGGAGGTGAAGGCGAGTTAAATCGACGCCAAAATCGTGTACGTATGGTGACACACCATGGCAGCTGAACACGGCACCATCTCAACGCCAAATATAAAAAAAAATAGCTGCTACCTCCCTCCTCAAGTTTACCGGTAGCTCACAAGTCAATCAAAGCTGCAAAGACTCCGCACAGACTGCAGCTTCCGCCGCCTATAGTTAATTTGATCTGCAGCTGAAGTTGAAAATACATGGAAGACAGCTGCTGTCATACTTCTTAAGTTTACCGGCAGCTCGCAATCCAGTCAACGCTGCAAAGAAACCATACACAGACTGTTCCAAAATTGTTCCTGTCCGCCGCCTAGTTACAAATTTTATAAAGCATGCCGCTGAGTGGCCAAATGTGACGAACTACGGACACACGGAGATGACGGCGAGTTGAACCAACGCCGAAATCATGTATATGTGGTGTACGTATGACACTCACAGCTGAAACTATTCTGGCGGGAAATCCCTGTCAACATTCGGTAATTATGTTTCAGCAGTGAGTAATATTTTAACCTGAACACATTGCGACAAAATGCAAGGCTCTGGTGAGACCCGCTGCCTCGATCGGCGCGCGCGCGGCGCTGATCGAGACGGCTGTGAAGGGCGCCTGCTCCGGAGAGCGCGCGCTAGTCGCGCACCCCGTAGGTGGAGCCACGGTCGAAATGCGAGAGGAGGAGCGGCGCCGCCGGAGGAGGAGAGAGGAGATGGCGCTACTTTTAGTTTATTGAGGGGCTTTACCATCCCATCCATCCATCCATCCACGTGCCAGAGCGTCGTCTGCTCGAGTGCTCCTACGGGATATGGTTTGCTAATACGCTTCCCGTATGGCTGCAGAATCATTCATGTTTTCCTTTCGACGCAAAGACCTCGCCTCGTCGCGTGAAGGCGTGATGGCCGTGGTCGCACTCTCACCTTGAGCTGTTGCCTAGCAACCACCGCAGCTGTCGGCGCGCCGAGCGGATGGCAGCTGCGGAGTTGCTGTCGCTCGCTTCGCCAGTTGTGCGCACGCGTGGTAGAGACGAGGAAGTGTGTCAGTGGGTGTATACACGGCCGCTCGATGGAAGCGCACTGGGTGCGGCCTGCTGCGTCGCGCCGCCGATAATGGGCAAGCGCGTCCTTGGGGAGTTTACAGTTGCGCCCGCTATTTCTGCTGAGGGCGCCACTGTTCGGGGACACGTCGCCGCCAAGTCGCCGGCTCTGAGCGCGCGGTTTGCTTCCTTTCTGGGCGCGTTCGCCTCGCGTCTGCGTGGTACACGCAAACTTTTTTTGTGTCCGCGTGTGCAAGCATGCTAACGTTGACACTGGATGAGTTTGTTTTTTAAGGCGAAAGCCATTCTAAGCTCGTGGAGCGAAAATCTACGCGCAGAAGCTGTGCCTGTTATCTGTGCGTCGCATCTGTGCACTGGTGTGCCAGTCGCAAAAGCGGACGTGCAAGGAGGGAGATTAGGAATGAAAATGATTGATGGTATAGGTAATCAATAAAAGTTATAGACATTGATAGCGGTAATGACTAATGCTAATGACTAATAATGATTAATAATGACTAAAATGATTTGTAATGACCAGTATATCAAACTACGACATGTAATGACCGCAATTGATTAGAAATGAGTAAAAGTGCTTAGCGATGTGTGGTAATGACTATAGCTAGGCATGACTCATCATTACTGTTAATGATTGCAAAATGACCAATATGTGAAACGACGACATGTAATGACCACTGCTGGTTCTAAATGAGTAACGTGCTTAGTTATGAGTGATAAGGGCTACAATGACTACGCAGGCATACTCATCATGACTGAGAAACGACCAATATATCAAACGACGACTTGAAATGACGAACTGTGGCAAACGATGAGAGGCAAATGATAGGAGAAGGGTAGGCTTTCGCCGTTCTCCGCTGATGAGACATCTAAGAGACGCTCTAATTTTATCTGCTGAGCTCGCTCAGGCAAACACAGCAGCGAGGAGTGGAAATGCACTTGCTTCCTCTGAAATAAAAGCAGCGCTGAGGTTAAAAAGTCCAGATGCTGAAGCATAATGCTCTGTCAGCTGCCATTGAATTTGCTACAAGGGACCGCAGATTGGACTTGTTGGTGATTCATTATAGGTTAACCCTGCAAAAAACGTGACGGGAGCACAGGAGAAGAAGACGGCACAACCGCGCTAGTTGTGTCGTCCTCTTTTCCTGTGTTCCCGTCACGTTATTTAACCTATTTAGTTATCAGGGAGCTGGCCAGTGAACTAGGATTTTTAACGATGTGTTGTGAAGCAGATGAACACGACGAGGTAGCGCCAGAAGTTTTTCTCGCAGGTTATGTTGCGAGGACATATCAGAAAAAGCTACGAAGGGTTTTTTTTTATATAAGCATGCAATTTGTTCTAAATTTTGCCGCGCTAGTCTGAGTGGCCTTGCAAGTAAAGGAGCCTGTGCATACAACATTTTTTTATACTGTTGATACTGTTTGAGCCGATGCGATAAAATGAAAAGCCACGTTCCACAGAAAATCCGGCGCCCGCACTGCCGGCGGAAAGTCGAAAAAAAAAAACCTCTCTGGTAAGAGGCACTTTAGTTGGTGATATGGCCAGACACCTTTGGCGCAATGAGAACACATGACATGTTCAATGTGGCAGGAGCTGCCAAACCAGACAGAGTCAATAAGATGTAAGGGTGAAATGGGAATTATTGAAAGCGGGACCCTTAGATCCCAAGTCAGGCACACTATACTCCTGTAGGGCACGTTCGTACGGCTTCGGTAAAGAGGGGCTTCATAAAGCTATGTGTAGGGTGCTATTTCATATAATGCGGTGGATTAAGGCTGCATTCTAATGATATGCGTCAGAGGCAGCAATTACTGAATACAGTGAATAAGCAGGCAGCAAAGTGCGGGCACTCTAACGAGGCTCCTCAAGGAGACTTAGGAACCCCAATGTTTTGTTTATCACTACCAGGTTGTTGCTTAATTTATGCGATATTTGGTAATGGTTTTGAGGCGACATGTCAGTCGTGCAAGAGCCTGTTGCAGGAATTATGAGTCAACTGGACCAGTTACAGGTTAATGAAAACCAAAGCCAATGGAGGCTTGATGTACCCCGCAAAGGAAGAAATCAAGCTTTGTCAGCTTACGAGCACCTTCATTAACAGGATGATGAAGTCTGAAGAGGTCCGGCGAAGTAGCAAGCTGTGTAACCTTTTGGTTTCATCATTGTTTTGTCACTGTACACTGTACCTGCAGCTAATCTATAAAAACAATGATCGTGCCCATGCTAAGGCGCTATGCAAGATATCGTTAAGTTGCTGCCCCCACTGATAGCGAGCTGGGCTGGAAATGTCAACTCAACAGTAGAGCGATGTTATGGCAAAAACCTCTCTCAAGAAAGGTTTTTCGTCTGCGATTGGTAATTTTCTTCCTTTTTTTGTGTGGCCATTAAATAAGCGTACTCGGCTGCTCGCTGAATCTCAGCTGCAGTTGCGCTCTGACGCGTGAACATTCTTGTGATCACAGCTAAGAGTTTCACAACAGCAACACTCGATGCGCGTTCTTCCATTGAAAACAACGAACCAGCAAAATTGTATGGGTTTACGAGCAGCCAATAAAAATAGTAATAAAAACTTTCGGCGCATATGTGTAGCACTTTGAGGCAGACCGGCTCTGTCAAGCGCGCTTACTTTGTCCGGTCATGCAAAATGCGGGAAGCTATGACGGATAGCGTTCTGGCGTACAAAGTTTAAGGTCTCCAACTGAGTCGAAGATCCCAGATTATCATCTAGATTTGACCTAATAAACATCTTCATATTTCCACCGTAAAATTTGTCACTATGAGATAGGAAGGTTGGTTACATGTCGCACTTTCACAGAGGCTGCTCATAGTGGGACATTTTTTATTAGATAGCGCTGGTAGCTTAGAATAGGTTGATATCAATTTGTGTATAAAAGCTGTATGCAGGAATGAGTAAATGGTATGAAAATTACACACAGAATTCGCGACATTATTAAGTGGTTATGCATTAGGCTACCATGGCAGCTGAACAGCTTCGAATTGTTCACAGCCGGGTCACATTTTAATGTGACGAACAACTGGATTCGAACCGTAAAACAGCGCGAACAACGGTATAGACAAGAACAAGAAAGACACGGGAACGTCTACCAACTTGCCCAATTGAACATTCTGGATTCAAATGCAACATCATGGTAATGAGCGCTCTCCAATCGATTGGCCTTGAACCACCATCACTATAAGTTTTTCGGGGTACACTCCAGTATACATCCTTGCCGAGCAAGCGCTAGGTGCTGACATGGTCCCACTAGACATGACAGTGTATACTAATTCTTGTTGCCAAATTGTGTGAAGCGGGGCTCTTATATCCTTAAAATAATAGGCTTCTACCACGCCGACGCCTCCCGCAAAGCGCAGTCAGGCGCAGATCTCTGTGCGCGGCTGTCCCCGAACGGTGGCGCCGCGGCGGTGGCGACTGGAAGTAGGCGCCTCCCGCCTGTTTCGGGCGACGTAGCAGGCCGCACCTAGTACGCTTCCATCGAGCGGCCGTGGTGTATATATACATTTCGGCCTAGCTGGAGATGAGCCATGAGATGAGTCGGCAAGACTGAAAGAAGCCAGATTTCGGCGTCGGAACGGAACAGGTAGAAGACAGTGTGCCGAAGAGAGCAAAGAAGAGCGCATCAAACGGCTAGATTAGCGTCGTAAAGACGACGCGGCTAGACGAGCTCGCTTAGCCTCAGAAAGTGAATGTGACAACGGTCGAAGACGATGCTTCAAGTTCGGCGACTCTGAAGGCAGCCAGAGACAACGCCTAATCACAAGCGAATCCTAAGCGTAGGTAAGCAAGTTGCTTTGGCAACAACACTTGGTTAACCACAGTTCAGTTCAGTTCAGTCGTGTCCGACTCTTTGTGACCCTATAGACCATGTCACGCTACGCTTTCCGGTCTCTCACTCTCTTCCTAACATCACCTAACCACAGTTGGCAATTTTTTTCTGCTTCAGGATGGGGTAGAAAGTTACAAGGTCTCTAAAGTGTCTCTTAAGAGGAGAATGGTAAAAGCATACTCTTCCTCTTCTATAATTTGCCTCATATCAGCATTCATTGCAGTGCTATACGCAACCATAATTGGTTTACAGGCAAGGAAAGGCGCAGTATCTGTCACACTTTCTCCGGCAAATGTGCCGGAGAAACCATCGCTCCTTAGCGTGGCGTTCATTTGCGCGCGTTCAATTCGCAAGATTGCAGATGGAAGGAACACTAGACAAAGAGAACACATTTCGCAGAATCTCGTGCACAGGTGCAATGCCTGAAAGAAGAATCGACAGAATTCAAGCAGAGATTTTGCGCACACCACACGCGCATGGGATTTCGTTCCACGAGCCTAAATATGCGCTTGCCATAAAAAGCAAATATGTCCACTGCCAATCTAACGAGTATGCTTCCGATCCCCAGCAGAGCACGCTAGGCGACTACTCAACGACAGGCCTCTCTTTTTGTCATTGCCTATTTATGACACGTAATATTTCACAAAAAAAGCCCCAAGTACATCATGATCACATGGCTATGAATACATGTAGGGACATCATGACCAGCAAGCTTTAGCCAGGCTTCGTGTCATTAAAGCACCTACAACGGCAACAGAGGCTCTACCCTAGAGACCCAGTCGTGACGTTCTGCAGACTATTTTTGCTAAGAGAAAAACTGATACATACTTAAAATCGAGCATGTCTTGCATCCTTGTCACAGTGACAGCCTGTCATTATGCAGTATACTATCTAATGCTGTGCGAGTGTAGTGGAAAATCTTCTTTTATAGCCCGTGCAAATGCACCCCGAAAATAAACCCCTTCCCAATAATGTAAAGAACATCGTTTCAGGTTGCAGGTTTCTTGCTTATTAGACAATGTCTTCCTTATGATAAAAAGTTCCTAGAGCACGGCAGATGTTGCAAAGGAGAAATGCGAAAGCCCGAGCGTCACGGCTTCACCCTTTACATTGCACTCCTCTTGTCGAACATAACCAGCATTTCTTTGAACGCGAAAGTTAACCCGCCTTCTATTATGAGTTTACAAGAAAGGAAAGGCGCAGTATCTGTACTCGTGGATTATTTTAAGACATCTCGCGGCCAAATCTCGCCCACGCGAGATTTTCACCATGAGCTAGAAAGGCTTTCATCCTAATAAATACTTCACATGAGGAAGCGTGCCTGTTCCTGGTCCTACGGGGCTTGGACGGCAGGTCAACGCAGCTTGCGGCGGGGGCTAGCCAGCCACCGAATATTTATCTGCTCAAAGGATAATGGGCCGCCAAACAGGAACACAGCTGCCGGTTCTTCTCTGAGTACCTCGAGCCGCGGACAATGCCCACAAATCTGTTTGCAGTCGCCTTCAAGTTATAAGAAAAGCAGCGGATCTCCTTCAACATGATTGACTAAATTTCTACCACGGCTTTCCTGCGGATTGCCGGTGTTGGCTTACGACCGTAGATTTGATCGTGATCATCACTGTGATTCTTGTTTACGCTCAGATAGAGGCGTTCGGCCGTGAGCTCGCCTGGGGACAAAGATCATCAATGAAACCACAACCCAGATGTTGAAGGAAAGTGCGAAGCGAGGGATGCCTCTGAGGATAAGGTGCTCGCCTGGTAACCGGATTAACCAGTTCGGATGAGAGCGCGTTGGCGGCGATTCGATGGCGGCGAAACGCAAAAGCGTCCGTGTGCTGTGCGCTGTCGGTGCACGCAAGAAAGCAAAGGTAGTCGAAACTATTCCGTTTCACTCCAGTATGCCATTCTCTCTCTGTCTTCCTCCTCTACGTTTTATCTCTATCCTTGCAGCGTAGCTCCGGGGTCCACTAGGAAGTGTAACAGATAGTAGTGTTCCTGTCACGGTGTAAGAGTAGATTCGGGCTCAGAGGAGAATGATGGGTGCAGGAGCGCGCTAAGCAGCAGGAAAGCGCGAGGAAAGGAAAAGGAAAGGGGGGGGGGGGGGGTCGCCGGAGGCAGCGCTAGCAGCGACTGACTGATGCCACTGCCGCTGCTAGCGAGTCAAGACAACGCATAAAGAGGAGGAGGGGGTCTCCCCCATCACCCGTTAATAATTAGGAGGGAATATTATTAACGATACTCCCTTAACGGTGCGCACGCTCCCAGACACCCTTAGAATGAGTGGGGGTAGTTGTTCCGGTCGCAAAGGAGATGTCCTCGACCTGCGTGGCAAGCTCAGCAGGAATTCAACTACCTTGTAGTGACAGAAGGGGGTGGCCGTTTGGTGCCCAGCTGTCGCCGGTTCAAACCAGAGTAAGGATCGGAGTCAGAAGTAACAAACAAAACACAATTTATGCACAGCAAGAGACGATACAAAGGAATACAAATTATCACTTGAAATGCACAGACGAGAGGTTCACAGAATAACAAACGCTAAGCATGCAATTACAGAATGATTCAATAACCCAGAGGCTTTACAACAGATCAAACACGAGAGAGTTAAACAAACACCAAATTGTTCACCGGGCACTGTTGCAGTCCGACGCCTCAAGAGTCATGATATGGCCGCCATACAAGACGAACGCCGCTCCCTTGCAGGTCCGTGGGCTTGCCAGCAGCGGGTGATCCCCGGGAGTCCAGCCGAAGCACAGGCGAACACGTTGCAAACACTGACTGACTGACTGACTGACTGACTCAACAAGTTGTTGTTGTTGTGGCTGTAGGAAGAAGGAAAAGAAAATGCACGGGCCTGCTACTGGCTCTGCAGCTGAGCCACCTCCGCTGCCTCGTGCAGATAGAAGAGAATATAGAGAAGAAAGAAAAGGAAGAGGGAAAGAAAGACGCGCGCCGCAACAACAGCCGTCGTCTTCCACCAGCGGTGGCGTGTGCAATGACGGCCTACAACAGATAAAAATTCGGTGCCAGGCTAGCCCCCGCCGCAAGCGGCGGTGACCAACCTATACCAGCCCCATCAGGGGAGAAACCATCGACAGCGACACCTCTGCGTGTGTGTGACTCAACAAGCGGCGCGGTCTCTTTAAATAGGGCGCTGCGTCTGTTTGTTAGCACGCGTCAAAGCTAGCGCGCACACACACTTAGCTTCGCTGGTTATAGCGCTCTCTCCTCCTCCAGTCGAGCCGCGCGCCGTCATTGGCTAGGTCCCATAGAAGATTCTGGAATTTTCTGGCGTATTCCAGACCGATGAACTACCGTCCTTCCCGGGCAATGGGAAAGAGGGTCACGGCAACGCGTACGAAGCTACGCGCTCTCCCGCGCGGGGAAGGAGGCTTTTCTCTCCATGCTTTCCACGCGACGCCGCGCGGGCCTCGCGACGCGTACCGGCTTGATGAAAATGTGCGTCGATTTCATGACACCCCCTCTTCCTGCTTTGTTGCGAGAGTGCTCTCCGGTTGCCGAAACGCCGGCTGGCTATCAGCGGATCACGGTGCGTGCGTTACGTTCTTACTCGCTTCACTCGTTAGCGGTGTCGGCGACATCAGTCAGTCGTTGCTGCTACCTGTTCGTCGCACAACGTTCATTCCTTTCTTTCATTTATTTACCCTTAGGGCTTTCGCATTACAGAGGGGTGGGAGTGGTAAAACAAAACAAAATCAAGTACAAGAGGAAGCATGACACAAAATGGTTCTATTGAAAATAGCTCAAAACGAAATACAATTAGGAATATAGTATACATAAGTCAACGAAAAGCAACCAAACAAAAATATACAAAATAAATACGTGAAACAACTTGGGATTAATCAAATTCCAATAATGCGGTTAATGCGGCTCTGAAACGCGCAGGGTCGATAATGCAAGTAACTTCCTGTGGAAGATGGTTCCAGTCATTGCATGCTTCAGGAAGGAAGGAATTAAAGCAGGTCATTGTACTAAAGTGGGGAACAACAACGTTTTGAATGTGGTCGATGCGAGGCGAGATGAAAGATGGCTCTTTTATACGGGTAGCCTCCAACTGCGTGTTGTGGTAGTATAGCTTGTGGAAAAGACAAATGCGTGAAAGTTTACAGCGAGTAGACAGTGATTGAAGCTTGAAGTTAGGTTTCATACGCGTAACACTTGCTGCCCGATGACAATTTTCAACTATGAAACGGGCGCTTCGATTCTGCACATCCTCTAGTTCTTTTATTAAAGGGATATTACCGGGGCCCCAGATCGAGGATGCATACTCGAGTTGCGGACGGATAAGTGCGGTGTACAGTAACATTTTGAATGAACGTGTCGATGAAGAGAAATTTTTGCGGGCATACCCAAGCATGCGATTAGCCTTCGAAGTGATGTGCTTGATGTGGAAATTCTAAGAAAGATTATAAGATACGTTAATGCCAAGGTATTTGTAGGATGATACCGATTCGAGACGAGTACTATTAAGAAAGTAGTCTGGATCTGTTTGTTGGTTACGAGTGACAAGCATGCATTTGCATTTAGATGTGTTTGATTCCATCTTCCATGATTGGCACCAGCCATATATTTTGTTTATATAAGTTTGTAGGCACGAAATGTCATTCGTGTTATTAATTAGTCTATAAATTACGCAGACGTCGGCAAACAAGCAGATATTAGATGAGATGTTACGAGGCAAGTCATTCATGTAGATCAAAAATATTAATGGCCCAAGAACCGATCCTTGTGGGACGCCTGAATGCACAGGCGCTGATTGTGAGTAGTGATTGTTTACACAGACGAACTGAGTTCGGTTACTAAGGAAGGCACGAATCCAATTGAATATCTTAAGATCAAGGTTAAGGTGGCTCAGTTTCAAAAGCAAAAGAGAATGACTAACTTTATCTAAGGCTTTTGAGAAATCTAAGAATAGGCAATCTGTTCTGAATCCAGAGTTAGAAAGGTGTGAAGGTCATTAGTGGAGGTCATTAACTGTGTTTTACACGAAAAGAATTTGCGAAATCCATGCTGCCTTGGAGTAAAGAACTGGATAGCTTCTAAAAAGTTAATAACTTGAATAAATATAAAGTGCTCAAGAACTTTACATGAGACGGAAGTAAGTGAAATGGGACGATAATTACCTGGATCGTGAGTATCTCCAGATTTATGCACCGGAATGACTTTTCCGGTAAGCCAGTCATGCTGAAGGATATGATGACCTAAGCATTGCGAGAAGAGACATTCCAGTATAATAGAAGAATACTCAACAGTACTTTTAAGGAATTTGATGCTGATGTCATCGATGCCGCATGAGGATGACACTAAGTTGGTTAATGAGACTCCAAATTCCTTCTGATGAAATGACAATGACGTCTATTGGTAAGAAGGGATATGCTTGCTGTGAATATACCGTTGAAGGACCGGTGGAGCTGGAGAAAACCTTGATGAAAGTGTCATTGAAAACAGCTGCGCGGAATACTCTTTTTTCTTATTGTAAAGACGGTTAAGATACCCGTTGTACCACGGAGAAGCACAGTTAGTATATACTCTCTTTAGAGCATATGCTTCTTTATGAGATCAGAAACCCTGTTTTTGAATAATTTCCAACTACAATGGGGGGGGGGGGACACTGCGGTCAAGGTACGCATGCAAACATTCATCTAAAAATGAGGCCAGATTGATGTTAATAAAATGAACGTCATACTTACTGTAATCTCTGATATGTTTGAAACGCCTACGCGAACGTGTTACTGGCAGAGAGAGAGAGAGTGAAGTGCATTATCTCGTGATCGCTTAGACCAGGTAAGATGATAATAGTTGGCATGATTTCTGGCGACGACGTGAGGACAACATCTAGAAAGGATGACGTGGAGGGAGTGACGCATGTTGGTAGTTCAACGAGCTGCGACAACCCAAAATCAGAACATATGGAAAGGAAATTTTCAGAATGCGAACATGACGAAACCAACACGGATTTGCTTTGATTCCATTGAAGGTCTGGGTAGTTGAAATCCCCTAACAGAAAGACAGACACACCCGGAAAGCGAACAGAGGTTTGATTGAGGCAATCGTGCAAATCATCACAGAAACTGGCTGGGCAAGACGGTGGTCGATAGCACACACCGAAAATAATTTTTCTCAAACCTAACTTTATGCAACACCACACAATTTGTAAACTTGTTAAGGTAAAACAAAAGGTTTCGATTTGTTGATTAACAGCAAACAATACACCGCCACTGTGCATCGCAGATCTGTCGCATCGGAATATGTTGTAATTCTTTTCGTGCAGAAAGAGTTCACTATCTAATACCTTATCAGACAACCATGTCTCAGTAAGAGCAATAATATCAGCGTTACAATCATTTATCAGATCACACAAGTCGTCTCTTTTGGGCAAGATACTGCGTATGTTAGTGAAGAAAAGATTCGAGGCAGTGCTCTGAATAGTAGTATCGCCACCCCTGGCTAATGCCTACTTTCCCACATCAGGTAGAATGCGACAAGAACGGAGGGTGCGTGGGTGCTCACTGTCGGCATTGTACAGTGCAGGCCCAAACTCGAATACAACATCAGTTTCCACGTTATAGCTGCAGCATTTTCCATTGGCAATGAATTTGTTGTGCCGTAAATTGACTGGTAGAACATACTGTTTAGCTCATTCAATTACCCGCTTTCTCGCCTTACGTTTCGATGCGGAAAAATCTTACTTTATAGACTGGTCCTTGAGCACAGATCGCTTGGAGTAAACTAGCGTTTTTTTTTGCCGGTCTCAAATTTTACCACCACAGGCCTAGTTTTGTTTTCTGCGAATCTACCGATTCTATGTGCCCGAGCAATGCAGTCACTCGCTAAAGAGAGTTCGAGTTTTTCGTTGATAAGACCAACAACGTTTTCTTCAATTTCTTCGTGAGTCTCAGAAGCGCTGTCAGGAAACCCATCAAAGATAAGGTTGTCACGCCGGGAACGATCTTCGCTGTCGTCTAAACGAGCACGCAACGCGCGTGTTTCCATTTCTACTCGTTCGAGTGCTTTACGTGTATCACAAAGATTTCGCTTCCAGTTATCAATACCAGACGTAATATTTTCGACAGCTCCAAGTCATTTTTTAATGTCGGCAATGTCACGTGTTGCCGTCTGTTGGTCTCGTTTCAACCCTGATATATCATTAGACATAGCAGCCTGCGCTGCTTCCATGGGAATGGATACTTCGCGTATGTCCTGCACCATTTCACAAATGTTAGAGAGACTCCCCATTCGGACCAGGGTTGCTCTCGATGTCAACGCATATCAACACTAAAAGATCACTGAGCGGCTGTATTAGTGCTCCGGGGCGTGGAAGCACAACTATACACCGGACATCGGATTTAAAATTTGCATATGAAGGTTGACTAACCTGCACAAAGAACAAAGACCAGCGTGAAGCCATTGCTGTCACGGTGCTTACACGCCCACTGAAGAAAGCGCTCAAGATGTTTGGCTTTATAGCTGACGTCAGCGGCACACTCGGTATTAACAATGTCACTCCGGATGCCTTGATTGCAGCGAAGTGCTTTTGCGCTGTCACATGTTTGAAGCCGATGATGCTTTTGGTAGGCAATGTTTTCTTTCTCCTCTACTTTCTCTGTTCTGTTCGCACGAGGCAGCGGAGGTGTTTCAGCTATAGAACCAGTTGTTGTTGTTGTTGTCCAAATAACTTATGGCATACCAGTAGCAGACCCGTGCCTTTTTTCTCTCGCTCTTCTTTTTCCTTTCTTCTCTATTTCTCTTCTTTTCGCACGAGGCAACAGAGGTAGCTTAGCTACAGAGACAGTAGCAGACCCGTGCACTTTCTTTTCCTTCTTCCTACAGCCAGATTAGGCAGCGGAGGGGGCTCAGCTACAGGAACAGTAGCAGGCCCGTGCATTTTCTTTTCTTTCTTCCCATAGCTACAACATCAACATTCACATGAAGCGAAAGGCGCAACATTTGTCAGAGAGAAACAAATTTTAATGCCAAAGAGTAATAATTAAGGCATGTCGACCTGGCGTGGCCCCCAGGTGGGGGCGACGCTCTAGGCCCACGAGACAAGCGCCAGCTGCGTCTGCTTGTCTGAGCGCGTAAGAAGTTGGTCCCAGCTCTCCTAGGAGGGAGCCGTGGGCACCTGAAGTGGTTTTGGGGTAACTTGAATCCACACGCCGGCGACAGGATTTTGTCGTAATGGAGCAAGTAATATATTCGCTTTGAAAAAATATCTGCTTCAAAACTGTTTTGCTGGTAGCGCTCCGTTATGTATTTAAAAGACAAAAAATGGTTTGGTTTGGTTTGGTTTGTGGGGTGTAACGTCCCAAAGCGACTCAGGCTATGAGAGACGCCGTAGTGGAGGACTCTGGAAATTTCGACCACCTGGGGTTCTTTAACATGCACTGACATCGCATAGCACACGGGCGCCTTGCTTTTCGCCTCCATAGGGCTTAGCTAAGGTCAAACCTGGATATACGTAGCGAAAAGCGAGGTCAAATCAAACGTTCCAACTCATAATTTACAGTAGCAAACAGGGAGGCATGTGTGGATAGCGATACCCATTGGTAACACTATAGTGAGGAATTTTCTGTTTCACTATATGGAGCAAACCATACCCACGGTTCCACTCAACTCGACAGATTCCAAACTAAACATCTCGCGCATACTGTAACTTACGGAGTCAAGTTTGTCAAGTGCTCTAGTCTCTCACAAACATCACCAACATGGCCAAGTGGGTTCACAAAGTCCGACGTAAGCACTTTGGACGCACTCGCGCTCTCAGTTTGCACGTGTTCGATGTAACAGTGAGTATTGGAGTCTTCTTCATGGCTATAGCGCGTCGTTCGGCTTCTTGGCGCCGTCTTCTCGCGAGGAATTCAGATGCAAGTTTCGCCTTAGCTCGATCTTTTCTTAGAGTTTCGGCGGCCAGCTTCCACGTGGTTACCTCTGGATCGGAATCGGAATTTTGCCACTCTTTTGTATCGTTTAGCAGCAGCCGCCCTCTCCTTGGCCTCCCTGTGGAACGCGCCCGCCATTTCTCCGTCAAGTGCATTATATACAGGCGGCGCACCTTTCTCGCGCATGCGCAATAGCGCGCGGCGTATCTGTGGTAAACACGCGGCCCGGATAAAGGACAGGAGGCGGCGGCGGGCGTGGCGAGGAGGCGACGTACATGCGCAGTTGCGCGCGGCGCGTCTGTTGGTCAGGCGGTGGAGTCGGCGACGCACCTGCGCCTCTCGTGACGTCTATTGGTTTGCGCGCAAGCGCAGAACTGGCGGCTCCCGCACACTCGAAAGTCTGCTCTGGCCCGCATAGTGTAGCTTTTCGCTACAAAAGTTCCTAGCTCCTGGCGGTACCTGCATTTTCTTTACTTTTTTATGACATATCTACCTGTGCATCCGCTTTCTAAGGCCCCGTACAAGGGTTCTCAGAAAACAATCTCCTAGAGATCGCGTTATAGCGTTATCCGCTTTATATCGACAAAAGTTTCCATAGAGAAATGCGCTGGAAGAAATTAACACTGACAACCACTCTCTAATAACCAAATATTACACAAGCTAATTCTTCTGCGGGGACAATAATCTACGGCAAAGGGCGACGTAGCATAACACAGCAGGCGATCTGAAAGAATGGGCAGGATAATTCGCGAAAAAAAAAAAACATTTGCTGATTCCTTGAGTAAAAGGTGATGTCCTTGCCCCCCTCCCTTTTTAGCAATATCGGTACAGGCTCATCCTGCAGCAGCATTCCCATTCTGAAACCCAAAGAAAGAAGGCATACCCACGATGGAGCTTCTGTATGTTTAGAGTAAAAAAATGCAGTACTTCCAATAACGTACTAAGTGAACACGGCGACAGTACTTGCAATCTGGCACTGAATAGCTTCCATTTTGCTATGCTGGCCCTGCTTGCATTCCTTCTGCCGTGGTTATCGGCCACTTCGTGGAACCCGATATGCCAGCCTCCGACGCCGACACTGGGTTGCTACCACGCCTGCGCATCTGACGGGATGCTTCCCTTGCATCTTGCGTTCGAGCCCTTCCTTGACGCATCTGGTCCGTACAACTGATCTTCAAACCAACTTCCGTATCGTCAGCAACGTCATCCACATCCATGTAAATAAGAGCCCAGCTGAGCAACCTTCGCTTCAGTGGACACGGCGACAGTACTTGCATTCTGGCACTGAATCGCTCCCATTTTGCTATGCAGGTGTGTACAAAGCTTCCTTTATGCGCTAAGAAAAGTAACAACGTCTGCTTAGTACTGTTTCCGTGTCCACAGGTGTTGTGCGATGTTTTTCATGAGTGCTTTTCTCTGACGCATTTACTATTGCGCGCTGGTAATGTCGAGATGAACCCTGGGCCTCCTACCTTACGCTCGGAATCACTCCTAGATATCGAATCTTTGCCCTCTGACCCCGCAGAGCAGATGAAATTTATATTTTTGTTTCTTAAAGACGCCCATACTCGCTCCTTGCAGAGTTCTAAAGGCAGACGGAATTAGCAGCTGACGTAAAAGCTATTAAATCCGGCCAGAAAACTATTGAAACAAAAATCACTTCCATTCAGGCCCGCTTAGATGTGCTTGAAGACTGTAAAAAAATTGATGAACTGAGCGTAGAAATTTCCGACATTCACACTCGAACAGACGAACTTTCAGAGTTAGTCAACTCATTAAACTCACGGCAGGATAAGCCTGATGATAGATCCCGGCGCAATAATTTAATTTTCCACGGCATTCCAGATTCCGATGAAACCTGGCAGGAATCTGGAGAAAAACTAACCGCTATTCTTGCCGACTGCCTTCCTGCCTCCCTTGCCCCCAACGCAATAGAACGCGCCCACCGATTAGGGACTTTCAAAACCAGCAAATGTCGTCCTGTCATTGCAAAATTCTTAAATTTTAAAACAAAAGACTTCATCCTCACCAAGCGTAACAGCCTGAAAGATAAACAGGTCTCCCTTACTGAAGATTTTTAGGTGGCAACACGTCTGGCACGGAAAAAGCTTATCGAGTTTGCTAAGAGCCAACCTGGTTCCCCCATCCTAAGCTGAGTTACAATAAGCTAATTATCAACAAGTCATGTTACATGTACGACACTAACACTGACACAGTCATTAACATTGATACACGCAGCGCACATGTTGGTTCTACCTCTGCCGCTGTCTCGGATAACACATCCTAGGTACGCGGGAGGGGTAGTGGTCGGGGTAGCTTCAGTATCTGTTCTTTTCACTAATGTCAGAAGCGGTTTGAACACGTATAACAATCTAACATCAGCTATCGACACTTGTTCCGCTAAAATAATCGCCTTAACAGAAACATTGCTCACTGCGCATATTCATGACAGTGAAATCTTTTTAAACGCTGAACATTTTTCATTTTTCCGTTGTGATCGTGGCACGCAGCGAGGCGGCGGTGTGCTCCTAGCTGTTTCCAATGACATTCCTTCATCATGCATACACATTCAGACTAACCCGGAAATAGTTTGGTCCGCGATCACCCTTAATCACCAGCGAGTAGTGATAGGCGTTTGCTACCGTCCACCTTCCTGGTTGCCTACGTTTAGTGAAGAACTGTATGATGCTATTAATATGGTCACTACACGTTTTCCTTCATGTCCGCTTTTCTTATGATTTTAATTTTCCGAACCTAACATGGATCTCGGACCTCTATTCAATGTCCCCGTTCTCTTCTCAAGGTCGCGAGTTCGTAGATGTATGCACAACATTTTTTTTGGTTCAGTTGTGCACACAAGCAACTAGAATAACAGCAAACGCAGCGAATATACTAGATTTAGTCTTAACAAATCGATCTGAAATAGTATCACCTATAACATACCTTCCGGGAATCAGCGACCACTTGCTGCTGCACCTTGACATTAACCTATCTCCTACGAATAACCTTAAAAAGAAAAAAAGTTATACGTGACTACAACAGAGCAAACTTTGAGGCGATAAATAACGAGCTATCTTCTTTTATCAATGTTTTCCTTGATAACTTTGACAACCGTAGTGTGCAAACTAACTGGAGCATGTTCACAGCTATAGTGACCCAACTAACTGAACAGTTCATTCCCCTTTTCACGGTAACCGATCACTCAAACGCTCCCTGGTATAATAATCACATCAAGCGTCTGTCTAACAAAAAGAAACGCCTCTACCGTATTGCGAAGCTTTCCCCAACTAGCGAGCGATGGGCTTCATATACAGTTGCGTCCCATACGTACGTGCATGCGCTCAAAGAAGCTAAACTGAAAATTTACTCACGTGTACTGCCCTCTATACTAACCACAAATATGAAAAAATTCTGGCGTGTCATTAATCCTTCCACTGATGATAACATCGCCCTAACTTACCCATCAGGTGACTCCATTCCTTCCGACGTTTGTGCTACGATTCTGAACCGCGCATTTACTGACAACTTTACAACCATATCTGATGTACTTATGCCAGCAATACACTATTCAAACTATTTTATCATGCCCCCAATAACCATTGATATGCCAGGTGTCAATAAGCTTATTGATGGTTTCAGTTTTCACTCTGCTCCAGGATATGACTGTATCAATTCAAAGTTCTTAAAAAACAATTTGGCTTATTCTTCTATAATGTTATCAAAACTTTTCTAGCAATCACTTGACCATTCAAGACTTCCTAATGAGTGGAAAATCGGAAAAGTGGTTCCAGTGTACACATCTGGCGGTAAAGCATCCCCTAGCAATTATAGTCCAATATTCCTTACTAGTACCTGTTGCAAAATGCTCGAACATATAATATTCACTAACCTTGTTAATTGCCTCGAATCGAACTCGTTTTTTACATCAGCGCAATATGGTTTTCGGAAATCTTACTCGTGTGAAACAAAGTTAATATCATTTACACGTGCTCTGCATCACATTCTAGACATCTCATCACTAGCTGACTGCATATTCTTAGATTTTTCTAAAGCGTTCGACAAGGTCTGTCACAAACTACTACTTCACAAACCATCAAATCTGAACATTGACTGTAAGTTATTGAAATGGATTGAATGTTGTTTACTTAATCACTCACAATTTGTCTCTGCTAATGGTTATAACTTTAGCTTTACAGAGGTGTGTTCTGGAGTTCCACAGGGTTCCGTTCTTGGTCCTCTTTTGTTTCTGATTTACATTAACGCTCTTGCCTCTCTTGTAAATTCTCATATTCACCTCTTCGTCGATGATTGTGTCATTTATAGAGAAATAACCAATGCTAACGACATTACATTACTTCAGTCAGACTTTTCTGCTATTGGTAA
This sequence comes from Amblyomma maculatum, assembly GCF_055883805.1. Classification (NCBI taxonomy): domain Eukaryota; kingdom Metazoa; phylum Arthropoda; class Arachnida; order Ixodida; family Ixodidae; genus Amblyomma; species Amblyomma maculatum. The sequence goes on from NC_139353.1 coordinate 143,280,781, forward strand.
AGGGTGCAAAGATTGGCTAATGCAGCTAAATATTAACAAATGCAAATTCATGCGCGTATCTAGAAAAACTTCCTCCCCACCCCACTACTACCTCGATAACATTTCCTTGGAATCAGTTCCGTCATACAAATACTTCGGCGTCCACATTACCAGAAACCTCGACTGGTCCCTCCATACCGAGAACATAATTAAAAATGCTAATCGCATGCTAGGCTACTTACGTCGCAACCTTTATTATGTCCCTTCTCACTTGAAACTAATACTATACAAAACATTAATAAGATCGAAACTCGAGTATGCTTCACCGGTATAGGACCCTACTCATGTGAACTTAATTACTGATCTCTAGATGGTCCAAAATAACTCAGTACGTTTTATTCTTGCTAACTACAACCGAACAGTCAGTGTAACAGCCATGAAAACTAAATTTGTGCCTCCCTCTACTGACATCGCGCAGAAAAGTTTTCCGCATAACCCTGTTCCAAAAGTTGTACCATCATCCCGCTCTCCGTGATCGCCTCATTCCCCGTCCAATTTATCTATCCCATCCCAATGACCATCAACACAAAGTTGGAATTTTATCATGTAACACGAAATGCTTCTCGCAATCTTTCCTGCCGCGAACCTCACGAGACTGGAACCACCTTCCGCAGAAATTATTGGCATTACTAACTATGAGCAGTTCCGCGTAGCTCTAGCTAACATTGTATACTCAGGTGCTATTTGACATTCATGTACATACTGTACTCTCTTCATTTTTGTGTATTTACCACTCCCCCTCTGTAATGCCTCTGGCCCTAAGGGGTAATGCAAATAAATAAATAAAAATAAAACTTGGTGATGAAAACAAGATTGCGTGCAGTAGCACCGGCGACAGATGATAGGAAGACGCCTTTGCACTTCTCTGTTCTCTCTGTAGCTCTTTTGTTTTCCCTTTCTAATGTAGCTCACTTTGGCGGTAACCATCCATCTTTAAATCTAAGTACTTGGTAGGTGGCTTCGCTCACATCATATTGGCAAAGCGGAGAGACTTCGATGACCATCGTCCATGCCAGAGCTCAAGCCACTTGCCAGATAACTTCAATACCGGTAGCTTGTATAAGTCACAGAATCAGTTCTCAGCCTCAGCTATGCTGTCTATATCACCATAAAAGCTACGACATTGTGTGCTTAGGCCAGTAGCTTCACCTCTGCTAGCTGTAAATTGCCCACTATTACTTTCGTTCTTCGTAATACAAATACAAAAAGTGTTAATGTAACCCCAAAAATGAAGAGGGCTGAGGGGGCAGCCCTGACGCACTGATCGGTGTATGCTAATGACCGCCCAAGACTCTTGTTTACAATCAGGCTTGTCGTACAGTTTCGAAACGCCCTTGCACATAACTGATCCGTTATCCACAGAACCTAAAATAGAAAACAGTATTTCGTGAGCTCAGTGCACGTTAAAGAACCCCAGGTGGTCGAAATTTCCGGAGGCCTCCACTACGGCGTCTCTCATAGCCTGAGTCGCTTTGGGACGTTAAACCCCATAAACAACAATTTCGTGAGCTACACAATGAAACATTTTCTGAGTCAATCTGGAGCACGACCAACCAATCATCCCAGTCAAAACAACCCTGAAAAACACTTCGAATCTTATGAATCTTGAAAATGATCCACCTTCTTTTTTATCCCACACGTCTGATGGTGTCCAGCTAAGCGCTTATTCATGTTATACAACCTTCAAGCCAATACCTTCATAAACAGTAAACATTTCCTATTCAATATTTGTCAGCGACATGGGTCTGTACGCGGTAACCAGTCGTAATTTATCTATTTGGCCAGTTATAGATATTAGTACCGTCTTAGAGGACGCATTTTATGGAGGCAATGCATTAACCTTGTACGCTTCGTGAAGGCTCAAGTTTAAAATAGGCGCAATTTCGTGTTTAAAGTGGATGCAACAAAAACCGCGCTAAACTCATCTAGAGAACGCGATTTCCCGGTGTTTAAACTGTCAATTGGCTGCATCTACTCGCTTGTTCATTTTGCTGTCAAGGTGCTGTATCCCCTCCATAAATTTATGTGTAAATTTGATAGCGTCTACGTTATGAGAAAACACCATTGATTGATAATTTTCGCTGAAACGTTTTTGATGTGATTGATGTCGGCCGACAATATCCCCGCCCCATACTGTATTGTCCATGGACTATATTTCAACGTTCGCTTTTAGCTAAGCAAGTGCTCGCTTATATGTCGTCTCCCATACTGCTGTGTCTTCTGCAAATGGCCACACTAACGCTCCCCAGTAGTATTATTCTTTCATTAATTCTAGCTTCTGTTCTGTTTTTTTTTTATACATTCCATCCCTTTCACAGGCAGCCTATTTATTGCTTTAAGTATTTGTCGTGTTCGCGCGTCGTCGATGGAGAAAAGACATACGCGCTACTGTTAAACTGTTAACTTCGTTTATTCCTAGATAAGAGGGTGCGACCAGCGTCGGCCGAGGCGTAGGCCGAACTGCCGGGCGAAGAACGGAGGGAACGGAGGCCGGGGATGGGGCTTGCTTCCCAGAACCAGAGGAGGGCGAGGGAGCCCACCGTGGGGGGCGTCCCGCTGAGCGCAGGCAGACGGCGAGTCCTCCCGGCGAAGCGCAAAGAGGGGTGCGGGCCTGTTCATTAGCGCGCACTGCTCCATTCACAACGGAACGGACGAGCACAGCACTTGGAACACAACACTTCCTTCCCCCTTAAAAAGTTTCCTGAGGGGGTCGGCGAGGACGCGTGGAGACACGCTGGCTAGCCACCATACGCTGGCTCTGTGCGCACAGGGAAGGACCACTTGTAGGCTGAATGTTGCCCGCTGTGCTTTGTAGGTCTGCCCTGGGTGCAGTCTTTTCTTCTGTGGAGAGATGCCAGGCTATGTGGGAGGATGGTTCAGATGTCGTCGCTGCTGCCGGACCGCTCTCGGAAGGCGTCGTAAATCCACGCAGCTGGTTGAGGTGTCGGCGTGCCACCGTTCCATGTATGCTGACAAGCCAAGAGCGCAGGCCTATCCGTCGCACAACAGTAGCTTCCTCCCAGCGTGGTTTTCTGAGAAACTGGCGGGCGAGGACGCGCTGCCCCTCAACAAGTGTCCCGCAGCGCGGAATCGGTTTTTCTTCCCGGGTCGTCTCTGTTTCCGGCTCGGGGAGAATAGCTGTGAGCTGCGTCCGCATTTCGCGCTCGAACATCATTTTCGCTGGGGTCTGGCCTGTCGCGTTTTGTACAGTTGTGTGCTGCTTGAAAAGAAAACGTGCAAGGCGGCGCTGCAGCGACCCTGTCTGGTCTCTCTCAAGGGCACGTTTGAGCTCGGCCACGTAGCGCTCGACTTGTCCGTTTGTCGCTGGGTGGTAGGGGGCCGATGTGACTGATGAGATCCCGTTGTCGCGATAAAACTTGAGAATCTCTGCAGACACAAACGGTGTTCCGTTGTCCGGCACTACCTTGCGGGGAATTCCGAACGTTGCGAACAGTGATCGGAGGTTGTCAATGACTGCTGCCGAAGTCGTCTGTTGCATTTCCCTTATTTCGAGCCATTTGGTGTAAGCATCTACGAGCACAAGGAAAGTGCAGCCTTCAATTGGGCCTGCAAAATCAACGTGCAGGGTGTGCCAAGGTGTGTGTGGCTTTTCCCATTCTGGGAGAGGAGCTTTCGGCGGATTGCTCCGGCTGCTTTGGCAAGGCTTGCAGTTTCGGACTGTTGTTTCAATGTCGTGGTCAATGTTAGGCCACCACATATAGCTTCTGGCACACGCTTTCATGGCAACGATGCCCCTGTGTCCGGCGTGGATGAGAGAGATAGCTTGCGCGCGTAGCTCTCTCGGAATCACAACTCGGGATCCTAATAAGATGCAGTCGCGGTGGGTGCTCAACTCTGTAGCTCGCCTGCGGTAAGCGTTGAAGTTGTCCCCTTTGAGTTTGTGCACGTTGCCTTGTTGAACAGCTGTGTAAACGTGGCGTAGAGTTGCGCACTTCTGCGTAGATGCTGCAACTCTGCCTGCTGTAAGCGGAGGTTCTGGCAGTGCTTCGAACATAAGAACGTCTCCGGGCGGAGGCGGTTCGTCAATTGTTTCGTTCAGTGGCAGGCGGCTTAGCGCGTCGGCATTTTGATGTTTAGTCCCATTGCGGTAGACCAGATCGTAGTCGCACGCTGAGAGCCTAATGCACCAACGTGTCATTCGCGGAGACAATGTCGGTGGCTTAGGCTTTTGTGGCCCCAGAATGCCCAGTAGCGGTCGGTGATCCGTTATAAATATTGTCACGGGTTCTATCGCTACCCGGACGGCAGTCCAGAAGGACAGAGTCAAAGGACGGGGTTGAGGCACAGGAGGCAGAGAGCAGGCGCTTTACCAGGCAAAAGCAGCGGCGTCCCAGAACCACGCGCACTCCGCAGAACTTCGTCTTCTCCCTCCAGAACTGACACGGTTAGCGCGGGTTACACTACTCCTCCCCCTGAAAGGCGCATCGTCCCGATGCGCGCTCCACCGTAACTGAAAGGTTAAATCGAGCAGAGCTCAGAGTCAGAATACGTGGTTCTAGCGTTCACAGTAAGTTTTGAGGCGAACCACATGCACCACTTCAGGATGAGGGGGCCGAAGAGATGTGCTTGGAACAATCGGAATCACCTCGTAATTTACGTCGCTTATACGGCGAACGACCTCGTATGGGCCAAAGTAACGTTTTAGCAGCTTCTCGCTGAGACCGCGACGGCGAAAGGGAGTCCACACCCACACATTATCACCAGGTGCAAAATGAACTTCACGATGCCGGAGGTTGTACCTGCGTGCATCGACGTGCTGGCGGTCTTGAATGCGTAGTCGTGCCAACTGTCGGGCTTCTTCTGCGTGCTGGGTTACCAGTTGGACATCGTCGTAAGAGTAGGCGTCCGGCTCATGGGGAAGCATGGAGTCAAGCATGGTAATCACCTCTCGGCCATGCACCAGGCGGAACGGCGAAAACCCGGTTGTTTCCTGAGTTGCGGTGTTGTAAGCGAAAGTTACGTAGGGGAGAATGTCGCCCCATGTGCGGTGCTCGACGTCCACATACATAGATATCATGTCGGCCATAGTCTTATTAAGGCGCTCTGTGAGCCCATTCGTTTGGGGGTGGTATGCAGTAGTTTTGCGGTGGTGCGTGTTGCTTAAACGCAAGATCTCCGCCATTAGCTGGGACACGAACGCGGCACCGCGATCTGTGATCAAGACTTCGGGAGCACCGTGACGCAGGACGATGGACTCGACGAAAAACTTCGCTACATCAGCCGCTGTTGCAGAAGGTAAAGCTCGCGATTCAGCATACCGTGTGAGGTAATCCGTAGCAACAGCAATCCAGCGGTGTCCCGAGTTGGACGTAGGGAAAAGTCCTAGCAGGTCCATGCCTACCTGCTGGAACGGAGTCATAGGCGGCGGAATAGGGTGAAGATGTCCTGCGGGTTGTACGGGCGGAGTCTTACGTCTTTGACATTCGCGGCAGGTCCTGGTATAGTGACGAACAGTCTTAGCAAGTTGAGGCCAGTAATACTTGGAACGAATTCGTGCGAGTGTTCGGCTGTATCCCAAATGCCCGGAAGTTGGGTCGTCATGACAGGCGTCCATAATTTCATTACGTAGGTCAACCGGAATAACCAGTAGCCAAGACCTCGCACTCGCTGCGAAGCTCTTTTTGTATAGCACATTGTTGCGAAGACGTAATGCGGGTAGAACGCGCAAGAAGACGCGTGGAATGGTGCCTTCTTGACCTTCCAGATGGGCGATTACTTCACGGAGTTCAGTGTCGTGTCGCTGCCGTGCTGCCATATCGACCGTGCTTATGGTACCTATAAAAGCATCTTCATACTCGTCGCCTTTACCATCAGATGCTGATTCTATAGGGGCTTTCGAGAGGCAGTCAGCATCTGTGTGCCTGCGACCGAACTTATAAACTATTGTAGCATCGAATTCTTGCAACCGAAGGGCCCACCGTGCAAGTCGCCCTGAAGGGTCTCTCAGAGTGCTGAGCCAACATAGAGAGTGATGGTCGGTAACCACCTGAAATGGGCGTCCGTACAAGTAGGGTCTGAACTTATTAATCGCCCAAACCACCGCGAGGCATTCTTTTTCAGTGGTCGAGTAGTTAGTCTCCGCCTTCGATAATGTTCGACTTGCGTAAGCGATTACACGCTCGGTCCGTTCTGTTTTTGAATGAGCACGGCTCCAAAGCCTTTGTTGCTGGCGTCTTTATGAACTTCAGTCTCGGCGTCCTGGTCAAAGTGCCCGAGTACAGGGGAGGTCTGTAAGCTTTGTTTAAGGCGGTCGAATGCACGCTGCTGTTCATCCGACCACTGGAAGGCGACGTTCTCCTTCGTGAGATGAGTAAGTGGTGCAGCGACATGAGAAAAATTGGGAACAAAGCGCCTATAGTAAGCACAGAGGCCCAGAAACCTCCGTACAGCGTTCTTGTCCGATGGTGTAGGAAAGGAGGTGACGGCGGCTGTTTTATCGGGATCTGGACAAACAACCGCGCTGCTGACGACGTGGCCAAGAAATTTTAATTCATCGTAGGCAAACTTGCACTTTGTTGGCTTCAGAGTGAGGCCTGCGCTTCTTATAGCTTGTAGTACTGCTCTCAGGCGAAGAAGATGATCGGAGAACGTGCTTGAGAAGATTACAACATCGTCAAGGTAGACCAGACAAGTTTGCCACTTCAGTCCGGCCAATACGGTGTCCATAACGCGCTGAAAGGTTGCTGGGGCGGTACAGAGGCCGAACGGCATCACTTGAAACTCATATAGACCATCCGTGGTGATAAAAGCAGTCTTCTCTCGGTCGCGCTCATCAACTTCGATTTGCCAGTAACCACTTTTCAGATCTATGGATGAAAAGTAACGGGCATGTCGTAGATGATCAAGTGCGTCATCAATGCGAGGAAGGGGATAAACATCCTTCTTGGTGACGTTGTTGAGACGGCGATAGTCAACACAGAATCGAAGAGTGCCATCCTTTTTCTTTACTAGTACCACTGGAGCTGCCCATGGGCTGTGCGAGGGTTGGATTATATCGTCGGCCAGCATTTCTTGCACTTGGTTCTGAATAATTTCACGTTCTTTGAAAGAAACTCGGTAAGGCGACTGACGAACAGGGTGAGCAGCGTCATCGGTAATTATTCTGTGTTTGGCAATGGTCGCCTGGCGAACTCCGGATGACGTAGAGAAGCAGTCTTGGAATTCTGCAAGCAGCGCTATCAATTCGGCCCTCTCGCTCACAAAGAGATTGGGTGCAATGCTTACACCGAAAGGTGAATCGTTCTGCTGCGAAGAGGATGAGCAAGCACCTTCGGACAGGGCAACAACTTGAATAGGGGCGGTAATGCTCTCCATGGTACCGAGAGCCGTGCCTTTCGTAAGGCGCTGTGGAGTGCCACGAAAGTTGGTGACTAGGACGTGTACGCAGCCACTATCCAGCTGCGCGATACCTCGAGCAACACCAAGACCCCGTTCAAGAAGCAGTTGAGCACTTCCTTCCAGCAGAACTTCGCCAGAAGCAGCGTGGTCGGACGTGACAGGGAGAAATACGCTAGACTGGGGCGGTACGGTTACGTGCTCCGCCAAGACGCGTGCCGTGCAAACTTGGGGCTTTGTTTGCGCCGAGGTATATCGAGGTTGACGAAGCGTGAGGCGGCGGTCGGTAAAGTCGATTACAGCGCTGCAATCACTCAAAAAATCCATGCCGAGAATAATGTCTCTGGAACATTTCGATAGTACAACAAAGGTAACCGGGCACCTGAGACCGTTAATCTCAATACGAGCAGTGCATCTGCCGATTGGTCTCACGAGGTGGCCTCCAGCGGTTCTGATATCGGGGCCATCCCACTGCGTTGTTACTTTGCGAAGTCGGCGGCATAGCTCCCCACCGGTGTCAACGAGTGCCGTCACGTCGTATCCGTCGATCACAACATCGAGGTTATTGTACACTGTGGCGCGACGGTCGTCGGAAGCTCCGTCGGGGAGTTCGTCGTGAAGTTGGTCAGAAAGCTCGTCGGAAAGCTTGGCGGGAAGTTCGGCGAGAAGTTCGGCGCGAAGTTCGTCGGAAAGGTCGTCGGGTTGATCGTCGGTTCGCGTGGGGGAGCGGGGCGAAAAACGTGGAGGCTCTTTAACAGGAACGGATTCGGCAACGTTACCTCCAGACGTCGCCGGGCTTAGTTTTCCCGATGAGGGGACAGGATTTGCCGTCGATTGCTGCGAAGGGGAGAATCGTACCCGCGGGATGGTGTCGAGCGAAGGTCGCGACGTGAAGACCGGTCGGGTGGTGGTGAACGGCGCAGATAGTCCGCGATGTCGCGGGGTTGCTCGCCGAACTCCGGGCGTGGAGCATTCCGCTGGAAACCGCGAAGACCAAGCTCGCGGTAAGGGCAGCGACGGTAGACGTGGCCTGCTTCTCCGCAGTGGAAGCATAGTGGGCGTTGGTCGGTTGTCCTCCATGCGTCAGCCTTGCTCATCCATTGCTGCTGCGGACGAAGATCGTACACAGGGACACGGGGTTGTGCAGGCAAGTACTGACGGCGAGCAGGCGGTGGTGGTGGCTGCTGCGGCTGCGGGCGACTAGTAACGGACGCGTACGTCTCAATGGGCTGAGTAGGTGAAGAAGCAACGGAGCACTGTGGATAAAGGGCACGTTGTACTTCTTCGCGGACAGCATCCGTGAGGGCGCGGGATGCCGCACCATCAGCAGGTGGAAGCAGCTGCCGTATTTCCTCGCGTACAACTTCGCGGATGATCTCGCGTAGGTTTGCGGTGTCGAGGGAACCGACAGGAAAGCGAGCAGCTGAAAGGTTGGAAACGCTGGGACCTCCAGCAAGGCGACGATAATGGTCCGCTCGCGTAACCAAGGCTCGCTCGATGTTCGTCGCCTCATTTACAAATTGTGCCACTGTAGTCGGCGGATCACGAATAAGCCCGCCGAAAATGTCACTCTTAACGCCTCGCATAAGTGCACGCAACTTTTTTTCCTCGGAGGCACGGGGGTCGGCACGGGAGCTAAGTCGTAGGACGTCTTGAACAAAACTTGTTACAGTTTCGTCGGGTCGTTGTACTCTCGTTTGCAGAAGGTCTTCTGCTCGCTGTCGCCGATACTGATTGGCGAACGTCCGTCGCAGCTCTTCCTTACAGATGTCCCAGGATGTAAGGGAGGCCTCGTGGTTTTCGAACCAGTGCCGAGCCGTACTGTCCAGGCAGAAATACAAATTCTGAAGACAGTTTTCGGCATTCCAGCCATTGTGGCGGGCCACACGTTCGTCCCAGGCAGCACAAGAGCCCGGGCCAATATTGTCAGTGAGTTGGCAAAGATCAGCCCTATTAGGCCCAGCGCTGCCATCCTATGGCTGGTATTGGTTGTGCCATTCTATAACACGTCCAACACTGGCCCTGAGGATTCCATTGGTAACCAATATTGTTCGTACCTATTTATAATGATAACAACATTGGCCCGTCATATCCGACGCCCTCACAATATCGTTGGTACCATTATACAAAGATGGCAATGATGGGCCGGTATATCCGGCGTATCACCGGTGTTGGCGCTGCCATGAGATAAGGATGGCTATAACGGACAGCATTAGCCGTCAGTCCACTGATGTTGGCCAATATTCGACATATGCTAGACAATAATGTGAGCTCTGTTACAATGGCCCGCCAATGTCAGATATACACTGGCGTACCTTACATATCAACGGTATTGGCATTGCCGTTTCATAAGGAAGGCTATATCGAACAGCGTTAGCCATTACTCCACTGATGTTGGCTAATATATGGCATATGCTGAACAATACTGTCAGTTCTGTTACCATGTCCCGCCAGATGCATTGGCATACACTTTAGTGGACATTGTCTTGTCTATTTCACCTACTGGTCAATATTAGATGCAAATTAGCATGTGGCTGGAAATATTCCGTGGGAAACCGCATTAGCGTGCTTTTGCGGTTGGCAAGCTCATTTAATACTTGGATTCGTTAACTGTGCTGTTATAATCGATGTTTTCAAGTTAACTTTGCAATTTTAAATGCTTTGGAAATCTTGTGTCTAAATAGTTATAGTTCCACGGTGCTAGTTTCCATCGTGTTTGCTTTAATCCCACCTAGCTGTTGTTGATGTTGCTTGGGATTACACCATGTTCTTTTACACTAGATCTTCATTGACTTAAGCTGGTACTGTAATCAATCCACATGTATACTGTGACGAATTTGGAGGAGACCGACGATCGGTCAACGGTGTCAAATATCAATAAGTTCACCATTTGCTGGTCCGTCAGGGCGGCGGCGATAAATAGCTCCACGCTGACCGGGAGATTAGAAAGAATCAAAACGACATGTCATATATCGTGCATAGGCGATGGTTGCTATTTTTTGTAGTCTATTCGGTAATGGTCTAGGTTCTTCCATGGCTGCTCTCGTGGCGATTCCTGCTGCTCTGAGTGAAGGGAATTCCAAAAATTTTAGCAAATTTCTTTGCCCCCGACTGTATTAGTTTTAACAACAGTGGCTTCAAACAGACGATTACCGCAGGACACGCATGCAGTGCGATGCAATTAATGAGCGATAAGCGTCAGCCTATTAAGGCCGTACGTGACTCAGATCGACAATGGCGAGCGCGCTTCCATCGAAATACACTTTAAAAATACACTGTGCGTTTTAGCTATACGAATAAGAAGCATCGCAGCACATACTTTCGCATAAACGATTTAACAATGGTGATCTAAATTAAAGCTGGGTTATTGAGCGGTAAATTAAACGTCGGTCCGCACATGCATGGAAGTTCCCACATATGGCAAATCGTATCGACGCTTCCTGCTTCGTTGTCGCTCTAAGAAGTGAAGTATTAGAAAAAAATGGAGAGAAAACACTGCACGTACAATCTCAGTATGAATAATATTAAGGTTATGCTGAAATAAATAACTGGGTTACAGTTTCACTTTTCTTCATCGTACTCGTTCGCACATTTGTTTTTTCTCAAGCGTCCGCTCTTGTTGAGGACACACCGCGCACTTCTGTTCCAGTCCACTGATGGCACATACTCGCGCCGAAATATGGACGCACTGTTCGCTGCTTGCTAGGTGCATTGAAAACATCACAAACAAAGGAAGAAAAACATGGAGGCACGGCGCCAGCAACAGCGGCGCCGACTTGCCCGAGTGGATGCGCTCTGCAGGTGAGGTTGTCGGGTTACACGCTGCGCGATGCAATCCAAGACGCAGGCCCTGACGCTCCACGTGTGGTTCAAGGTGCACACGGCCGCCGCCCGGGCGGGAATTTACGACACAATGCGTCAGCCGCTACACTTTAAGGCTCTATTTCTTTCATATAACTAATTGACATACGTAGAGCTAGCGTAACTTACGTCGGCTTTACAAGAGCAGACTCATTCCATACGTGTATAATCAAAAGTACGACTGCAATGACCATGGCGCATTAATCACTGATAGAATATCGGACACATGCGGTACTGGTAAATGCTCTGATTATCTTGAAACACTCATTCGACAAACGAGTACGCCAGCTATTTGCTAAACAAGCCGCGAATATTCAAATCACTGCAGTGGCAAAAATGATCGCAGAGCCAGCTAGAGTCGCCCGCGGCACGGCGGCGGGCCGGCTTCCACATTTCATAAGAACTTGAAATGCGAAATATATCCGCGTGGTGCTTTGTCACACTAAATTTCATAGAAACACAAAATAGCTTCGTGTAGCGGCCAGTATACAAGAGCGACAGCTCAGCAGAACAACATTTGATTCGACGCCATGCCAAGTGCATGGATAGCATCATTTTAGAATTTCTGGTTCTTTTATTCTTTTTTTCGCACAAGTGCGAAAAAAAGAAGTCTGTAACGTTTCTCCGCTTTTATTCACACCCCCAATTTCGCGATTCCGTCGTCGTTCACTGCAATACAATGCTTGCGCTATATATTTCAAGAAGGAATAACTGTCGAGTTCAAAAACTAAATAAAGCAGTTGTTGTTTTACAATTAAGCTTAATTCGCTATCAAAGCTTATTTATTCTCTAACTACCTCCGTGGTGGAACAGTTACAGGCGCGCGCGGCGAAGGTAGTTTTTTTTTTGTTTTACAAATATTGTGTATGGAGAGAAGATACCCACATGTACACGGACTTGTTAGCATTAGAACGAAAAAAAAATGTGAAAGAAAAGACTGGGAAACAAATAAAATACGAAAAGGTACAATGGGTATATTAACAACTGGATTACATAGACATCTTTGTTTCGCACACGCTCGTTCGCAGTTTTCCAGCGCCTGCTCTCCGTGCTGATTCACCGCGTAATCCCGTACTCGCGCACTTCGCACTCCTGTCGTTCCCCGGATCGCACTCTCTCACCGCATGCGATGCGAGCAAGGTCCGAGGTTGCATGCGCGCGTCTAAATCCACGCAGGTGCGCCAAAGCGGTGGACGGGTCGACGCACCACTCAGGGTCCAAGGGGCGGCCGCCGCCCAGGGGAAGGAATTGCGCATTAATAAAAAGACGAACGCTAACAGACTGGAGACTTCTTTCAAACATTTCCGGGCTCTCATAACAGGTTGCATAAAAAAATGTGCTTTGACCGCATTTTCTTGGCCAATAAAATATACGCTAGAAACTAAACTGTGAGAAAGAGACAAGCGCCTAATGAATCGGGCCAATAAACGACTAATCTAGCAGATAGAATGATGCTGACGGTGCGGATATATGAAAAAAAAATGTAAGCGTCGTATGCAACTAGCTTATAAAGAGGTGGCAAGTCGTGGTACTAAGATGCTTAGCTCAATAATTTAATAATTTTCAACAAACTTGCTTCAAATCCTCATTTCAGGGTGATTGAAATATTCCACTCGATTGAGCACTCGTTGGTTAGCAAACTATTCGTAGTAGAACACAGCATTCACAAAATACAACTTGAACAGGTTTGGGTGTTTTAAACAAAACAGCTAGGCGCCTTTCCAGGGCGACGACGAGCTTCGCTGCTGGCACAGAGTCCTACATAGATGAGCAGCAGCAGCAGCGCATCGTTCAAGATTGGTTCAGGTCCTGTCATCTAGGAAACGCTTGCTAAACGGAGGGTACTGAACCGAGACCATCGAGCTGCTGAAAAAGTGATCACTAAAAAGCTCGAAGGATGACGCGACAATCGCTTAGCCGGCACGACGGCGACAGTTTCATTTTGTTTCAAAGAGGGCGCTCCGTCGGCTCGACGTTCGGTGGCACCGCGCATGGAAAATGCTTCTTTCTTCAAGAAATATGCCATGTAAGTTTTCAAATTTTTTCCTTCAGATTTCATAAAGCGTTTGTGTATATTGGAGCAAAATATTAGCCTCTTAGATTGAGCATTTTTTAAATTACAAGCGTTGTCTAACATTTCATTGTTGCTGCAGGCTGCGTAAGCCATGTGCTAGGAAGATTTGTCTTCTTTTAGCATATTTCTTACGTTGTTAACTTTTCAAAAGTGGTTCTTAAGTGTGCGCGACTTGATCCCGATCATTTTGCAGCTTATTTCTAGCTAAACCGTTACTGTTTTGCAGAGTACTAATTTCCTAGAGTAAACTGCGTGACATCGTAGCCCTAATAGCCAACTTCGGATATTCACGGCGTTACAGTGGCTGGAACGGCGTATAGCCGTCGCGTGGCTCGGCCGCTCGGGTGACCTCGGGCGGAGTCTGCGGATTACGGTCAAAAGCATATTTTCTCGTGTCTGGTGCAATAAAACGCTAACCGCATGAGTCGCGCGGCAGCACGATGCGCAGTGCGCTGAGGACCGCTAAAGCATTGCCGCTCGGCGCTGTCGCCCAGGTTCTGGGTTTTTAGTAAATCGCTCATGATGCTGGAACCAGCTCGCGAGGCAGCCAATCGCAAATCTTTGGGGTACTCACCTTCGTTTTTTTTTTTTGCAAAGTTTGTTTCCCTAGTCCGGTATGAGTGAAAATCCTGCAGACGCTCATTTGGTCTGATCCGTGCATATGTGAGCGCATCGAGACGGTTTAGTAAAAGCTTGGTAGGGTAGTATTGCAAAAGAAAAAAGGCTAGTGTGGCTAGATATTGCTAATTTTCGAAAGTTGCAGAAAAACGCCGCTGCTTTCAATCATGTCTGCATCGCAGTATAGTAGCGCGCCGCTGCGCTGGGACCATTTTTTTTTTGTGTGTGGGGGGGGGGGGGGGCTCGACGTTTTTCAAGAAATTTCATCAGTGTTGCTGTTTTGTGCAAGAAACTCGATATAGCGTAACTGTACTCATTTCCTAAACGAAGAGGCGGCGCTAACAAAGTAAGGCTGAAAACGCGTCTCTGTCGCTGAGGTGCTTCGCTCTGTGCGATGTGCACCAGCGGCAGCGACAGGCGTTTGCGTCGTCGTCGCGCGATGCATCGTCAGGGATTGTCGCCTATTTTTTTCTTTCTGTATCGTTGCTTCCGCTGCAATAGATCAGTTGCAAAACCTACTAGTCAGCTTCCCTGTGCGGCAGACATTCCTGCACAATGGCGGCATAGACCTCAATAGTTGGGTACAGTGCTAGCACATCGCCTGACGGGTAGGGCAATTGCCGCACCTCTTGCCCATTCGTCACAGTATTATTCGCGTGGGCATTGTCGCCCCACTATTACCCTCTCCGGTTAGTGTCCCTTTTCTAAATTTTCTTTCTTCACCCCTAGGGTAACAGTGCTCCCCCCTTTATTCCAGTGTTAAGAATGCCCGAAAACCTTTCTCTGACAATGGCCTGTGCGTGGGGAACTGCATCCCAAGCAGCGTGGACTGTGGTAGATGCATGTACTGCACCTAAATATTATTCCTGAATCAGGTTCTGTCGCCACTGTGCACGAATTCCTGCCTCACAGGGAAGCCGACTTGTAGGTTTTGTAACTGGTCTGTTACAGCATGTCCAGCAGGGCCGGAGCCTTCAGTGTGAGTGATGGGTGGGCTCAAGCAATTTCTGTTCCAGGCCGGTTTCGGGTTTGTAGCATGAGGCCCAGGTCGGGCTCAAATTTTATGACCGTGCACACATCTAGTCGCGTCGGTTGTGTAGCACACGTTTGGCGCCCGTGCCTGCTTTTAATTTTGTTCTCCGCACCATGACACTTTGCTCCAGCATCAAGACTGCATGAAACATCAGTATGCATTTTCCGGTCGTTATGCTAACTGATCGCCCCACCGCCCTGGCACAGCTATGTTATACCATGTGTAACATAGAGTTGCAATTAGTCCAGTTTTTGAGGCAGTTTTCAATTGAAATTATAGATTAACTAAACAGAGAAGAGCCGTGGTATGCTGTTATCATGATTTAGAGGCATCGATTTAATGGAGACTTTCTTTCCTTGCATTTAGGGCTCTTTGCTCTATAACGCCTGCAGTCCAGCTGCTCCACTTGTATCATCGCACTGCTTTTGCACAAGCAATCATCTGCCATCAAATGGGTGCTGCCTGAATGTGAGGCAGACAACATCATCAACATTTTGGTGCTGTAAACCTGTCAACAACTGTGGGAGCCTTGCCATGAAACATGCTGTGTGTAAGGAAACATTGCCTCGGTAGGTATGACACATTGCCTTTGTTTTGCATTATATAAAGGCTTTAAATGCTCTGCTGGCGTTTTACTAGCTCAAAACTTACTTGTTCAGAAGTCTTGCCCACCAGTATGCAGAAAATATTATCCTTCATGTCCCTGGCAGTGCTCTAATAGCTGGTGCTATATTTCATTGCTTTATTTAAACAGTATGTGACTATTTCAAGTTGAGGCATGATTGAGTGAACCTGTGGTGTAATAGCACAATAACAGACATAGCTTGTTGAACTGACGAAGTAGTAGTCATTTGCGTAACATGGGAGTGCAGGTGCTTTCAGTGGTGGAATATTTAGCATACTTGATTATGCTTGCATTACAAGAATTCGCAGGAAGCCTGTATTGAGGTTGCAGAGAAGAAAGCCATTCAGTATTGCTCAGGTTATTTGCCTTCCACTCTCCCTTCATTACTGCTGCCTGCACTGTATGTATTTGTTCATACAGACATGCAGTTACTGACTGCTTGTACATTTCTGGTTGCCTACACTGGCTTCAGCCATGTAGATGTAATATTACTTTGATCTAAACCAGGCTATTTACTTTGCTCAAAGTGACAATTTTAAATAATTTTCTCCCCAAGCCATTGAGATTCCCCATTAGCTCCCAACTCGCTTTATTCGCAGCTGCAATGAATTTATTCTGTAACCCTAGAGCAAGACCTTCGCAGAAAGGAGATCATCATGCAATAGTCGTTCAAATTTTGTAAATTTTAGAGAACATTCTGTTTGTTTTTGCATATGCTTCTGCGTTCGGAAAACAGAGCAAACTTGCTTACAGTGCAGGAGGGATGGGCTGCAAGACAAAAGGAAATTATTAGTGCAGCTGCTCATTCAGGCGTGCATTCCTTGTGGATTTATTGCTCTTATATATGTGCACCTTTGCCTGCATGCTTGCCAGGGCTTTCCCCATAATGGGTGGCAGTGATCTTGCCGCCTACCTCTCAGGGGGACTGGCATTTTCGAACTACCTGCCCACAACCAACTCACCTCCTGGGCTTCAAATTTGTCATACTCAAGGATGATTTTCTGTGTTTGATGTTACCAGTGACGCCATTTAAGATACACAGTGTGCATCATTGGTCCATTAGTTTCATTTCGGGATGTTGTCACCCCTTATATTCCCTACTCATATTTCTTTTTCTACATCCCCTTGCAACTGCCAAACGAAGTAAGACGTATAAAACTGCCAAAATCCCGCAGTCTCTGAATGCTATGTCAAGAACAAAAAAGCTTTTGCATGTCTTAATAAAAGTAGAAATGATCCCCCGATTTTTTTTTTGATCGTCATTTCTAGTCAGACGGTTTAGTGAAGTGCCACATGACCAAGCAAATTGCAACTTTAAGTGCACTGAGGAGTCATGCGTTAGAGCAAGCATATGGATCTTGTGTTGCATATCTGCTTAACTTCAAATATCCTCCTTTGTCAGACAAGTTATTTTTTTAGAAAACTAGATGCGCCAGAAGAAAGCAGATTGGATTTTTAGCAGCATTGTTACTTGTTACACGTGCGTTCCACCCCTGTATACATGAACTCGGCAGAATTGGGTCGAGTACGTCTGTCGAGTGAAAAATCAGTTAGTGGGTTCATGTATACACAGTCGGGTCGAGTAAAATAGGCGGCGGAGCGGGTCGCGTTAACGCGCTTGCAGGGGGTAGGTTAATTCGTTTGACCCGCTTATCTAAAGGCATGTAGACGCTGTCCAGTCAGGGAGTCTAGTTATGGGGAACTCTGGGATATGAAAAAGCCTCTGGAGCGGCGACGAGCGTCACTCGAAATGAATGCTTTTTAGCGCTCATCAACGATAAAAAATAATCGAAGCTCTCGATAGTAAAAGGCAATGGGATCAAATACGAGTAAGAACTTGCACAATAACTTCGAATCTCGATGCTACGCTCTGCTACGATACTCACTCACTAGAAAGCGAGGTTATGTAGACATAGCCGGGTCGAGAATGATGACCTTGCTTACTCAACGCTGATCCAACCCGGTGCTGTCGAGTCCATGTACACAGTGCTATTGTACTTGTAATTTTAGGTGAACTCTCAGTTCGCGTATTGCACATTAAATTTGAGCGATATTGGTGCTTTTTTGCGTATGTGCTGTTTTGTTCTGCAAACAATACTATTTCTCCAGACACAATCTTATTCTTAATTTGAACACAAAATATTGTCCATTTTTGAAAAAACTATTATTTGTGAGGCTGTTAAGAAATTTAATTTTGAAATATATTCACAAAATAGCAATATTTTATAGATACTGAAATATAAAATGTGTGCGAAACAGCTTTTCAACTAAGGATTAAACTGGTTTTTCAAGGAACTTGTG
This sequence comes from Amblyomma maculatum, assembly GCF_055883805.1. Classification (NCBI taxonomy): domain Eukaryota; kingdom Metazoa; phylum Arthropoda; class Arachnida; order Ixodida; family Ixodidae; genus Amblyomma; species Amblyomma maculatum. The sequence continues at coordinate 143,298,688 of NC_139353.1, forward strand.
ATAGGGTGAAAGTGAAAAATCACTGTCATGCTAGATGTATCGTTTTTTATGATCCCATAGTCACATCAAGCATTGTATTTTAAGGTGTGCTTAAGCAATGAAAATAATATTTGGCCTCAGATATTCAGGCAGATTACTATTCTCTATACCAACAACTACTATGAATTGGTTTGAAGAAATCAGATGCCCGAGCACCACACCTGGTTCCTGGACATAAAATCACCCATGTATGCCTACCTGAATATAATCTTGCACGTGGAAGGGTGCCGATAATATGGCCATATGATTAGCTGTGATGAGGGAAAATGCATACCGGGTAGGCTGCTAGCTGATAAGGAAGTACGATATCATTGTACTCAGATCTAGCATAACATTTTCCTGCCTATGCAAAGTAAATTTCTAGTACGTGCTCGATTGCTCATTGCAGGCTGACTGTAATAATTTTAGCTGAACAAGCATGCACTGTATGATTACTAGAACTTCTTGTTGGGCTTGCTCGTATTTATTTATTATACACTGAAGGCGCCGAAACAATGCATGCACACAAGAAAAGAATGGGACAGAGTTCCACTCACAACTGATTTAATGTGCAGAACAAAGTACCTATATCTCACTGCCGGCACATGCGCAAGGAACACATTCAGCTACATCACATTCAGCATCATGTAGTTTAGGATAAGCTGTGTTCAAGAAATGCTTTCTCAGAGAAAGAGGCTGTGGTATGAGGCATGGGCTTCTTGAACATATCCTAAACTACATGATGCTGAATGGGTTCCTTGCGCATATGCTGGCAGGGACATATATATGTACTTTATTCTGCACAATAAATCAGTTATGAATGGCGCTCTGTCCCGTTCTTCTTTTCTTGTTTGTGTGCATGTTGTTCTGGTGTCTTTAATTTATAATGAGCACTGTGTAAAAACTATTCCTTGGTACATTACAAGTAAGGCAATTGTTTATAGTAGAATGCAGCAAGCAAATAAGCTGTGAAAACTAAAAAGCTGGAACTTGAAATGGTACGGTTATCTTGATATTATATGCGTACACATACTTGAGAATATCTACGATGTACACATCTCCCTCAGTAAGCTGATTGAACATAGCTTGAGTGATTCTGTCAGGGCAATTATTTCTTTATTCTGGCCGCAGTAATGTATGCGTGCCTGTAACTGGTGTACTGCAGAAAAATATTCTTTAATGTGTTCTTTAATATCATCCAGTTTTGCATGCTTAGTAATCCATATTGTCTATTCCAGGAATGTTCAAGAATTTTTTAAAAATTGAAAGTTCTGGAGCCTGAACCGTCATATTTTCAGGAACTGTAATTCTAAATGAACACTAAGCCTCCACCTGAAGTTATCGGTTAGCCGGAAGCAGGTTTTTCCTTCCAAGTATCTTTCTTTTGTATCTGGAATGGATATTATTTTGCATATATGTTTATCATCCCTGCGTCATAAGATGCTACATGCCCTTGCAGGCCCAGAATCCTGTCGCAAAGTGCTCTAAAAGAAGAATGTGTGGCAATAGGCCTTCAATATATACAGTAGAACCCCTTTATAGTAAAGCCACTGAGGCCAGCGAAAATATTTACTATATCATGGTCTTTACTGTACCAGTGGTCTGTACTGACATGGTCCTGAAAGTGCTGTCTATTAGTTAAATAGGCACTTACTGAACACGTCTTGTTGCTTAATGAAAAAAAAAAACCTAAATACCTTCCATCTCGCTTTTATCATCTCTTTGTGTGATTTTTTCATTATAAAACTTCTCTACATCTTGTGGAAGTACCTCTGAAGCTTGAAGACTTGATTATGAATGCAACCAAGTTCGATTTCTTCTAAAAACTAAAGCCTTGCATGAAAATGGTGTTCCTTTTTGCTCTTTCTGTCTTTTAAAAGGCAGTAAATGATAAATTCGCATGGCACTCAAGTGCTGTAAGGCCGTACTCGCTGCACCTCCACTTTCTGCCACCACTGCCTCATGATTTGTACTGCACATTGCAGTGAATGTTGACCCATTTCTTTCCCTTCCCTATTTCTTGCTGGACTTTTACTCCTTTACTTTCTGAATGAAACACGCCGCCTCCTTGCTATGTTTGTAGACAGCTTTACTTTTTCTTCTTCGCGCTGCCCGCTTTCCCCGACTGCTCCAAGGCTTTTGTAAAGTGGGCTTCTTCTGACTGCTGCTGCGGCTAGTAGTAGAGCCACCTAAACGAACACTTGGGGTTATTTTTCTGTTTTCAAATACAAAAAGTCTTGGCCTCGCGACTCTAGGTAGTGCGCTGGAGTCGTCGCGATGGCCAGAAGCACTTTAACAGATTTTTACCAAAAACATCTTTACTACAAAGGGGGAAAATGTGCAGTTGCCTTTGGAAGATGAACTGGGACTTCAGTTTCAGTTATATCAGAGGTTTTACTATAGCGGGGTTCTGCTTTTTGTACTCAACCGTATAGAGCACCCAGACTTCATATGTGTTTGGATAAGTGTTGAGAAGGTGAGTTTAGATTTTATGGTGATATATGCTTGTCTTCTGTGCAGATGTCATTGTAAGACCCACGGGCCAATCTCCTCAACAAACTGTTCCTGAATGGTTGTTTCCTGCGGGGTGCCCAGCTTACTAGCTGGGCCATGCGCTTCCCCCGCACCCTCAACCTCATCACTTGATCTATTGACCCTTCACTGCCAACTATCATGCTCAACACAGTCCACTGCCATTTTCCATCCATGGTGGACACTGCCCTGGAACGCACCCATGCTCAGCCTCCTATTCCTGCAACCCCTCTTGCACTACAAGGCTATAGTGCATCAACTCTGCTCAACATGTCCAGCCCCTTCCATCATGAGCAATGCACACTGCACCCCATCACCTTTACCTGCACTACCTGATCATGTGCTGCTTAGTGCCCTGTTTCCAATTACACCTACTAGCCTCTCCCATATTAACCCTGTACCCAATGCCTCCTGCACCGCATTTTGGCCCTCTGATGTCCTTGTGGCATGCACATGTATATGAGCTCTCAATAAAATGTTTTCGGAAAATATTTTGCTTGCCTTATTTAGTTACATGTTTTTTATGGCTCCTTAGGGAGATGACATGCAAGGTGGTATTGGAAAATGACTGCATAAGAAAACTACAATTGTCAGAGTGACAGTTAAGCAAAAGGCAGCAGTAAGGGCAAGGGTGAAATAACTGCATGGCTAAAGGTGGCTTAACAGTGGCAGTGCCAATGCCTCGTTAGCCAATGAATACTAGTGGCATGCCAATACCTGACACTAGGGGCACGGCCAGCTGATAGCCTATGTTGGCAGTGCCAAGACTAGGGCAATGTTGGCATATAAGCCGGACCAATATATAAAAATGTAGTAATTTCTGAAAAAACCACTGTTACGCCAATGTTGGTACCAATTTTTGTCGACGTTGTGCCGGGGTTGGTGCGATGTTGGTGTGCTGCCTGGGGTACTGCTCCAGCCAATCCTCCACATCTTCGGAGGCATCGCCATGGAACGTGGCAGCCGCCCGAGGAGCCATCGGTAGGTACACCACGGACGGTGCAAGAAACGAGTCCGTCTGTTGACATTGGGTCGTGGTACTCCGGCCATTGTAAGTAGTGCAGAGCCTGAGTTCGGCAACAGACCAAATTCAGGGGCAAGCCCTTGAAGTCGCCGGCTGGCACGTATCTCGGCCTCCTCGTCGAAGGGGCGGCGGCTGAGACTTGGGGGCGAACTCAGAGTAGCGGGTTTTGAGGGGCTGTGATGCATTTAACCCGCGTCTCCACCAGAATGTCACGGGTTCTATCGCTACCCGGACGGCAGTCCAGAAGGACAGAGTCAAAGGACGGGGTTGAGGCACAGGAGGCAGAGAGCAGGCGCTTTACCAGGCAAAAGCAGCGGCGTCCCAGAACCACGCGCACTCCGCAGAACTTCGTCTTCTTCTCCCTCCAGAACTGACCCGGTTAGCGCGGGTTACAATATCACCTTTCGGCCGGCAATATACTGGTGAAAATGTGTCGCCGCGTAGACGATGGCCAGCCCCTCTTTGTCCAGTTGCGCGTAGTTGCGTTCCGCTTGTGACAACGTACGTGAGGCGAAGGCAATCGGGGCCTCCCTTCCTTGGTCGTCAGTCTGTGAAAGAACCGCGCCGACTCCGTACGGAGATGCGTCGCAAGACAAAAGCAGTGGCTTCCTTTCGTCGTAGTGGCTGAGGACTGTACACCTTCGAAGCAGGTGTTTCAGGGCGTCGAATGCTTGCTGATGGCGTGGCGACCATGTCCATTTCACATCTTTGCGGAGCAGCTGGTATATGTCGTTGGCCACAGTAGCTCTTTGTTCTAAGAAACGGTCGTAGAACGTTAAGAGTCCGAGAAACGCCTGTAGCTCCTGCTTGTTTGTTGGTACCCGTGCTTCGGTGATCGCACGCACTTTGTCTTCGGTCGGGTGTATGCCTTCTGCATCAATTCGGTGTCCAAGAAATTGCACCTCTGACACCGCAAAACAGCATTTCTCTTTGCTTAAACGCAAATTTGCGTTCGCTAGCATTTCAAGAACGTGCTCTAGGCGCGCTGCATGCTCTTCCGTGGAAGCGCCACTGATTATTACATCGTCCAGGTAGACACAAACCCCTGGGATTCCTTGAAGTACTGTCTCCATGAACTTCTGAAATATGGCCGGGGCTGCAGCTACGCCAAAGGGCAATCTCTTGACCTTGTACAGGCCTTTCAGTGTGTTGATTGTAAGTAATTCTGACGTCGGTTCGCTCACCTTCAGTTGTTGATAGGCCTGGGTGAGGTCTAGAGTGCTGAAGACTCTTGCGCCGCGTAGTACACTGAACACTTCTCCAGGTGTCGGCAGAGGGTGAGACGACGCTTTAGTCGCGAGATTTACGGTGCTCCGGTAGTCTCCGCAGAGGCGTATGGTTCCGTTCTTCTGGTGAACAACAACCAGTGGTGTGGCCCATTGCTAATGTTGTGCCGGCTTGATGACACATTGCTGCTCCAGTTTGTCCAACTCCCTTTCAACGGAAGCTCTGAGAGCAAAGGGTACTGGCCTCGCCTTCAAAAACTTCGGTTGCGCGCCGCTTAACAACTCCAGTGTGACTGGTGGCCCTTCATTTCCTGGAATCTCTTCAGAGAATACTCTTTCGTATTTCTCCTGCAATTGCTCAATGACGTTGTGGCTCGGCGTTTGGTGTATGCCGCATATCGTCACCCCTAATGGAGAAAACCAGTTTCTCCCTAGAAGGCTTGATCCTGAGCCCTTCACAACAATGAGAGGTAGCGTATGGGTCTGGCCGTTGTAATAAACCCGCACGTTGGCAGATCCCAATAATGGCAAGTTCTGTCCTGACCACGTTCGCAGGTGCGTGTCGTCTTGTTGCAAGGGTGGTGCGTCTGATGGCCACGAAGTTCGGAATGTGGCCTCACTGATCAGAGTACAGGCTGCGCCTGAGTCCACCTCGAACTTAATCAGTTTGTGGTGTACTGTAACTTCGGTAAAAATCTTCGGACGCGTGCCGAGATTCACGGTGTTCAGGTCGTGCAACACTGATGATACTGCTGATGTTGCTCCGTGGGCATCAGATGGCGGCCTATTCTCTGAGGCGTCTACGCTGTGGTTAGGCTGAGAAGGCGACTTTATCTTGGCAAGCTTCCGCTTCGTAATGCATGCTTTCTCAATATGCCCTTGCTTGTGGCAAAAATTACATGTGGCTGACTGGAATCGGCATCCCTGGGCGTTGTGTTGGCCGTCACACCGCCAGCAGCGTCGTACATTTTTGACCGATTTTGCAACAACAGAAGGTCTGCGTACCTGGTTGCTTGTTTGATGTACCGGCTCGGTGTTCCGGCGCATCTCTCTCAGCTGGTGATCGGCGCTATCCGCTCGCACGGCGATGTCATAAGCTTCGTTAAACGTGAGGTCCCTCTCAGCGAATAGGCGCTGCTGTAGTGACTCGTTACTCAGTCCGCACACAAATCTGTCACGTAACATGACGTCCAATGGAAGCATGGTGGTGTTAGCAGATGCTGTGTCTTCATGCTGCCCGGTAGCTGTCCTGGCTGTGGTCAGCGTCCCAAAATTGCAGTCAGCTGCAAGCTTCTTGAGCGCAGCTACGTAGGCGCTCACAGTTTCGCCTTCCAGCTGATCTCGTCGCTGGAAGCGGGCTCGGCTGTAAACTTCAGATGGCCTCGGGTCGTAGTGCTTTTGAAGGGCTGCAACGATTTCTTCGTAAGGCACTTCCGCTGGTGTGCTTGGCTGAATAAGGGCGCAGACAGTGTCGTAAGTCTGCTCCCCGCACAGCGTTAGCAGGTTGGCCCTCTTCAAGGCTGGGTCTTTGATGTTGTTAGCCTCGAAGTAGAACTGGAGGCGTCCAGCCCACGATGACCAAGATGAGCCGTTGAATTCTGGTATTAACCCTCGCGTAGCCATGGCTTGTCAATAGCGTTGCGTAGCGCGGGTCAAATCCACTTCCTCGTCGCCACTGTCGTGTTTGCGCGTCGTCGATGGAGAAAAGACATACGCGCTACTGTTAAACTGTTAACTTCGTTTATTCCTAGATAAGAGGGTGCGACCAGCGTCGGCCGAGGCGTAGGCCGAACTGCCGGGCGAAGAACGGAGGGAACGGAGGCCGGGGATGGGGCTTGCTTCCCAGAACCAGAGGAGGGCGAGGGAGCCCACCGTGGGGGGCGTCCCGCTGAGCGCAGGCAGACGGCGAGTCCTCCCGGCGAAGCGCAAAGAGGGGTGCGGGCCTGTTCATTAGCGCGCACTGCTCCATTCACAACGGAACGGACGAGCACAGCACTTGGAACACAACACTTCCTTCCCCCTTAAAAAGTTTCCTGAGGGGGTCGGCGAGGACGCGTGGAGACACGCTGGCTAGCCACCATACGCTGGCTCTGTGCGCACAGGGAAGGACCACTTGTAGGCTGAATGTTGCCCGCTGTGCTTTGTAGGTCTGCCCTGGGTGCAGTCTTTTCTTCTGTGGAGAGATGCCAGGCTATGTGGGAGGATGGTTCAGATGTCGTCGCTGCTGCCGGACCGCTCTCGGAAGGCGTCGTAAATCCACGCAGCTGGTTGAGGTGTCGGCGTGCCACCGTTCCATGTATGCTGACAAGCCAAGAGCGCAGGCCTATCCGTCGCACAACAGTAGCTTCCTCCCAGCGTGGTTTTCTGAGAAACTGGCGGGCGAGGACGCGCTGCCCCTCAACAAGTGTCCCGCAGCGCGGAATCGGTTTTTCTTCCCGGGTCGTCTCTGTTTCCGGCTCGGGGAGAATAGCTGTGAGCTGCGTCCGCATTTCGCGCTCGAACATCATTTTCGCTGGGGTCTGGCCTGTCGTGTTTTGTACAGTTGTGTGCTGCTTGAAAAGAAAACGTGCAAGGCGGCGCTGCAGCGACCCTGTCTGGTCTCTCTCAAGGGCACGTTTGAGCTCGGCCACGTAGCGCTCGACTTGTCCGTTTGTCGCTGGGTGGTAGGGGGCCGATGTGACTGATGAGATCCCGTTGTCGCGATAAAACTTGAGAATCTCTGCAGACACAAACGGTGTTCCGTTGTCCGGCACTACCTTGCGGGGAATTCCGAACGTTGCGAACAGTGATCGGAGGTTGTCAATGACTGCTGCCGAAGTCGTCTGTTGCATTTCCCTTATTTCGAGCCATTTGGTGTAAGCATCTACGAGCACAAGGAAAGTGCAGCCTTCAATTGGGCCTGCAAAATCAACGTGCAGGGTGTGCCAAGGTGTGTGTGGCTTTTCCCATTCTGGGAGAGGAGCTTTCGGCGGATTGCTCCGGCTGCTTTGGCAAGGCTTGCAGTTTCGGACTGTTGTTTCAATGTCGTGGTCAATGTTAGGCCACCACATATAGCTTCTGGCACACGCTTTCATGGCAACGATGCCCCTGTGTCCGGCGTGGATGAGAGAGATAGCTTGCGCGCGTAGCTCTCTCGGAATCACAACTCGGGATCCTAATAAGATGCAGTCGCGGTGGGTGCTCAACTCTATAGCTCGCCTGCGGTAAGCGTTGAAGTTGTCCCCTTTGAGTTTGTGCACGTTGCCTTGTTGAACAGCTGTGTAAACGTGGCGTAGAGTTGCGCACTTCTGCGTAGATGCTGCAACTCTGCCTGCTGTAAGCGGAGGTTCTGGCAGTGCTTCGAACATAAGAACGTCTCCGGGCGGAGGCGGTTCGTCAATTGTTTCGTTCAGTGGCAGGCGGCTTAGCGCGTCGGCATTTTGATGTTTAGTCCCATTGCGGTAGACCAGATCGTAGTCGCACGCTGAGAGCCTAATGCACCAACGTGTCATTCGCGGAGACAATGTCGGTGGCTTAGGCTTTTGTGGCCCCAGAATGCCCAGTAGCGGTCGGTGATCCGTTATAAATATTGTCACGGGTTCTATCGCTACCCGGACGGCAGTCCAGAAGGACAGAGTCAAAGGACGGGGTTGAGGCACAGGAGGCAGAGAGCAGGCGCTTTACCAGGCAAAAGCAGCGGCGTCCCAGAACCACGCGCACTCCGCAGAACTTCGTCTTCTCCCTCCAGAACTGACACGGTTAGCGCGGGTTACACTACTCCTCCCCCTGAAAGGCGCATCGTCCCGATGCGCGCTCCACCGTAACTGAAAGGTTAAATCGAGCAGAGCTCAGAGTCAGAATACGTGGTTCTAGCGTTCACAGTAAGTTTTGAGGCGAACCACATGCACCACTTCAGGATGAGGGGGCCGAAGAGATGTGCTTGGAACAATCGGAATCACCTCGTAATTTACGTCGCTTATACGGCGAACGACCTCGTATGGGCCAAAGTAACGTTTTAGCAGCTTCTCGCTGAGACCGCGACGGCGAAAGGGAGTCCACACCCACACATTATCACCAGGTGCAAAATGAACTTCACGATGCCGGAGGTTGTACCTGCGTGCATCGACGTGCTGGCGGTCTTGAATGCGTAGTCGTGCCAACTGTCGGGCTTCTTCTGCGTGCTGGGTTACCAGTTGGACATCGTCGTAAGAGTAGGCGTCCGGCTCATGGGGAAGCATGGAGTCAAGCATGGTAATCACCTCTCGGCCATGCACCAGGCGGAACGGCGAAAACCCGGTTGTTTCCTGAGTTGCGGTGTTGTAAGCGAAAGTTACGTAGGGGAGAATGTCGTCCCATGTGCGGTGCTCGACGTCCACATACATAGATATCATGTCGGCCATAGTCTTATTAAGGCGCTCTGTGAGCCCATTCGTTTGGGGGTGGTATGCAGTAGTTTTGCGGTGGTGCGTGTTGCTTAAACGCAAGATCTCCGCCATTAGCTGGGACACGAACGCGGCACCGCGATCTGTGATCAAGACTTCGGGAGCACCGTGACGCAGGACGATGGACTCGACGAAAAACTTCGCTACATCAGCCGCTGTTGCAGAAGGTAAAGCTCGCGATTCAGCATACCGTGTGAGGTAATCCGTAGCAACAGCAATCCAGCGGTGTCCCGAGTTGGACGTAGGGAAAAGTCCTAGCAGGTCCATGCCTACCTGCTGGAACGGAGTCATAGGCGGCGGAATAGGGTGAAGATGTCCTGCGGGTTGTACGGGCGGAGTCTTACGTCTTTGACATTCGCGGCAGGTCCTGGTATAGTGACGAACAGTCTTAGCAAGTTGAGGCCAGTAATACTTGGAACGAATTCGTGCGAGTGTTCGGCTGTATCCCAAATGCCCGGAAGTTGGGTCGTCATGACAGGCGTCCATAATTTCATTACGTAGGTCAACCGGAATAACCAGTAGCCAAGACCTCGCACTCGCTGCGAAGCTCTTTTTGTATAGCACATTGTTGCGAAGACGTAATGCGGGTAGAACGCGCAAGAGGACGCGTGGAATGGTGCCTTCTTGACCTTCCAGATGGGCGATTACTTCACGGAGTTCAGTGTCGTGTCGCTGCCGTGCTGCCATATCGACCGTGCTTATGGTACCTATAAAAGCATCTTCATACTCGTCGCCTTTACCATCAGATGCTGATTCTATAGGGGCTTTCGAGAGGCAGTCAGCATCTGTGTGCCTGCGACCGAACTTATAAACTATTGTAGCATCGAATTCTTGCAACCGAAGGGCCCACCGTGCAAGTCGCCCTGAAGGGTCTCTCAGAGTGCTGAGCCAACATAGAGAGTGATGGTCGGTAACCACCTGAAATGGGCGTCCGTACAAGTAGGGTCTGAACTTATTAATCGCCCAAACCACCGCGAGGCATTCTTTTTCAGTGGTCGAGTAGTTAGTCTCCGCCTTCGATAATGTTCGACTTGCGTAAGCGATTACACGCTCGGTCCGTTCTGTTTTTGAATGAGCACGGCTCCAAAGCCTTTGTTGCTGGCGTCTTTATGAACTTCAGTCTCGGCGTCCTGGTCAAAGTGCCCGAGTACAGGGGAGGTCTGTAAGCTTTGTTTAAGGCGGTCGAATGCACGCTGCTGTTCATCCGACCACTGGAAGGCGACGTTCTCCTTCGTGAGATGAGTAAGTGGTGCAGCGACATGAGAAAAATTGGGAACAAAGCGCCTATAGTAAGCACAGAGGCCCAGAAACCTCCGTACAGCGTTCTTGTCCGATGGTGTAGGAAAGGAGGTGACGGCGGCTGTTTTATCGGGATCTGGACAAACAACCGCGCTGCTGACGACGTGGCCAAGAAATTTTAATTCATCGTAGGCAAACTTGCACTTTGTTGGCTTCAGAGTGAGGCCTGCGCTTCTTATAGCTTGTAGTACTGCTCTCAGGCGAAGAAGATGATCGGAGAACGTGCTTGAGAAGATTACAACATCGTCAAGGTAGACCAGACAAGTTTGCCACTTCAGTCCGGCCAATACGGTGTCCATAACGCGCTGAAAGGTTGCTGGGGCGGTACAGAGGCCGAACGGCATCACTTGAAACTCATATAGACCATCCGTGGTGATAAAAGCAGTCTTCTCTCGGTCGCGCTCATCAACTTCGATTTGCCAGTAACCACTTTTCAGATCTATGGATGAAAAGTAACGGGCATGTCGTAGATGATCAAGTGCGTCATCAATGCGAGGAAGGGGATAAACATCCTTCTTGGTGACGTTGTTGAGACGGCGATAGTCAACACAGAATCGAAGAGTGCCATCCTTTTTCTTTACTAGTACCACTGGAGCTGCCCATGGGCTGTGCGAGGGTTGGATTATATCGTCGGCCAGCATTTCTTGCACTTGGTTCTGAATAATTTCACGTTCTTTGAAAGAAACTCGGTAAGGCGACTGACGAACAGGGTGAGCAGCGTCATCGGTAATTATTCTGTGTTTGGCAATGGTCGCCTGGCGAACTCCGGATGACGTAGAGAAGCAGTCTTGGAATTCTGCAAGCAGCGCTATCAATTCGGCCCTCTCGCTCACAAAGAGATTGGGTGCAATGCTTACACCGAAAGGTGAATCGTTCTGCTGCGAAGAGGATGAGCAAGCACCTTCGGACAGGGCAACAACTTGAATAGGGGCGGTAATGCTCTCCATGGTACCGAGAGCCGTGCCTTTCGTAAGGCGCTGTGGAGTGCCACAAAAGTTGGTGACTAGGACGTGTACGCAGCCACTATCCAGCTGCGCGATACCTCGAGCAACACCAAGACCCCGTTCAAGAAGCAGTTGAGCACTTCCTTCCAGCAGAACTTCGCCAGAAGCAGCGTGGTCGGACGTGACAGGGAGAAATACGCTAGACTGGGGCGGTACGGTTACGTGCTCCGCCAAGACGCGTGCCGTGCAAACTTGGGGCTTTGTTTGCGCCGAGGTATATCGAGGTTGACGAAGCGTGAGGCGGCGGTCGGTAAAGTCGATTACAGCGCTGCAATCACTCAAAAAATCCATGCCGAGAATAATGTCTCTGGAACATTTCGATAGTACAACAAAGGTAACCGGGCACCTGAGACCGTTAATCTCAATACGAGCAGTGCATCTGCCGATTGGTCTCACGAGGTGGCCTCCAGCGGTTCTGATATCGGGGCCATCCCACTGCGTTGTTACTTTGCGAAGTCGGCGGCATAGCTCCCCACCGGTGTCAACGAGTGCCGTCACGTCGTATCCGTCGATCACAACATCGAGGTTATTGTACACTGTGGCGCGACGGTCGTCGGAAGCTCCGTCGGGGAGTTCGTCGTGAAGTTGGTCAGAAAGCTCGTCGGAAAGCTTGGCGGGAAGTTCGGCGAGAAGTTCGGCGCGAAGTTCGTCGGAAAGGTCGTCGGGTTGATCGTCGGTTCGCGTGGGGGAGCGGGGCGAAAAACGTGGAGGCTCTTTAACAGGAACGGATTCGGCAACGTTACCTCCAGACGTCGCCGGGCTTAGTTTTCCCGATGAGGGGACAGGATTTGCCGTCGATTGCTGCGAAGGGGAGAATCGTACCCGCGGGATGGTGTCGAGCGAAGGTCGCGACGTGAAGACCGGTCGGGTGGTGGTGAACGGCGCAGATAGTCCGCGATGTCGCGGGGTTGCTCGCCGAACTCCGGGCGGGGAGCATTCCGCTGGAAACCGCGAAGACCAAGCTCGCGGTAAGGGCAGCGACGGTAGACGTGGCCTGCTTCTCCGCAGTGGAAGCATAGTGGGCGTTGGTCGGTTGTCCTCCATGCGTCAGCCTTGCTCATCCATTGCTGCTGCGGACGAAGATCGTACACAGGGACACGGGGTTGTGCAGGCAAGTACTGACGGCGAGCAGGCGGTGGTGGTGGCTGCTGCGGCTGCGGGCGACTAGTAACGGACGCGTACGTCTCAATGGGCTGAGTAGGTGAAGAAGCAACGGAGCACTGTGGATAAAGGGCACGTTGTACTTCTTCGCGGACAGCATCCGTGAGGGCGCGGGATGCCGCACCATCAGCAGGTGGAAGCAGCTGCCGTATTTCCTCGCGTACAACTTCGCGGATGATCTCGCGTAGGTTTGCGGTGTCGAGGGAACCGACAGGAAAGCGAGCAGCTGAAAGGTTGGAAACGCTGGGACCTCCAGCAAGGCGACGATAATGGTCCGCTCGCGTAACCAAGGCTCGCTCGATGTTCGTCGCCTCATTTACAAATTGTGCCACTGTAGTCGGCGGATCACGAATAAGCCCGCCGAAAATGTCACTCTTAACGCCTCGCATAAGTGCACGCACCTTTTTTTCCTCGGAGGCACGGGGGTCGGCACGGGAGCTAAGTCGTAGGACGTCTTGAACAAAACTTGTTACAGTTTCGTCGGGTCGTTGTACTCTCGTTTGCAGAAGGTCTTCTGCTCGCTGTCGCCGATACTGATTGGCGAACGTCCGTCGCAGCTCTTCCTTACAGGTGTCCCAGGATGTAAGGGAGGCCTCGTGGTTTTCGAACCAGTGCCGAGCCGTACTGTCCAGGCAGAAATACAAATTCTGAAGACAGTTTTCGGCATTCCAGCCATTGTGGCGGGCCACACGTTCGTCCCAGGCAGCACAAGAGCCCGGGCCAATATTGTCAGTGAGTTGGCAAAGATCAGCCCTATTAGGCCCAGCGCTGCCATCCTATGGCTGGTATTGGTTGTGCCATTCTATAACACGTCCAACACTGGCCCTGAGGATTCCATTGGTAACCAATATTGTTCGTACCTATTTATAATGATAACAACATTGGCCCGTCATATCCGACGCCCTCACAATATCGTTGGTACCATTATACAAAGATGGCAATGATGGGCCGGTATATCCGGCGTATCACCGGTGTTGGCGCTGCCATGAGATAAGGATGGCTATAACGGACAGCATTAGCCGTCAGTCCACTGATGTTGGCCAATATTCGACATATGCTAGACAATAATGTGAGCTCTGTTACAATGGCCCGCCAATGTCAGATATACACTGGCGTACCTTACATATCAACGGTATTGGCATTGCCGTTTCATAAGGAAGGCTATATCGAACAGCGTTAGCCATTACTCCACTGATGTTGGCTAATATATGGCATATGCTGAACAATACTGTCAGTTCTGTTACCATGTCCCGCCAGATGCATTGGCATACACTTTAGTGGACATTGTCTTGTCTATTTCACCTACTGGTCAATATTAGATGCAAATTAGCATGTGGCTGGAAATATTCCGTGGGAAACCGCATTAGCGTGCTTTTGCGGTTGGCAAGCTCATTTAATACTTGGATTCGTTAACTGTGCTGTTATAATCGATGTTTTCAAGTTAACTTTGCAATTTTAAATGCTTTGGAAATCTTGTGTCTAAATAGTTATAGTTCCACGGTGCTAGTTTCCATCGTGTTTGCTTTAATCCCACCTAGCTGTTGTTGATGTTGCTTGGGATTACACCATGTTCTTTTACACTAGATCTTCATTGACTTAAGCTGGTACTGTAATCAATCCACATGTATACTGTGACGAATTTGGAGGAGACCGACGATCGGTCAACGGTGTCAAATATCAATAAGTTCACCATTTGCTGGTCCGTCAGGGCGGCGGCGATAAATAGCTCCACGCTGACCGGGAGATTAGAAAGAATCAAAACGACATGTCATATATCGTGCATAGGCGATGGTTGCTATTTTTTGTAGTCTATTCGGTAATGGTCTAGGTTCTTCCATGGCTGCTCTCGTGGCGATTCCTGCTGCTCTGAGTGAAGGGAATTCCAAAAATTTTAGCAAATTTCTTTGCCCCCGACTGTATTAGTTTTAACAACAGTGGCTTCAAACAGACGATTACCGCAGGACACGCATGCAGTGCGATGCAATTAATGAGCGATAAGCGTCAGCCTATTAAGGCCGTACGTGACTCAGATCGACAATGGCGAGCGCGCTTCCATCGAAATACACTTTAAAAATACACTGTGCGTTTTAGCTATACGAATAAGAAGCATCGCAGCACATACTTTCGCATAAACGATTTAACAATGGTGATCTAAATTAAAGCTGGGTTATTGAGCGGTAAATTAAACGTCGGTCCGCACATGCATGGAAGTTCCCACATATGGCAAATCGTATCGACGCTTCCTGCTTCGTTGTCGCTCTAAGAAGTGAAGTATTAGAAAAAAATGGAGAGAAAACACTGCACGTACAATCTCAGTATGAATAATATTAAGGTTATGCTGAAATAAATAACTGGGTTACAGTTTCACTTTTCTTCATCGTACTCGTTCGCACATTTGTTTTTTCTCAAGCGTCCGCTCTTGTTGAGGACACACCGCGCACTTCTGTTCCAGTCCACTGATGGCACATACTCGCGCCGAAATATGGACGCACTGTTCGCTGCTTGCTAGGTGCATTGAAAACATCACAAACAAAGGAAGAAAAACATGGAGGCACGGCGCCAGCAACAGCGGCGCCGACTTGCCCGAGTGGATGCGCTCTGCAGGTGAGGTTGTCGGGTTACACGCTGCGCGATGCAATCCAAGACGCAGGCCCTGACGCTCCACGTGTGGTTCAAGGTGCACACGGCCGCCGCCCGGGCGGGAATTTACGACACAATGCGTCAGCCGCTACACTTTAAGGCTCTATTTCTTTCATATAACTAATTGACATACGTAGAGCTAGCGTAACTTACGTCGGCTTTACAAGAGCAGACTCATTCCATACGTGTATAATCAAAAGTACGACTGCAATGACCATGGCGCATTAATCACTGATAGAATATCGGACACATGCGGTACTGGTAAATGCTCTGATTATCTTGAAACACTCATTCGACAAACGAGTACGCCAGCTATTTGCTAAACAAGCCGCGAATATTCAAATCACTGCAGTGGCAAAAATGATCGCAGAGCCAGCTAGAGTCGCCCGCGGCACGGCGGCGGGCCGGCTTCCACATTTCATAAGAACTTGAAATGCGAAATATATCCGCGTGGTGCTTTGTCACACTAAATTTCATAGAAACACAAAATAGCTTCGTGTAGCGGCCAGTATACAAGAGCGACAGCTCAGCAGAACAACATTTGATTCGACGCCATGCCAAGTGCATGGATAGCATCATTTTAGAATTTCTGGTTCTTTTATTCTTTTTTTCGCACAAGTGCGAAAAAAAGAAGTCTGTAACGTTTCTCCGCTTTTATTCACACCCCCAATTTCGCGATTCCGTCGTCGTTCACTGCAATACAATGCTTGCGCTATATATTTCAAGAAGGAATAACTGTCGAGTTCAAAAACTAAATAAAGCAGTTGTTGTTTTACAATTAAGCTTAATTCGCTATCAAAGCTTATTTATTCTCTAACTACCTCCGTGGTGGAACAGTTACAGGCGCGCGCGGCGAAGGTAGTTTTTTTTTTGTTTTACAAATATTGTGTATGGAGAGAAGATACCCACATGTACACGGACTTGTTAGCATTAGAACGAAAAAAAATGTGAAAGAAAAGACTGGGAAACAAATAAAATACGAAAAGGTACAATGGGTATATTAACAACTGGATTACATAGACATCTTTGTTTCGCACACGCTCGTTCGCAGTTTTCCAGCGCCTGCTCTCCGTGCTGATTCACCGCGTAATCCCGTACTCGCGCACTTCGCACTCCTGTCGTTCCCCGGATCGCACTCTCTCACCGCATGCGATGCGAGCAAGGTCCGAGGTTGCATGCGCGCGTCTAAATCCACGCAGGTGCGCCAAAGCGGTGGACGGGTCGACGCACCACTCAGGGTCCAAGGGGCGGCCGCCGCCCAGGGGAAGGAATTGCGCATTAATAAAAAGACGAACGCTAACAGACTGGAGACTTCTTTCAAACATTTCCGGGCTCTCATAACAGGTTGCATAAAAAAATGTGCTTTGACCGCATTTTCTTGGCCAATAAAATATACGCTAGAAACTAAACTGTGAGAAAGAGACAAGCGCCTAATGAATCGGGCCAATAAACGACTAATCTAGCAGATAGAATGATGCTGACGGTGCGGATATATGAAAAAAAAATGTAAGCGTCGTATGCAACTAGCTTATAAAGAGGTGGCAAGTCGTGGTACTAAGATGCTTAGCTCAATAATTTAATAATTTTCAACAAACTTGCTTCAAATCCTCATTTCAGGGTGATTGAAATATTCCACTCGATTGAGCACTCGTTGGTTAGCAAACTATTCGTAGTAGAACACAGCATTCACAAAATACAACTTGAACAGGTTTGGGTGTTTTAAACAAAACAGCTAGGCGCCTTTCCAGGGCGACGACGAGCTTCGCTGCTGGCACAGAGTCCTACATAGATGAGCAGCAGCAGCAGCGCATCGTTCAAGATTGGTTCAGGTCATGTCATCTAGGAAACGCTTGCTAAACGGAGGGTACTGAACCGAGACCATCGAGCTGCTGAAAAAGTGATCACTAAAAAGCTCGAAGGATGACGCGACAATCGCTTAGCCGGCACGACGGCGACAGTTTCATTTTGTTTCAAAGAGGGCGCTCCGTCGGCTCGACGTTCGGTGGCACCGCGCATGGAAAATGCTTCTTTCTTCAAGAAATATGCCATGTAAGTTTTCAAATTTTTTCCTTCAGATTTCATAAAGCGTTTGTGTATATTGGAGCAAAATATTAGCCTCTTAGATTGAGCATTTTTTAAATTACAAGCGTTGTCTAACATTTCATTGTTGCTGCAGGCTGCGTAAGCCATGTGCTAGGAAGATTTGTCTTCTTTTAGCATATTTCTTACGTTGTTAACTTTTCAAAAGTGGTTCTTAAGTGTGCGCGACTTGATCCCGATCATTTTGCAGCTTATTTCTAGCTAAACCGTTACTGTTTTGCAGAGTACTAATTTCCTAGAGTAAACTGCGTGACATCGTAGCCCTAATAGCCAACTTCGGATATTCACGGCGTTACAGTGGCTGGAACGGCGTATAGCCGTCGCGTGGCTCGGCCGCTCGGGTGACCTCGGGCGGAGTCTGCGGATTACGGTCAAAAGCATATTTTCTCGTGTCTGGTGCAATAAAACGCTAACCGCATGAGTCGCGCGGCAGCACGATGCGCAGTGCGCTGAGGACCGCTAAAGCATTGCCGCTCGGCGCTGTCGCCCAGGTTCTGGGTTTTTAGTAAATCGCTCATGATGCTGGAACCAGCTCGCGAGGCAGCCAATCGCAAATCTTTGGGGTACTCACCTTCGTTTTTTTTTTTTTGCAAAGTTTGTTTCCCTAGTCCGGTATGAGTGAAAATCCTGCAGACGCTCATTTGGTCTGATCCGTGCATATGTGAGCGCATCGAGACGGTTTAGTAAAAGCTTGGTAGGGTAGTATTGCAAAAGAAAAAAGGCTAGTGTGGCTAGATATTGCTAATTTTCGAAAGTTGCAGAAAAACGCCGCTGCTTTCAATCATGTCTGCATCGCAGTATAGTAGCGCGCCGCTGCGCTGGGACCATTTTTTTTTTGTGTGTGGGGGGGGGGGGGGGGGGGGGGGGGGGGGGGGGGGGGCTCGACGTTTTTCAAGAAATTTCATCAGTGTTGCTGTTTTGTGCAAGAAACTGGATATAGCGTAACTGTACTCATTTCCTAAACGAAGAGGCGGCGCTAACAAAGTAAGGCTGAAAACGCGTCTCTGTCGCTGAGGTGCTTCGCTCTGTGCGATGTGCACCAGCGGCAGCGACAGGCGTTTGCGTCGTCGTCGCGCGATGCATCGTCAGGGATTGTCGCCTATTTTTTTCTTTCTGTATCGTTGCTTCCGCTGCAATAGATCAGTTGCAAAACCTACTAGTCAGCTTCCCTGTGCGGCAGACATTCCTGCACAATGGCGGCATAGACCTCAATAGTTGGGTACAGTGCTAGCACATCGCCTGACGGGTAGGGCAATTGCCGCACCTCTTGCCCATTCGTCACAGTATTATTCGCGTGGGCATTGTCGCCCCACTATTACCCTCTCCGGTTAGTGTCCCTTTTCTAAATTTTCTTTCTTCACCCCTAGGGTAACAGTGCTCCCCCCTTTATTCCAGTGTTAAGAATGCCCGAAAACCTTTCTCTGACAATGGCCTGTGCGTGGGGAACTGCATCCCAAGCAGCGTGGACTGTGGTAGATGCATGTACTGCACCTAAATATTATTCCTGAATCAGGTTCTGTCGCCACTGTGCACGAATTCCTGCCTCACAGGGAAGCCGACTTGTAGGTTTTGTAACTGGTCTGTTACAGCATGTCCAGCAGGGCCGGAGCCTTCAGTGTGAGTGATGGGTGGGCTCAAGCAATTTCTGTTCCAGGCCGGTTTCGGGTTTGTAGCATGAGGCCCAGGTCGGGCTCAAATTTTATGACCGTGCACACTTCTAGTCGCGTCGGTTGTGTAGCACACGTTTGGCGCCCGTGCCTGCTTTTAATTTTGTTCTCCGCACCATGACACTTTGCTCCAGCATCAAGACTGCATGAAACATCAGTATGCATTTTCCGGTCGTTATGCTAACTGATCGCCCCACCGCCCTGGCACAGCTATGTTATACCATGTGTAACATAGAGTTGCAATTAGTCCAGTTTTTGAGACAGTTTTCAATTGAAATTATAGATTAACTAAACAGAGAAGAGCCGTGGTATGCTGTTATCATGATTTAGAGGCATCGATTTAATGGAGACTTTCTTTCCTTGCATTTAGGGCTCTTTGCTCTATAACGCCTGCAGTCCAGCTGCTCCACTTGTATCATCGCACTGCTTTTGCACAAGCAATCATCTGCCATCAAATGGGTGCTGCCTGAATGTGAGGCAGACAACATCATCAACATTTTGGTGCTGTAAACCTGTCAACAACTGTGGGAGCCTTGCCATGAAACATGCTGTGTGTAAGGAAACATTGCCTCGGTAGGTATGACACATTGCCTTTGTTTTGCATTATATAAAGGCTTTAAATGCTCTGCTGGCGTTTTACTAGCTCAAAACTTACTTGTTCAGAAGTCTTGCCCACCAGTATGCAGAAAATATTATCCTTCATGTCCCTGGCAGTGCTCTAATAGCTGGTGCTATATTTCATTGCTTTATTTAAACAGTATGTGACTATTTCAAGTTGAGGCATGATTGAGTGAACCTGTGGTGTAATAGCACAATAACAGACATAGCTTGTTGAACTGACGAAGTAGTAGTCATTTGCGTAACATGGGAGTGCAGGTGCTTTCAGTGGTGGAATATTTAGCATACTTGATTATGCTTGCATTACAAGAATTCGCAGGAAGCCTGTATTGAGGTTGCAGAGAAGAAAGCCATTCAGTATTGCTCAGGTTATTTGCCTTCCACTCTCCCTTCATTACTGCTGCCTGCACTGTATGTATTTGTTCATACAGACATGCAGTTACTGACTGCTTGTACATTTCTGGTTGCCTACACTGGCTTCAGCCATGTAGATGTAATATTACTTTGATCTAAACCAGGCTATTTACTTTGCTCAAAGTGACAATTTTAAATAATTTTCTCCCCAAGCCATTGAGATTCCCCATTAGCTCCCAACTCGCTTTATTCGCAGCTGCAATGAATTTATTCTGTAACCCTAGAGCAAGACCTTCGCAGAAAGGAGATCATCATGCAATAGTCGTTCAAATTTTGTAAATTTTAGAGAACATTCTGTTTGTTTTTGCATATGCTTCTGCGTTCGGAAAACAGAGCAAACTTGCTTACAGTGCAGGAGGGGTGGGCTGCAAGACAAAAGGAAATTATTAGTGCAGCTGCTCATTCAGGCGTGCATTCCTTGTGGATTTATTGCTCTTATATATGTGCACCTTTGCCTGCATGCTTGCCAGGGCTTTCCCCATAATGGGTGGCAGTGATCTTGCCGCCTACCTCTCAGGGGGACTGGCATTTTCGAACTACCTGCCCACAACCAACTCACCTCCTGGGCTTCAAATTTGTCATACTCAAGGATGATTTTCTGTGTTTGATGTTACCAGTGACGCCATTTAAGATACACAGTGTGCATCATTGGTCCATTAGTTTCATTTCGGGATGTTGTCACCCCTTATATTCCCTACTCATATTTCTTTTTCTACATCCCCTTGCAACTGCCAAACGAAGTAAGACGTATAAAACTGCCAAAATCCCGCAGTCTCTGAATGCTATGTCAAGAACAAAAAAGCTTTTGCATGTCTTAATAAAAGTAGAAATGATCCCCCGATTTTTTTTTTTGATCGTCATTTCTAGTCAGACGGTTTAGTGAAGTGCCACATGACCAAGCAAATTGCAACTTTAAGTGCACTGAGGAGTCATGCGTTAGAGCAAGCATATGGATCTTGTGTTGCATATCTGCTTAACTTCAAATATCCTCCTTTGTCAGACAAGTTATTTTTTTAGAAAACTAGATGCGCCAGAAGAAAGCAGATTGGATTTTTAGCAGCATTGTTACTTGTTACACGTGCGTTCCACCCCTGTATACATGAACTCGGCAGAATTGGGTCGAGTACGTCTGTCGAGTGAAAAATCAGTTAGTGGGTTCATGTATACACAGTCGGGTCGAGTAAAATAGGCGGCGGAGCGGGTCGCGTTAACGCGCTTGCAGGGGGTAGGTTAATTCGTTTGACCCGCTTATCTAAAGGCATGTAGACGCTGTCCAGTCAGGGAGTCTAGTTATGGGGAACTCTGGGATATGAAAAAGCCTCTGGAGCGGCGACGAGCGTCACTCGAAATGAATGCTTTTTAGCGCTCATCAACGATAAAAAATAATCGAAGCTCTCGATAGTAAAAGGCAATGGGATCAAATACGAGTAAGAACTTGCACAATAACTTCGAATCTCGATGCTACGCTCTGCTACGATACTCACTCACTAGAAAGCGAGGTTATGTAGACATAGCCGGGTCGAGAATGATGACCTTGCTTACTCAACGCTGATCCAACCCGGTGCTGTCGAGTCCATGTACACAGTGCTATTGTACTTGTAATTTTAGGTGAACTCTCAGTTCGCGTATTGCACATTAAATTTGAGCGATATTGGTGCTTTTTTGCGTATGTGCTGTTTTGTTCTGCAAACAATACTATTTCTCCAGACACAATCTTATTCTTAATTTGAACACAAAATATTGTCCATTTTTGAAAAAACTATTATTTGTGAGGCTGTTAAGAAATTTAATTTTGAAATATATTCACAAAATAGCAATATTTTATAGATACTGAAATATAAAATGTGTGCGAAACAGCTTTTCAACTAAGGATTAAACTGGTTTTTCAAGGAACTTGTGATAGGGTGAAAGTGAAAAATCACTGTCATGCTAGATGTATCGTTTTTTATGATCCCATAGTCACATCAAGCATTGTATTTTAAGGTGTGCTTAAGCAATGAAAATAATATTTGGCCTCAGATATTCAGGCAGATTACTATTCTCTATACCAACAACTACTATGAATTGGTTTGAAGAAATCAGATGCCCGAGCACCACACCTGGTTCCTGGACATAAAATCACCCATGTATGCCTACCTGAATATAATCTTGCACGTGGAAGGGTGCCGATAATATGGCCATATGATTAGCTGTGATGAGGGAAAATGCATACCGGGTAGGCTGCTAGCTGATAAGGAAGTACGATATCATTGTACTCAGATCTAGCATAACATTTTCCTGCCTATGCAAAGTAAATTTCTAGTACGTGCTCGATTGCTCATTGCAGGCTGACTGTAATAATTTTAGCTGAACAAGCATGCACTGTATGATTACTAGAACTTCTTGTTGGGCTTGCTCGTATTTATTTATTATACACTGAAGGCGCCGAAACAATGCATGCACACAAGAAAAGAATGGGACAGAGTTCCACTCACAACTGATTTAATGTGCAGAACAAAGTACCTATATCTCACTGCCGGCACATGCGCAAGGAACACATTCAGCTACATCACATTCAGCATCATGTAGTTTAGGATAAGCTGTGTTCAAGAAATGCTTTCTCAGAGAAAGAGGCTGTGGTATGAGGCATGGGCTTCTTGAACATATCCTAAACTACATGATGCTGAATGGGTTCCTTGCGCATATGCTGGCAGGGACATATATATGTACTTTATTCTGCACAATAAATCAGTTATGAATGGCGCTCTGTCCCGTTCTTCTTTTCTTGTTTGTGTGCATGTTGTTCTGGTGTCTTTAATTTATAATGAGCACTGTGTAAAAACTATTCCTTGGTACATTACAAGTAAGGCAATTGTTTATAGTAGAATGCAGCAAGCAAATAAGCTGTGAAAACTAAAAAGCTGGAACTTGAAATGGTACGGTTATCTTGATATTATATGCGTACACATACTTGAGAATATCTACGATGTACACATCTCCCTCAGTAAGCTGATTGAACATAGCTTGAGTGATTCTGTCAGGGCAATTATTTCTTTATTCTGGCCGCAGTAATGTATGCGTGCCTGTAACTGGTGTACTGCAGAAAAATATTCTTTAATGTGTTCTTTAATATCATCCAGTTTTGCATGCTTAGTAATCCATATTGTCTATTCCAGGAATGTTCAAGAATTTTTTAAAAATTGAAAGTTCTGGAGCCTGAACCGTCATATTTTCAGGAACTGTAATTCTAAATGAACACTAAGCCTCCACCTGAAGTTATCGGTTAGCCGGAAGCAGGTTTTTCCTTCCAAGTATCTTTCTTTTGTATCTGGAATGGATATTATTTTGCATATATGTTTATCATCCCTGCGTCATAAGATGCTACATGCCCTTGCAGGCCCAGAATCCTGTCGCAAAGTGCTCTAAAAGAAGAATGTGTGGCAATAGGCCTTCAATATATACAGTAGAACCCCTTTATAGTAAAGCCACTGAGGCCAGCGAAAATATTTACTATATCATGGTCTTTACTGTACCAGTGGTCTGTACTGACATGGTCCTGAAAGTGCTGTCTATTAGTTAAATAGGCACTTACTGAACACGTCTTGTTGCTTAATGAAAAAAAAAAACCTAAATACCTTCCATCTCGCTTTTATCATCTCTTTGTGTGATTTTTTCATTATAAAACTTCTCTACATCTTGTGGAAGTACCTCTGAAGCTTGAAGACTTGATTATGAATGCAACCAAGTTCGATTTCTTCTAAAAACTAAAGCCTTGCATGAAAATGGTGTTCCTTTTTGCTCTTTCTGTCTTTTAAAAGGCAGTAAATGATAAATTCGCATGGCACTCAAGTGCTGTAAGGCCGTACTCGCTGCACCTCCACTTTCTGCCACCACTGCCTCATGATTTGTACTGCACATTGCAGTGAATGTTGACCCATTTCTTTCCCTTCCCTATTTCTTGCTGGACTTTTACTCCTTTACTTTCTGAATGAAACACGCCGCCTCCTTGCTATGTTTGTAGACAGCTTTACTTTTTCTTCTTCGCGCTGCCCGCTTTCCCCGACTGCTCCAAGGCTTTTGTAGAGTGGGCTTCTTCTGACTGCTGCTGCGGCTAGTAGTAGAGCCACCTAAACGAACACTTGGGGTTATTTTTCTGTTTTCAAATACAAAAAGTCTTGGCCTCGCGACTCTAGGTAGTGCGCTGGAGTCGTCGCGATGGCCAGAAGCACTTTAACAGATTTTTACCAAAAACATCTTTACTACAAAGGGGGAAAATGTGCAGTTGCCTTTGGAAGATGAACTGGGACTTCAGTTTCAGTTATATCAGAGGTTTTACTATAGCGGGGTTCTGCTTTTTGTACTCAACCGTATAGAGCACCCAGACTTCATATGTGTTTGGATAAGTGTTGAGAAGGTGAGTTTAGATTTTATGGTGATATATGCTTGTCTTCTGTGCAGATGTCATTGTAAGACCCACGGGCCAATCTCCTCAACAAACTGTTCCTGAATGGTTGTTTCCTGCGGGGTGCCCAGCTTACTAGCTGGGCCATGCGCTTCCCCCGCACCCTCAACCTCATCACTTGATCTATTGACCCTTCACTGCCAACTATCATGCTCAACACAGTCCACTGCCATTTTCCATCCATGGTGGACACTGCCCTGGAACGCACCCATGCTCAGCCTCCTATTCCTGCAACACCTCTTGCACTACAAGGCTATAGTGCATCAACTCTGCTCAACATGTCCAGCCCCTTCCATCATGAGCAATGCACACTGCACCCCATCACCTTTACCTGCACTACCTGATCATGTGCTGCTTAGTGCCCTGTTTCCAATTACACCTACTAGCCTCTCCCATATTAACCCTGTACCCAATGCCTCCTGCACCGCATTTTGGCCCTCTGATGTCCTTGTGGCATGCACATGTATATGAGCTCTCAATAAAATGTTTTCGGAAAATATTTTGCTTGCCTTATTTAGTTACATGTTTTTTATGGCTCCTTAGGGAGATGACATGCAAGGTGGTATTGGAAAATGACTGCATAAGAAAACTACAATTGTCAGAGTGACAGTTAAGCAAAAGGCAGCAGTAAGGGCAAGGGTGAAATAACTGCATGGCTAAAGGTGGCTTAACAGTGGCAGTGCCAATGCCTCGTTAGCCAATGAGTACTAGTGGCATGCCAATACCTGACACTAGGGGCACGGCCAGCTGATAGCCTATGTTGGCAGTGCCAAGACTAGGGCAATGTTGGCATATAAGCCGGACCAATATATAAAAATGTAGTAATTTCTGAAAAAACCACTGTTATGCCAATGTTGGTACCAATTTTTGTCGACGTTGGGCCGGGGTTGGTGCGATGTTGGTGTGCTGCCTGGGGTACTGCTCCAGCCAATCCTCCACATCTTCGGAGGCATCGCCATGGAACGTGGCAGCCGCTCGAGGAGCCATCGGTAGGTACACCACGGACGGTGCAAGAAACGAGTCCGTCTGTTGACATTGGGTCGTGGTACTCCGGCCATTGTAAGTAGTGCAGAGCCTGAGTTCGGCAACAGACCAAATTCAGGGGCAAGCCCTTGAAGTCGCCGGCTGGCACGTATCTCGGCCTCCTCGTCGAAGGGGCGGCGGCTGAGACTTGGGGGCGAACTCAGAGTAGCGGGTTTTGAGGGGCTGTGATGCATTTAACCCGCGTCTCCACCAGAATGTCACGGGTTCTATCGCTACCCGGACGGCAGTCCAGAAGGACAGAGTCAAAGGACGGGGTTGAGGCACAGGAGGCAGAGAGCAGGCGCTTTACCAGGCAAAAGCAGCGGCGTCCCAGAACCACGCGCACTCCGCAGAACTTCGTCTTCTTCTCCCTCCAGAACTGACCCGGTTAGCGCGGGTTACAATATCACCTTTCGGCCGGCAATATACTGGTGAAAATGTGTCGCCGCGTAGACGATGGCCAGCCCCTCTTTGTCCAGTTGCGCGTAGTTGCGTTCCGCTTGTGACAACGTACGTGAGGCGAAGGCAATCGGGGCCTCCCTTCCTTGGTCGTCAGTCTGTGAAAGAACCGCGCCGACTCCGTACGGAGATGCGTCGCAAGACAAAAGCAGTGGCTTCCTTTCGTCGTAGTGGCTGAGGACTGTACACCTTCGAAGCAGGTGTTTCAGGGCGTCGAATGCTTGCTGATGGCGTGGCGACCATGTCCATTTCACATCTTTGCGGAGCAGCTGGTATATGTCGTTGGCCACAGTAGCTCTTTGTTCTAAGAAACGGTCGTAGAACGTTAAGAGTCCGAGAAACGCCTGTAGCTCCTGCTTGTTTGTTGGTACCCGTGCTTCGGTGATCGCACGCACTTTGTCTTCGGTCGGGTGTATGCCTTCTGCATCAATTCGGTGTCCAAGAAATTGCACCTCTGACACCGCAAAACAGCATTTCTCTTTGCTTAAACGCAAATTTGCGTTCGCTAGCATTTCAAGAACGTGCTCTAGGCGCGCTGCATGCTCTTCCGTGGAAGCGCCACTGATTATTACATCGTCCAGGTAGACACAAACCCCTGGGATTCCTTGAAGTACTGTCTCCATGAACTTCTGAAATATGGCCGGGGCTGCAGCTACGCCAAAGGGCAATCTCTTGACCTTGTACAGGCCTTTCAGTGTGTTGATTGTAAGTAATTCTGACGTCGGTTCGCTCACCTTCAGTTGTTGATAGGCCTGGGTGAGGTCTAGAGTGCTGAAGACTCTTGCGCCGCGTAGTACACTGAACACTTCTCCAGGTGTCGGCAGAGGGTGAGACGACGCTTTAGTCGCGAGATTTACGGTGCTCCGGTAGTCTCCGCAGAGGCGTATGGTTCCGTTCTTCTGGTGAACAACAACCAGTGGTGTGGCCCATTGCTAATGTTGTGCCGGCTTGATGACACATTGCTGCTCCAGTTTGTCCAACTCCCTTTCAACGGAAGCTCTGAGAGCAAAGGGTACTGGCCTCGCCTTCAAAAACTTCGGTTGCGCGCCGCTTAACAACTCCAGTGTGACTGGTGGCCCTTCATTTCCTGGAATCTCTTCAGAGAATACTCTTTCGTATTTCTCCTGCAATTGCTCAATGACGTTGTGGCTCGGCGTTTGGTGTATGCCGCATATCGTCACCCCTAATGGAGAAAACCAGTTTCTCCCTAGAAGGCTTGATCCTGAGCCCTTCACAACAATGAGAGGTAGCGTATGGGTCTGGCCGTTGTAATAAACCCGCACGTTGGCAGATCCCAATAGTGGCAAGTTCTGTCCTGACCACGTTCGCAGGTGCGTGTCGTCTTGTTGCAAGGGTGGTGCGTCTGATGGCCACGAAGTTCGGAATGTGGCCTCACTGATCAGAGTACAGGCTGCGCCTGAGTCCACCTCGAACTTAATCAGTTTGTGGTGTACTGTAACTTCGGTAAAAATCTTCGGACGCGTGCCGAGATTCACGGTGTTCAGGTCGTGCAACACTGATGATACTGCTGATGTTGCTCCGTGGGCATCAGATGGCGGCCTATTCTCTGAGGCGTCTACGCTGTGGTTAGGCTGAGAAGGCGACTTTATCTTGGCAAGCTTCCGCTTCGTAATGCATGCTTTCTCAATATGCCCTTGCTTGTGGCAAAAATTACATGTGGCTGACTGGAATCGGCATCCCTGGGCGTTGTGTTGGCCGTCACACCGCCAGCAGCGTCGTACATTTTTGACCGATTTTGCAACAACAGAAGGTCTGCGTACCTGGTTGCTTGTTTGATGTACCGGCTCGGTGTTCCGGCGCATCTCTCTCAGCTGGTGATCGGCGCTATCCGCTCGCACGGCGATGTCATAAGCTTCGTTAAACGTGAGGTCCCTCTCAGCGAATAGGCGCTGCTGTAGTGACTCGTTACTCAGTCCGCACACAAATCTGTCACGTAACATGACGTCCAATGGAAGCATGGTGGTGTTAGCAGATGCTGTGTCTTCATGCTGCCCGGTAGCTGTCCTGGCTGTGGTCAGCGTCCCAAAATTGCAGTCAGCTGCAAGCTTCTTGAGCGCAGCTACGTAGGCGCTCACAGTTTCGCCTTCCAGCTGATCTCGTCGCTGGAAGCGGGCTCGGCTGTAAACTTGAGATGGCCTCGGGTCGAAGTGCTTTTGAAGGGCTGCAACGATTTCTTCGTAAGGCACTTCCGCTGGTGTGCTTGGCTGAATAAGGGCGCAGACAGTGTCGTAAGTCTGCTCCCCGCACAGCGTTAGCAGGTTGGCCCTCTTCAAGGCTGGGTCTTTGATGTTGTTAGCCTCGAAGTAGAACTGGAGGCGTCCAGCCCACGATGACCAAGATGAGCCGTTGAATTCTGGTATTAACCCTCGCGTAGCCATGGCTTGTCAATAGCGTTGCGTAGCGCGGGTCAAATCCACTTCCTCGTCGCCACTGTCGTGTTCGCGCGTCGTCGATGGAGAAAAGACATACGCGCTACTGTTAAACTGTTAACTTCGTTTATTACTAGATAAGAGGGTGCGACCAGCGTCGGCCGAGGCGTAGGCCGAACTGCCGGGCGAAGAACGGAGGGAACGGAGGCCGGGGATGGGGCTTGCTTCCCAGAACCAGAGGAGGGCGAGGGAGCCCACCGTGGGGGGCGTCCCGCTGAGCGCAGGCAGACGGCGAGTCCTCCCGGCGAAGCGCAAAGAGGGGTGCGGGCCTGTTCATTAGCGCGCACTGCTCCATTCACAACGGAACGGACGAGCACAGCACTTGGAACACAACAGTTTTGAAGTTGCTTAACATCGCTCCCATTGTTGACACAGGTGAATATTTTTCCTTGGGTCTAATTTTCCACTTTTTTCTATAACTGCACGATTATAAAGGTCGTCCTGCAGTAGCTTATACATGGCAGGTATCCTTAGCCGTGCTTGGTGATAGGGAATTTCTGACTTTTATTCCTTGGCAGCAGTGACGGCACTGCGAGCACTGGCTTACATCGTACCCTGTCTATTTGCAGAACGTGTCTATACTGAAACCTGTGCAGCTACCTCGACGCTCCTGAGCTGACAAGCAATCTGCATCAAGTCGTATCTTCGCGCCTGCGCTCCGTACCTCCTGCGTTCAGCGCCACGACTGGCTCCTAGGCTGCTTAAAAGGAACTTCTGTGCCTGGCCCGTCTTCTTGGCAGCAGTGACGGCACTGCGAGCACTGGCTTACATCGTACCCTGTCTATTTGCAGAACGTGTCTATACTGAAACCTGAGCAGCTACCTCGACGCTCCTGAGCTGACAAGCAATCTGCATCAAGTCGTATCTTCGCGCCTGCGCTCCGTACCTCCTGCCTCCTGCGTTCAGCGCCACGACTGGCTCCTAGGCTGCTTAAAAGGAACTTCTGTGCCTGGCCCGTCTTCTTGGCAGCAGTGACGGCACTGCGAGCACTGGCTTACATCGTACCCTGTCTATTTGCAGGTTAGTTTACAGCCTTCTTGTTAAGTGAGACTAGTTGTGCCTTATTGCTGTCACTGCTGCCACATTGATACCGTGTTTTCCCTGCTGTTCGTGCCAATTATCTTGTGCTTTACTATGCCTTCTGAAATTGAAAAACTTCGAGAAGAGCTGAGAAAAGAATTTCGTAAAGAAATCGCAGCGATGCGCAGTTCACTAGAACGTGATCTGCGCAATGACTCAAGAGAGCTAACCAAAAGTGTGGAGCATTGCAGTGAAGAGTATGATGATTTGCTAGTCAAGTTTTCTTCCTTGCAAGAAGAAAATAAGGAACTGAAATCTGAAAACGCTGCAATGTCATCTGAATGTGACGAACTGAGAAAGCGATGCTCTGACCTTGAACAACGATTAACAAGTCTGGAGCAGTACACCAGAAATAAGAACATCGAGATCAAGGGCCTTCCAGCTGCAGAAGAAGAAAACCTTCCGAACATGTTGGAAAAAATGGGAGAAATGATCAATGAGCCAATACTGGAAAGTGATGTTGATGTTTGCCACCGCGTTCAGACGAAGAACAAGACTACCCCAAATATAGTTGTCCAATTCAAAACTCGAACAAAGCGCGACAGTGTACTAGCGAAAGCGAAAAAGGCGCAGCTTACAGCAGGACAACTTGGCTATAGTGGTTCAGACACTGTGTATGTAAATGAGCACTTGTGTCCGTCCCTCAAAAAACTGCTGGGTCGCGCAGTAGCACGGAAAAAGGAACATGGTTGGAAATTTGTTTGGACAAAGAATGGGCAAATTCTTGCCAGAAAAACTGAAACATCAACGATTGTGCGCATCTGCTGTATTCAAGACCTGGATAAGATAGCTTAAGTGCTGCGCTTCTAATACATAACCACAAGCCGATGTCGAAAAGATGTGCAAATTCTTGCTGCCTTCCGACCTATGTGCCGAATCTGCTCAGAAAAAGAAAGCTGTCTCTTTCTTTCACCTTAACGCGCAATCCCTGCGAAGCAAAGGTGATGAGTTGGAAGCGTTTTTCTGCACACTGAATTTCCGTTTTGACGTTATAATGATAACAGAGACTTGGTATCAAAATAGTAGCGAAGCTATGCACCTGTCTGATCACAACACATACCTGCAGAACCGCACAGATAAACGAGGAGGCGGTGTTATGATAGCGTTGGCAAAATCTTTCAAATGCAGCATTCTGGATGACTTTACTGTAACGCACGAAGATTACGAAGTGCTTTCGCTACAAAGTGGCAGAAACGTTTTCTCTGTTATTTACCGGCCTCCCAAAGGAAACGTCTCGAATTTCGCTGTCTTCCTTGATGACTACCTGCAATGGATAACAGTAAACAAGCTCAACCTAGTTCTAGGTGGGGACCTTAACATAGATTTTTTATCTTCTTGTGCAAGTAAACGTGAGGTTGACTACATATTGCAGAGCAATGGATTTACCAATGCCATAAATAAACCAACACGGCTTCAGACAGCGACGGCGATTGATGTCTTCATTAGTAATTCTCCAGTTGACTGTGTTCACTCAGGAGTCATTAATGCCCAGATAAGTGATCACCTACCCATATTCATGTTTGTAGACCGCTTATCCCCTCAAAAACAGTGCACGGTTCCTGCTGTACAATATCGGCGTATAAACGATGACACATTATACTCCTTTAGGGAAACACTCGCGGCCGTGAATTGGAGTGTTGTGCTCAGCGAAGATGACCCAGTAAATGCTTATAATACATTTATTACTACATTTAGGTCTATATATGAACGCAGCTTTCCACTTGTCACTTTCAAAAAACCTTCCAAAGCACGTAAGTCCTGGATAACAACTGAATGTCTTCGGATGATAAAACGAAAAACAGATCTTTATAATCGTTTCATCCAAAGCAGAAATCTGGATGATCTAGCGAGCTTTAAGACGTATCGAAACCGAGTAACGTCGTTTCTTCGTCAAGCAAAACAAAAATATATGGAAAAATTATTTAATCCAGCTGTATTAGAAAGGAGTGACCTTGTATGGAAAACTATAAATGAAGTTTTAAACCGTGGTCGACAAGCTGACGGCATGCTGGATATCTTAGTAGACAAGGAACGACTGAGCGGAAAAAAACTAGCAGATAAATTTAATGAATACTTCGTGTCCCTGGTAGATGATAATCCTTGCCCGCAGAATGTGAAGTGCCTTGACTCGCGGGTTCCTTCCACAGCATACTTGATGCCAACAGATGCCACTGAAATTAAGAACTGCCTGTTGGCTCTGCGCAACAGCAGATCACGGGACATAGATGACCTTAAAATTCTGCCGGTAAAATATGTAGTCGATATAATTAGCCCAGTATTGGAATACATCTTTAATTGCTGCCTCGAACATGCAGTCTTTCCCGAAGGAATGAAGATTGCCAAGGTAACCGTTCTCTTCAAAGGTGGAGACCAAAATCAACTGTCAAATTATCGTCCAATATCTATTCTGCCCATATTTTCGAAGTGTTTTGAAAAAATTCTGTATAGGCGAATGTCCACTTTTTGTGATAAATATAACATACTAACACCTTTTCAACATGGCTTTAGGAAAAACTTTTCGACAGAGACCGCACTTCTAACCCAAAAAGAACTAATTTTAGAGTCATTTGAACAGCAACTTCTTACACTCGGCATTTTTGTTGACTTTTCAAAAGCTTTTGATAGAATCAATCACAAAACAATGTTAGCCAAACTTGAACATTATGGTTTTCGCGGGAAATTTCTTGAAATGATTACCTCCTACCTTAGTTCCCGTGCGCAGCAAGTGAACATAAACAATGAATTATCAAATTTCAAACGCCTCTCTTCTGGCGTTCCGCAGGGTAGCGTTTTAGGACCGTTGCTTTTCCTCCTTTATGTCAATGACATCGTATGCATAAGTAGGATTCCAAGCTTTGTAATTTATGCTGATGACACAACTCTATTCTTTAAAGCCGCACACATACAAGACCTTGAACAGCAAGCCATAGCTTGTCTGCACCTTCTTTATGAATGGTGTCGTGACGCTGGGGCTACGTCGACCCGGCCTTCTCTTGGTAGCGTGCAGAGACTCGGGGTTGAAGTAGGATTGAATCTTCGAAGTTGGTGAATTATGTACAAGCAGGTTTAATGGCACTTTGAGAAACTTATTTACAAGATTATTTACACGAAAAAGAAGGGTACATCAGCAAAATGACAAGCGTTAAGAGTTCATAGCGAGAAGCGACTGGATGAGCCGTTTACCCAGGGCCCAGAGCGACATTTCGTGCTCTGCAGCGTCCTTAAAACCCCCTATGTCCAGCCCCTCTCTGAAGATGCTGACCAACCAAATCCAGGGCACGCCCCTCAGGTATCGGCATCCAATCGAACACATCACTGCACTGATGGTCTGAAGCACTGACTGGTCCGGCATTCATTCGTTGGGCGTGATCACTTGTTGGCGGGAAAAGCTTGGGAACGGCGAGGAGAGGAGGTACATTTCTATTCTTCAGCAAAGAAACCACAGGCTGGTTCTGACAAGTGGTTTTACTTCTCAGAAACCCGAGTGCACGTGGCGCCGCATCCGCTCCCAGCATTGTCCGTTTTCGACAATTGCAAATCTTTCCTGCATTCCTGGGAAATCACTTAATGGCTGTATGCGTCATGCTCCTTTCTTGTCCTGCACGTCAGCGGACATGTCACTCTGTCGTCTCCTTTGGAAAGTAGGCATTCCTCACTGGACGATAGGGCTTATCGACTGGAAGGGTGAACAAAAGAAAGAAAGCACTTCCTGCATTTCCCGCAGGGGGACGTTTCTTTGTGTTTTTCCAGACGTTCTCTTGACAGGGTCAATTTGGCATTTGCAGGTTGTCCACAAAGCAAAACAGGCTTACAAAACAGGATTCCTGGAAACAGGCTCACTTAGAGCCATTGGACCATCACCACATATTCACAATACTTTTCCATGCCCACAGGCGAACAATAGAGCGCGCAAATGCGGATGCACGGTCGTAACAGCCTCCTCCCCCGCCAGAAGAGTCACGGAGGTGGTGGTGGTAAGAACATTTATTTACACAAGGATGTTTGGATCGGCCCGTAAGGGGCCGGTCCTTACAAACACTAGGTGGAGGTCCCTAGTTGGGGACCCCAGTGGCGGTTGCCGCCGCTCGGGCGCGTCCGACTAAGGCTTGTTGGGCCTGTTAGTCGTGGCAGCCGAGCAGGACCGCCTCCCAGTTCTCCCGGGTTGGGTTGGGGATGGGGGGAATAGACGGGTTGGAGGGGCAGGCCCACACCATGTGATAGATGTCAGAAGACACCGCTCCACAGTGTGGGCAGCTGCCACTAAAGGAGGGGTCAAAATGTTTTAGGGCTGCCGGGCACAGCAATGTATTGGTGAAAAGGCGGAGAAGGAGCCGCTCATCCGCCTTTTTGAGACCTTTACATGGGCTGGGGTAAAGGCGATGACAATTTTGATAGTACGTCGTGATATCTTTGAAGGTGTAGGCCGGATTAAAATCGGGTTCCTGATCGGGTAGGGAGGAGAAAACAGCCCGGTGAGAGAGCGCGCGGGCGGCTGCGTCTGCTGCCTCGTTTCCTGCCAAACCCTGATGAGCAGGGGCCCATATAAGGTAGCGGTGTGCGGGGTCCGTATCCCGTATGCAATTTAAGTAAATTTTATAGGCTAGTAAGGGAGTCCAGCCTTGTCTGACGTTCCGACAGGCTCCTCGCGAGTCGGTAATTATGTATTTTGAGTCGGAATGAGAGGCCGCGAGAGCAATCGCCACCTCTTCTGCGTGTGTTGTACTGTGGGCTCTGAAGGTGAGACCGTTAACCGTTTTGCTGTTGTGAACTACAGCGGCCGTGTACCATCCCCCGTGGTGAGGGCCGGAGGCGTCCACGTAGTATACTCCTGTTTTGTTGCCATAATGTCGGGCTAGGGCTTCCGCTCGTGCCAGGCGCCGACCATTATGATCTTCGCGTGACATATTCGCTGGCAGAGGTCGCACGCCGAGGGCGCGTCTCCACAATTCTGGGATGCGAAACCTGTCTTCCATGAGTGTGGTGTGTTGGATACGGAGTCGAGCAAGAAGGCGGCGACCCGACTCCGTTTGCGACAAACGCGTGTACTGATTTGTAAGGTGGGCCTCCCGGAGCTCCCGGAAAGTATTCACCACCCCAAGGGCCATAAGACGCCTGTTTGAAGTAGTGATGGGGAGGTCCAGGGCACGCTTGACAATTTTACGAAGGATAACCTCAAGGGCATCCTCCTCTTGTTTCCGTAGGTGGAGATACGGTGTCGAATATAAAATCCGACTGGTCACGAAGGCGTTTGCCAGCCGCAAGGCATCCTTACTTCGCAACCCCCCGCGTTTGTTTGAAACCCGGCGGACCATGCGGCCCACCTGGTCCCCCACCTTACGGAGTTTGGCCAATGTAGTGTCTGATCGTCTGTGTTTGTGTATGTAGAGTCCGAGTACCCGTATCTCGTCAGCTTCTTGTATGGGACCACTGTCTAAAGATAGAGTGATTTGAGTTGTGCACTTTCGCGAGTGGCGGAGGTGCACAAATTGTGATTTTTGTGGGGAACACTGAAGACCACAGCGGCGGGCGTAGCGGTCTACTATCGTCGCAGCTGTTTGCAGGCTGGTTTCAATGTCCCCGATACTGCCATGCGTGGCCCACAGGGTGATGTCATCGGCATACAGGGCGTGCTGCACACCAGCGACACCATCGAGCTGGGCAGGCAGGTGCATCATAGCCAAATTGAAGAGCAGCGGGGAAAGTACTGCGCCTTGGGGGGTTCCCCGCGTGCCGAGTAGGTAAGGACCATGCTCATTATCTTGGATGCGAATGTAGGATTGACGATCCGTGAGAAATTGCTTGATGTATTGGAATGTGTTGAGACCACAGTCGGTCTGGCTTAGGTGGGTGAGTATAATCTCGGCAGCAGTCGCCGCTGCTGCATGAAGAGACGACTTAATGGCCTGCACGTGAACGCTTGAAGCTCGCTGTTGCTTGTCGCGTTGTCTTGATTGTTGTAGGCCAAATTGCTCGAGCTGTCTGAAACTCAACCACATGTCTAAACAAGCACTCGGCTCCCGTCTGAAGAGACCAGGTTAAAAGAAAACTGCCATTGTTGTTCGAGAAAAGCCCACTCTCAAGACGTTCGGGACCCACGTATTCCTAGAAAACCAAACGTGCTGCTTTACATAGCCACACATATACAAGCGCACGAAAAAAAAAAAAAAACCTGATTATCAATTTGGATACATGGTGAGGAACATCTCGGACCGCTTAGAAAGAGCGGCTAAGCGCGTCCGCATTCCCATTTAACTTCCCCCTTTTGTATCTTATTTCAAAATTGTACTGCTGTAAAATCAAGCTCCACCTAAGAAGGCGACTGTTCTTCGATGTCGCAGTTTGCAGCCAAGCCAGGGGACAATGGTCCGTCTCTACGGTGAATTTGGCCCCTCCAAGATAGCACTGCAATTTTTGAATGGCCCATACAATGCAAGCGCATTCTTTCTCTGACGCGCAATAAGCTCTCTCTCTAGTACTCAGTTTTCTGCTCAAGTAGAGCACGGGGTGCTCATTACCGTCGTCATCTCTCTGGCAGAGAACAGCACCTAACCCTCGATCACTGGCATCACACTGGACCGTGAATTCTCGGCCATAGTCTGGAGCTCGCAATACCGGACGGCTAATCAGCACAGCCTTCAGGTTTACGAAGGAGGCTTCCTTTTGTTCGTCCCAGACTACATTTGTCGGTTCTGTCTTGCGGAGAGCGTCGGTCAGAGGGCTAGCCAAAGCTGAATAGTTAGGGATGTAGTGATTGTAGTACCCAGTCAGACCCAGGAATGCTCGAATTTCCGTCTTCGTGCTCGGCCGCGGGTAGTCTGCTACCGCAGAATTCTTAATCTCGCTGGGTTTCCTGAAACCTTGACCTACATTGTGACCCAAGTAGTCCACGGTCGCCCTTGCCAGGCAACATTTCTCGGCCTTTACGGTTAGTCCAGCTTGACGCAAAAGGCTCAGTACAGCTCTTAGATGTACCATATGGTCCGCCCATGAGTCGGAAAAAACCGCAATGTCGTCTAAATAAGGCACCGCGAATGTTTCACACCCCTTTAAAACGCTATCCATGAGTCGGGAAAAACGAAATGGAGCATTTTTTGAGCCCGAAACTCATCATTGTTGGCTGGTAGCTGCCCGTCGGAGGGACCAAAGCCGCGTATCTGCTGGCGCGTTCAGTGAGCGGTACTTGCCAGTAACCTCGAGTAAGGTCCAGCGTAGTCACATATGCCGCTCTACTGACCTGTTCTACTCTCTCCTCAATATTCGAAATAGGATACACTTGATCCCTGGTGAGAGAATTTAGCTTTCGGTAGTCTACCACAGGCCTAGGGTCTTTACCTGGAGCTTCTACTAAGATCATAGGCGAAGCATAATCGCTTTCCGAGGGTTTTATTACTCCCAATTCCAGCATGCGAGTATCTTCCCTATCCAGAATTTCTCTTTGCCTTGGAGAAAATCGGTAGCACCTTGATCGCACTGGCACGTCTGAAGTCAGCTCAATATCGTGCTCAGTCAAATCAGTTCTGCCTGGCCTGTCCACGAAGCAGGCCTCAAACTCTGTTATTATCTCGCCCAGATCGGACAGCTGGGATTTCTTTAGTTCTCCTCTCTGCTCTGTCTTTCTGAGAAGCTCCTGAGCGTTGCTTCCTTTTCCGCTGAGGCAAATCAAGTTATCCCCCATCTCCTTGGGAAGGTTTAACGTTAGATTTACCACGGTTTGCTCCATAGCTAAGTCCTCTCGGTTTTCACTTAAAAGTCTCGTTAGATTACTAGACGCTGGCGGCAAGAGGTTACTCCCAAGGACGTCCTCATTCCGCGTCTCATCAAGCTCCCTTTCAAGTTGACATATCTGAGATGCCTCGCTCTCAAAGTTTTCTGACCTGCTATCTTCCGCATTTACCACTGTTTTAACTGCCGTTTCCTCCGCTGTGGATTTTTCTGGAATGAGCAGTGTAGCTAGTTCTCGCGCCTTTGAACGTGTTAATGCTTGCACAACTCTGTCTCCGAAAAGGATGCCCCTCTTTCGCAGCAGCATGTCCGATTTGTTGGAGAACAAATACGGATAGCACTTAGGAAGCTTTCCTGAAACGGCAGCCTCGGTTGTTAATTCGCCGAAAGGGCCCTCGATGACCACGTTCGCGATCGGCAAGCACACACTCTGTTCCTCAACTACCTGTCGGATCCATGCACACTGTCCTGTATAGTCGGAAGGCGATACATAC
The DNA here is from genome assembly GCF_055883805.1 of Amblyomma maculatum. Lineage (NCBI taxonomy): Eukaryota > Metazoa > Arthropoda > Arachnida > Ixodida > Ixodidae > Amblyomma > Amblyomma maculatum. The sequence continues at coordinate 143,336,481 of NC_139353.1, forward strand.
GCCGGATGGACAACATCCATCGTTGCGGCCGAATCGCGCAGTACCTTGCAAGGCTTCCCGTTGACTACTAGGTCATGCAGGTAGGGTTCTAAAAGCTGCATATTTTCATCGCAGTCCCTGACATACGAGAAAGCAATCTTTTCTTTCCGGCAGTTGACGGCAATGTGACCCTGCTCATTACACCTAAAGCATGTGAGCGGCTTCCTAGCCTCAAGCTTATTCTTTGTGTTCTGCACGTTGGTCACTTCCCCACTTTTCTCACTGCCGTCCTTTCTAGGGAATTTGCCTGAAGAAACCTTCATTTCTTCGTTTCCAACTCTAGCAAAGTGCCTTTCCTGACGGTTTTTCACACTGAACTTGGGATTGCGGGGCCTATCCACTGCTGGGTTGCTGAATTGTCGGCGCGAAGCATACTCCTCAATAAGTTCGGCAGCTTCAGTTGCCGACTTAATTTCGCCTCGGTCCTGTAACCAATTTCTTTCTTTTTCTGGGAGGCAGTTATAAAACTGCTCCAAAAGAATTCGCTCGACTACAGCGTCCCTATCACTGTAGGAATCAGTGCTCTTTAGCCACTCGCCCAAATTAACTCTTAAATTGTACAGGAATTCAGGGTAACTCTCGTCCCTGGACTTAGTAGCGTTCCGAAAACGTTGTCTGAACGCCTCGGCGCTAAGCCTATACTTTCTCAGAAGGCAAGCTTTGACCTTCTCGTAGTTGTCCGCGTCCTCCTTGCTTAGCCGCGCGACAACCTCCGCTGCCTCGCTGGGCAGAACCGTCAATAATCTCTGAGACCAAGTGTCTCGCTGGAAGGACAGTTTTTCGCAGGTTCGCTCAAAGTTAGCCAGATACAGACCGATATCCCCTGATATCACATATGGCTGCATGTACTTTGACATCTTGAAATCTGCCTCCTTGTTGAGATGAGGTACCGCTAGCTGGGGACAATCGCCCGACCTCTTGCTCAACTCTAGTTCTAATTTCCGGAGCTCAATTTCTTGGTCCAGCTTTTTTGCTTCTCTTTCAAGCTTCTCACGTTCGTGCTCCCTTTCCTCTTTTTCCCTCTCAAGTTCACGCTCCCTTTCCTCTTTTTCCCTCTGACGTTCGCGCTCCCTTTCCTCTTTTTCCCTCTGACGTTCGCGCTCCCTTTCCTCTTTTTCCCTCTCAAGTTCACGCTCACGCCTCTTTTCCTCTTTTTCCCGCTCTTTCTGCTGTCTGAGCTGCTCCTCCTTTTTTTGGGCGATGAGGTTCCATGCTTCGCTGAGCTCCTCATCATCGGCTCCCAAATCTGTGATTGCCTTTATAATCAAAGGTTTTCGTGCCAAACCACTTGTATCAATTCCCAATTCGTCACACAATAGCAACAATTCCGGTTTCTGCAGCTTTTGTAGGTCCATGATCGCTCCGAGTGTCGGCTACTTCCAAAACAACAGTGCAAACTACCAAACCTAAAGGCGTTTCAACACTTTTTACCAGTTCTAAAATCTAACCCTGTTCTAGAACCTGGTCCACATCAGAAGAAAAGCCAAGCACTCACCCACACATGCGATCGATGTTCCGAGCTGCTTTCTTGTTGGCCGATTGTTGCGCCTGCTTGTTGCTTGAGATGCCACCTCCGATCACAAGATGTGGCTTGTAGATTCTGATCCACCTCGAATCACCAGATGTTGTAGCTTGTAGATCCAGCCCCACCTCCAGTCATCAGATGTTGTGGCTTGTAGATTCAGATCCCAACGCTGGTCACCAGTTGTCGTGACGCTGGGGCTACGTCGACCCGGCCTTCACTTGGTAGCGTGCAGAGACTCGGGGTTGAAGTAGGATTGAATCTTCGAAGTTGGTGAATTATGTACAAGCAGGTTTAATGGCACTTTGAGAAACTTATTTACAAGATTATTTACACGAAAAAGAAGGGTACATCAGCAAAATGACAAGCGTTAAGAGTTCATAGCGAGAAGCGACTGGATGAGCCGTTTACCCAGGGCCCAGAGCGACATTTCGTGCTCTGCAGCGTCCTTAAAACCCCCTATGTCCAGCCCCTCTCTGAAGATGCTGACCAACCAAATCCAGGGCACGCCCCTCAGGTATCGGCATCCAATCGAACACATCACTGCACTGATGGTCTGAAGCACTGACTGGTCCGGCATTCATTCGTTGGGCGTGATCACTTGTTGGCGGGAAAAGCTTGGGAACGGCGAGGAGAGGAGGTACATTTCTATTCTTCAGCAAAGAAACCACAGGCTGGTTCTGACAAGTGGTTTTACTTCTCAGAAACCCGAGTGCACGTGGCGCCGCATCCGCTCCCAGCATTGTCCGTTTTCGACAATTGCAAATCTTTCCTGCATTCCTGGGAAATCACTTAATGGCTGTATGCGTCATGCTCCTTTCTTGTCCTGCACGTCAGCGGACATGTCACTCTGTCGTCTCCTTTGGAAAGTAGGCATTCCTCACTGGACGATAGGGCTTATCGACTGGAAGGGTGAACAAAAGAAAGAAAGCACTTCCTGCATTTCCCGCAGGGGGACGTTTCTTTGTGTTTTTCCAGACGTTCTCTTGGCAGGGTCAATTTGGCATTTGCAGGTTGTCCACAAAGCAAAACAGGCTTACAAAACAGGATTCCTGGAAACAGGCTCACTTAGAGCCATTGGACCATCACCACATATTCACAATAGTTTTCCATGCCCACAGGCGAACAATAGAGCGCGCAAATGCGGATGCACGGTCGCAACAATGGTCTGAATGCAATTCGCTAATTATAAACACCGAAAAAACCAAGGCTGTACTCTTTAGGCCTCGAAATAAACTGATTTCTTGTCCGCCATGTCTCACGCTCCACTTAAACAGTGGTTCATCGCTGATTCAAATAGTCCATTCGGTCAAAAGCTTAGGTGTGATTTTTCATGAAAACATGTCATGGGATGAGCACGTCGAAATGGTTGGGGACAAATTGTCGAAGGTTGCTGGTGTTGTATCCAGAATGCGATTTTTATTGCCGCAGCGTATTAAACAGATGTTGTACAATGCACTATTTTCTTCTGTTCTTAATTATTATTTTTTGGTGTGGGGTACCACGTCGTTTACCAATATTAAACGGATGCATCTCATTCAGAAGAAAATTGTTCGTAGTATTACCAATTCTTCGCGATTTGATCACACTAAACCAATTTTTGGGGCACTTGGCATCATCTCCATTCACCAGCTGTATGACACGATACTTTTTAGGAGGTACAAGACTAATATTTTAAAACAAAGCTCATTCATGACGCAGCTGTCTCTCTTAAAAGCAAAAGACCAAAATTATTCTACTCGCGCTCGTTTCACATGGACTGTGCCAAAAACTAGAACCAATTATGGTCGCCAAATGTTGCGCTATACTCTTCCTCATTTGCTAAACAATGTACAAGTAAACTAATGTATACAAAACACTATCAACAATGTTGCATCCCTGTGATTTCTACTTTTGTGTGTGTATTATTGGTAATGTAAGTGTTTCACGTTCTGTTTTATACACTATTCATATACACCTATCTGCTATTATTGTATTGTACAGATTTTACTTATTATGTAACTAATGCTTGTTTGTGCATACTGCTGCCAACTCTTTGTAGGGTGCGTCGACCTCTGTCAAGCCTTTTTCTGGCTTTTTGTCGGCGCACCTAACATCTTCACGGTGTTGAATAAAATTGAATTGAATTGAATAATGTCGCAACCTGTAGGGGAAAAAACGGCGAAAAAGATATGAACTGCTCTGCCTTGTATATCGCCTGGCAAAAGAGTCCGCATGACGTCATTTTATTTTTTTCTTACAGAAGCAGGATGTAACCAGGAGAAAGTTCCAAACACATCGCGGTATGCATAAAAAACGCCAGGTTGAAAAAAGAAGTGACGGCTTGTACGCAATTTGTTGGAAGCATTTAAATAAAGAAGATTTCTTCTTTCCCGATAAGAACGTTCAACCACATATTTGAACATTCTGTTGATTTTACGGTGTCACCAATGGCGCTGTTTCTGTAGTTTAATATGTACCTTCGAGATTGTAGCCATGTGAGGCTACCATATCATCATGCTTGTGCGGCTGATATGCTTCGCTTTCTAGGTGGTCAAAAACAGAGGCCGGATTGGTTCGTGGAGGGGGAACATAACTGGTCTAAAACAGGGTGAACGCAAAGGGACTTCTTCATCTTTTTCTTGAATTGCACTTTTTACAATCGATGTATCGTACACAACATTCACTTTTTCATAACATGTATATGTAACCGTTTACATCGATGAAAACTTTGGCTTCAATGCCTTTTTAAGCTCTCAAACTGCTTTTTGTAAACTTCTGGATCCCGGGCGTGGTGAAAGAGATGCAGGCAGTTCTATGTCTACACTATGCGCAGCCAGTTTATAACTATTTTATGCCCACGGTCCCTGCTGCCGCCCAGGCTATTGGATCTGTTATCTAGCGAAGTTGTTTGAAGTCAACCGCAGAGCAGCGTACCTGTAGAAGAAATTAAGGGCTGCACGTAAAGCCCGTTGCGCAATTATATGCAGGCCGTAGAATGCTGCTGCTACCAAAACTGCTGAGTCCTCGCTGCTCAAGTTTCGCTTAGAATTGGCACTGGGTCGTCAGTATATTTATGCTAAACTTCATTACTGTATTTGCGTGATTTGATGGGAAGTCGGATGTTCGCATCGTCTGAACGGCGACAAAGCAAACAAATGCCACTGTCTCAGTGACTGAACCGGCGGCACCACCTCGTCTCGTTCCGAGCTCGAAAAGATTTATTGCGATGTGAAACAAGCCTTCAAATTTAGCGTGGTTTTGGTCAAATGCTTGATCTTATTCATAAAGCAATTGATGAAGCTCTTCAAACCTTCCGCAAAACATGTCCGCTCAGCTACTTTCCTTCGCCGCATTTGTGTGTCAGTGTTGCTTCAAACAAAACGAGCTTGTACCACCGATGCCATCACTGGGAAAGCTCCTCATTTAGCTTCGCCCCAGGCGCAAAGAAACCGAACGTCCGAGTTCTGAGGGAACCAGGCAAGTACCTTAAATGAATTTGGATTAAGAGTATTGACGACGAAATGCTATTTCTGTGTGAAATTTCAAATGCTACGAATCAGCGGAATATCTGGGTGAAGCATTCAACGGCGAGCATATCAATAGGCAAGACGGTCGTGCCTGCACTTTTCAGGAAGGCCAGCAGCGAGTGTGCATTTTCTTTCCAATTTATTGAGCGCTTTGACGAAGCACTGTACCTCGAAAGAGATGTCGTGCGGCTAACGAACGCCAACGCACAAGGCGAGAGGTTCCACACGGTCATTGTTGGGCTTCTTCAGTGAGGTTAATACTATATAGATGGCCGCTCCGTCCCGCTCGCTTTCAGGAAAACTCCGCACGTAGTCACAACAGAAGATAAATCTAAGTACAGCGCAAAGTGAACTTGCTGCCATGTTTCTTAATCGGGCGATTGTCTTTATTTTGGGAGTGCAGTGCTGCAAGCAACACAACGTTTTCGGAGTTGGCGTGGGCGAACCCTGCTGTTGAGTGCGCCACATTTTCAACTGGCGTCTAGAATCCTTGCACCCTGACTTGAGACTGATTTCCACAGGCCTACCACGCGATTTTGAAGGAACTTTGCTGCATCGCCTGTGAATAGGTGTTGCATTCTACAGCCACTGCTCCTTTATTATTGGCATTGGTCGTAACCTCGCGCAACGCATCTCCGGCAAGAGAAAGCCATTTCACATATTTTTTTTAAACTGTGCTCAACAAATTGCCGAAAGGCGTTGTCTACGCCATACAATGGAAAATTTTGACTCACGTGTGCTGACGGAGATAGAAACATTGTTACAGTGGGAGCGCAGGTAATTTGAGGTGAAGGCAAGCTGACCCATCCTCTGTTGCCTGAGAGTGTCGAAATTGTGCCGGTACAAAAGGCTGTGGCTTGAGAGCACGCTTTTCGCCTCCTGGCCTTCTTTGGCAGTCTTTCTCTCCGCCATGCCTTTGTATACCTATCTCCCGTCATACATTCTAGCTCACTCTAAACTAGCAAACCAGTTTCTTTTCCTTGTTAAGCTCAACATCGTATACCTATATCCCGTCATACATTCTAGCTCACTCTAAACTAGCAAACCAGTTTCTTTTCCTTGTTAAGCTCACATCGTCTTTGGTTCTCGTCATTCAGCTCCTAGACTACATTGATTTGCTAATGTAGTTAGCCGATGCTGTTGTTGCAGAAATACTGTATGCTCGTGTGGGTATGTACGGGTAGGGGACGGCGGCCTAAAACTAATTCGCGATTAAGCAGGCAAAACGCATTTCCCGCTATTACAGCCCCAACTATGTTGGGGTAGCAAGGCATGGCAGTAACTATGAGAAAATTTAGTGCCGCTTTCGCACAGGCCGCTAGTTCTACAGAGAAAAAAACAGCGGAGATAGTTATCTCCGCTATTTTTTTCTCTGTAGAACTACTAAGTGCCTCGCACGTTGTAAATCAAATAACATTCCGTTCGTAATCAAAAACATTAGGGCAGAAATTGGGGCAATCCGGAGCCCTCTTTAGACGCACGATTGTGCTTGACATAGTGGTAACGAAGTCCTATGTCGTAAATACCTCAGTTCGCGGCTGCCTGAGGAAGCTCTAACTCAATGGTAACACTACACCGTTTTTGTTTGCGGCGGAGATATTGCTTGCGCAATTTTGGGATTGTTTACAGGAACACTACTATCTGTTACACTTCCTAGTGAACCCCTGAGCTACGCCGCAAGGATAGAGAAAAAAGGGGCGAGTTAGAAGACAGAGAGAGAATGGCATACTTGAGGGAAACGGAATAGTTTTGACCCCTGTGCTCTCTTACTTATACCGACAGCGCACAGCACACGGACGCTTTCGCTTTTCGCCCCCATCGAATCGCCGCCGACGCGGTCTCTTCCGAACTGGTTAAAACGGTTAGCAGCCGAGCCCCATATCCTCAGAGGCATCCCTCGCTTGGCCCTTTCCTTCCACATCTGGGTTGTGGTTTCAATTATGATCTTTTTTCATGGCGAGCTATTTAAACGGCCAAACGCCTCTATCTGAGCGTAAAGAAAAATCACAGGGATATTCACGTCGAAATGTACGCCCTAGCCAGCCCTGTGTCTAGAGGAAACCATCGTGTACAATAAACGTCGCTCATCGCAAAGCCCATCATGTTAAGGCATCAGTGCACACACAGTGTCTGCTTTTATAAGCAGTGCTAATTCCTGTTTGAAGCAAGCACTTTCGGACATGCTGCTTTGAAGTTGTCGCGTACGTGAATCTGCATAGAGATAAAGTTTCACTTTCTACACTTTCGCAACTGCTCTAGCGGTGAAAGGCTGCACATTGTCTTATTAAGAAAACATGTAAGAATGGCATGCGATACAACATAATGACCGTACTTGCCTTAAATCATCATTATCATCAACATCAGCCTGACTATACCCACTGCAGGGTGAAGGCCTCTCTGATACTTCTCCAATTAACACGGTTCTGTGCTCGCTGCACACAATTTTACCCCTGCGAACTTCTTGACCTCATCCGCCCACCTAACATTCTGCCGCCATCTGCTACGCTTTCCTTCCCTTGGAATCCATTTTGTTACCTTCAGCGACCTTCGGTTATCCTCTCTTCGCACTACATGTCCTGCCTATGCTCATTTCTTCTTCATGATTTCCATTAGAATATCAGCAACGTGAGTTATTTCTCTCACTAACTCTACACGCTTCCTATCTCTTAATGTTATCACTACCATTTTTCGTTCCAAAGCCCTCTGCGTTGTCCTCAACTTGAGTAGAACCCTCTTGGTTAGCCTCCAAGTTTCAGCACCATAGGTGAGTACAGGTAAGATGCCACTGGTGCATGTTTTCCTCATGAGCGATACCGGTAAGCTGCTAGTCATAATCTGCGAGTGCTTGCCAAATACGCTCCATCGCAATTTTATTCTTCTTGTTATTTCCTTTTCATGGTCCGGATCTGTGGTTACTATCTGTCCTAAGTAGACATATTCGGCTACTACTTCCAGTGCTTCGCTACCTAACGTAAACTGCGGTTTCTTCTCGAGGCTGTTGAACATTACCTTAGTCCTCTGTATATTGATTTTCAAGCCTACCTTTCTACTTTCCCTGTCTAGCTCATCAATCATTATTTGCAGTGCATCCCCGAAATACTTATCAAGGCAATGTCATCAGCAAATGGCAGAAAATACTGAGGTATTCTCCATCTACCCTTATGCCTAACTGCTCCCATTCCAAGTCTCTGAATACTTCCTCTAAGCAAGCTGTGAATAGTAATGGGGAGATTGTGTCTCCTTGCCTAACACCTTTCTTTATGGGAATTTTGTTACTTTCTTTATGCAGAACTATGGTTGCTGTGCAGCCACTATATATATATATATCTTCCAGCACTTTCACGTATGGCTCTTCTACCCCCTGATTTCGCAATGCCTGTATCCCCGCCGATGTTTCAACTGAGTCAAATACTTTTTCGTAATCAATGAATGCAATGTATAATGGCTGGTTATATTCCGCGCCTCATCTGTTTGATGGTACTAATATGATCGATAATAGAGTACCGCTACCAAAAACCTGCTTGATTGCTGTCTAACGTTGTCCTAATTCTATTAGCGATTACCTTAGTAAATGCTTTATACGTTACAGACAGTAAGCTGATTGGTCTGTAATGTTTAAGTTGCTTAGCGTCCCCTTTCTTATGGATGAGGATAATGTTTGCATTCTTCCGTGGTTCCGGTACCGTCGATGACACCAGGCACTTCGTATACAGGGTGCCCAGTTTTTCTAGCACGATGTCACCCCCTCCTTCAACAAACCTATAGTTGTCTCAACTTCTCCAGTGGATTGCAACCTTTTCATGGTTTCTAATGCTTTCTTGACCTCGTCCTTTGTCACTGGTGGAACGTCTGACTTTTTCTCTACGGTCCTGACTACTTTGGCTACTGTAGAGACCTGTATAGAATTCCTCGGCTACTTTGACTATCTTGTCTATATTCGTGTTGACGTTGCCCGCCTTGTGCTTTAATGCGTACATCTAGTTTTTGCCTATGCCCAATTTCTTCTTTACCGGTTTAAGGCTTCTCCCGTTCTTTACAGCATGCTTAATTTTGGACATGTTATACTTCCGTATATCGGTCACCTTGCGCCGATTGATTAGTTTTGATATATCGGCCAATTCTATCTAGTCTGTTGGATTGGAAGCTTTCATACTCTTGTTCCATTTTTGTTCATGCTTCTTAAATCGTTAAATCAGTGGTTCTCTAAATGCGGTTCAATGCGTAGCGTTCTGAAGCCCCGTATTTACGTATTGGGTTCGCAGAATTTGTTCGGCATTGACCCGCACGGCATTTTGTAGAGCAAGCAGGATTCATTTAGGTTTCATTGTGAAAATCCCGTACCATGAGTTATATTGTAAAGATGAAAACATTTTCCCGCATTTTATCAAGGAGTGTAATTCAAATAACTGGGAGCTACTTTTGAAACATCAACATTTGATCTTTACGTTATTTTCTGCCTGTTTTTTTACAGTAAACATACATGTAACATAATCAGAGGAGTTTATATTGCTTGTTTTAACCGACAAATCTCACGTGATGAGCAAGGTGAATTCAATCTTATTCGCAATATATAGCGAGTCCGGGTCCTCCCGGCAGTTATCGGAGGCTATTACGCCGCACCAAGCTGCATTGATAGCCGCGTGGAGCACTACAGCGAAAGTGCAATATTGATTGACTATCTAGCGAAATATACTTCGCCCAGCTTGTGTTTGTGCATGTTATGCCATGTTTAACCTCGTTAATACTCGGCAATATTTTTTCGGTGGAGCCTTTACAGAAGTCCTGATAGGCTCGTGTTAATTATAGGGTATATGTGGTGCAGCAGAGCAGTTCGCAGCATGTTTAATCGAAGACAGCCATATTTTCGGAACCCGGTGAGTTTGATAACAGCAAACATCGCCAGAACATCACAGCGGTAATTTGTAACTTGTTTTTTAAGGCTATAGCACGAAGGACCTGTTACCGCGCAAAAGCCGCTATCGGCGTTGTGGTCGTAACGCAAAAATCTGAAGAAAGTAAAGAAGCAATAAAACTTCTGCCCAAACCCGTGGAGTCGAACACGGTTCTTTCGCCGTGCGAGGCGAGTACGCAACCACTCCGCTGCAGAACCTTTTATCTTTATTGAAAGTTTTTGCATAAATGCAGTAGTAAAAGATTGAGGTTTTCATGCCGTTCAGCAGACAACCGCGTCTAATGGATTTTCATTTTGTTCCTTTATTTGCTCCTCAGACAGTGTGTAAGAGGAGGCCAAGGCTAAACGCTAAAAGCCTGACAAGCCTTGGCCCCTTTTACAAGTTTTTGCATCAAGAGCAGAACTAAAGACAACACTTCGGTCAGTAGGGGGAATACAACCTAACAAACTCATTAAAAGGGAAAATCGTACCTCCTTGCACATAGACTAAATGACACACATTGTGGATGCACGAAGGAAAATGTGGCTTCTTGTAACACCTGTAGGCTCTCAAGTTACAGAAAACTTTAAGTGCAAAGTCCGCACGACAAACATCAAAATCCATACACGAGAAGTAATACTAGAACAAAGAAACAATTTTGCATCCAATTACAAAAATCACTTACAACCTTCATGTGTAGTCTGAAAAAATCGGATTGGCGATTCAACTGTTTTATTGACACCATAGTTATAGCATACACATCAATGAGTCGCGTATGAAATTGCAGAAGCAGCTAAAAAGCGTCTATTCACGTTTAAAACACTAAACAATTTGTTCAAATTGATGCGCATTCCAGAGTTGTTCAATAGTTTGGTAGGCTGAAAGGTTATTGTTTGGCGACCATAATTAGTTTGTGTCATGGGCACTCTCCTTTTAGGATCGTGGATCGGATATACGCTGCTATGTTCGCCTAGGGTGATAAACGGTTTGTTTTGGTGGATCCACTGTAGTAGTCTAAAGTAATAGACCTGGTTTGCTTTTAGCATGTTGTATTTAATACATTGCCTTGCATAGTATGAAACGCTTATCTGCCATGCGATCTCCCCTCCCTTACAATTGGGATGACAACATGTGTACTCAGTCGAGTATTTGGATTGGACTTTATGCCCAATATTTGGATTTTACGGCCAGCATTGAGCCCAGCGTAGATACTTTTGAAAGCCCCAGGACAAGTTGAATTGTGATTAGTATTGCGCACGAAGAACGAAGCGATTACCAAACAATTATCATCTGACAAAAAAAAATCAAAGGATGCGGACGTTGCGTCGAGAGAAAAGGAAATGGTTCGAAACCCGACAATGGACGAGATCAGCTTTGTAGGAAAGCCTGCCTCTCTGCTACGCATTGTCCTTGTCTCTCGTAGCCGCTGTTACCGCGTGACGGTTGCTCGCGCGGACGAAGAAGAAGAAAGTCTTTTGTTTCGAAGCCAGCTTTATGCTCTAGCTCCCGTTTCTGGGTTAGTGAAGCAGTGCGCCAAGTGCAAATCTGCCCCACACATGTCGGCGCCGGAGAATAAAAACGTCGAGAGCGCGGCGCCAACCTCTTCTGGTACCGCGGTCGACACGGGACGCCGAAACAGCGGCTCGGCTGCCGATTCGGCCGGCGGGGTTCCTGGGGAGACGCGCTCTTCTTCAAAGCTCCTGGTGTCGGCGGACCAACAAGCAACCACAGACAGCCACCACAAGCAGCGCCGTCGCAGAAAGTCGAGCAAGGGGCAGGTGTTCAACTCTTCTGAGTCGAGACCAACATCGACCTCAGTCAAGAGTGCTGCATCTTCGCTCTCGGTTTCCTCAACCGGTTCTGGCGTGGTAACTAGTCAACCCACAGCGTCCTCAAGCATGCTCTCCTCGGTGGTGCCGACCGTCTTGGCCAAGCCAGATTCGTCTGTCGCGGGAAAATCCTCGGTCCAAGAGGTACGGTCCTTTCAGCCTCTATATGGCCCTTGGCTATCTATCTGATGCAGACTTGAAGTATATGCTGCACACAGATTTTGAGGTACTTTTTCAAGTCTAATATGAAATATCATAGGGTTTATAGTGATAGCCAAGTAGAGCCACGGGCACTCAATTCTTCGCAATGGTAGAACATTTAGGGCAAAAACAACCCGGCGTGTGTGGATGGGGAGCAGGTGGGGCCAGCATCTGACGCTGTAAAGAAGAATGGCTCAGCTGAAATGAACACAATAATCATATAAGCAAAGAATCGAAAGAAAATGTAATCACAGTCAGAGATTCAAAATATTTTTTGCATTCATCGCTTTACAGCTCTCTAGTTTAGTTTATGGGGTTTAACTTGCTAAAGCGACTCGGGCTATAGGGAGCTTTCCCGAATGTTGAAAGTTCTATGAAATCTGGGTAACATTGAATAGTCCGCCATTTTCTTGTACAGTGCTGCAGCCGACCGTGGACTAGGCCGCGCAAATAGTTCCATAGCGATTGTTTACTTTGCAGTCGTGGGCTGTAACAGCCGAAAGCAGTCTGAAGCGCAAAAGCTAAAGTCCGAATAAGACGATTGCAGATTTTAATACCAAAAGTACGGTTGCACAAATGCGACAAGACCGAGGAGCGAAAGGAACATCACCGGCGAAAATGGCGTGCAGGCATCAACAGCCTTGGTATTCGCAGCAGTTGGGACAAATGTTTGTGCACATAATTTCCTGTCAGGTACGCAACCGATTACCAATATAAAATATCCCGTACGCCGCACTGGTCAATTGGCTAACTTTGTCGCACCCGCGCGTCTTGCTGTTTAAGTAGGGAGCAGCTTCGTAGTTCCATTGTTATTATGCACGCACTTCGAATGATGGGCATAGGAGGCACGAGTCGCTCCATGCTCACCATTCTAGCTTCACATGTTCATTTTGCAGATCGCCCTTGTAAACGTTTTGTTGACTGCAATCTTGAATGGCCCCCATCGCTGCACTTGGGATGCACGCATAAAATAAAAGCAACCGCGGAGCCACTGCGGATCGTCCGGATTTAAACCGCAAGACGCGCGGCTGCGAAAAAGTAAATAAATAGACAAGTGCTGCCATACATCGATAATCATTTACGTACCTGACAGGAAATGATGTGCACACACTTGGTATTTGTCCGGACTGTTGTGAATGCCATGTCTGTTGGTGCGTGCAAGCAATTCCCGCCGTCGACGTTCCGATCGCTAACGTAGTTGTCGCATTCGTGCAAGCGGACCTTTGGTACTTTGAAAAACCCGCAGTCGTCTTTTGGGATTTCACCTTTTGCGCTTCAGTCTGCGTTCAGCTGTTACAGCCCGTGACCGCAAGTAAACCACCTCGTTGGCAGTATTTGCGCTGCGCGCAGTAAGTTGACTGCCGCTCTGTACAAGAAAATAGAGCTTTCAGCAATTGTTCAAGCTCCCTTTACAGGCGCCGTAGTTGAAGACACCATCAAAACGCGACCAGAGCGGCCGTGATCCCATTCCGCATACTTGGACACTGCAGTCGAGCGCCCTAACTACTGCACCACCGCAGCGGGCTCACTGTTCTCTGTATTTTCTTTTTCACTTCCTGTTTGATGTGTCCCTCTACACGTTGAGTGCCTACCATGGAAAGGGTGTGATCATAACTCATTTAGTTCGCCGTACCGCAGCGTCCATCAAGTAGATGGGTGGATCTTCTTTCGAACGGGTTGGCGGAGAGCTTTCATCCATTGTAGGCTTTTTTCTTTTTTTGTATCACGAGTAAGGCTATGTATTCATTAACCATTTCTTTACTTCCGTTACCAAATTTTTATTTCTATCCTTCTGCATTATTTTAATAGATACAAGGTATTAAAATATAAAAGACGTTACGAAGAATAGACATGGTCCAGACGCTTGTATCGTCCTTTACCTTCTTGCGCCTAGTATCTACTACTCGTGTACCTACTAACCCAACATTAGATTTTTCGGTACTTTTGCCATCTTTCCTCATTTCTGCCGCCAGTCTTCGAGTTGCTGTTTGCTAACCTGCACACGACCACTGATATCTCTCAATCTTAGGAACACAACGAGAGAGACTGCACATACATCGACATCCGGATGAATACCATAACATTCGAGTATAAGATGTTCAACTGATTTTATGAATTTGCCCCACACTATTCACAAGTGGTCTTGATTATTTTTTTTTAGCTGCGTGTTCTAAGACACCCCTATCCTGTTTCGTGATTTAGGGCGCTGCCTAATCAGTTATCAGAAAAAAAAGCTTCGATTTAGATCCCCCTTTTCTAGTTTCGACATATTTCTACACTCTGCTTCGTTTCCATAGAATTGGTTTCTTTATCAATTTTTACGTTTTTAACGATTATTTAAGGGTTGTTTAACAGTTGTTTAACGCACGTTATTGATCTGTCCTAGTGGCCTGCATATTTGCTGGTTAGTTTCTTGTTCTTTTGAGGGATTTCAGGTCGACGCCTTTTAGGTATAGGTACTTATGTACTTACCTGTCCTAATTTTACTGTCCGTTTTTATTTGGCGTTCCTCGTATATGATTTTGCTCTGAGCGTCCCGTGCGCTGAAAGATGCCCAGACGAAAGCTTTCTATACCGCCTCGTTTGTTTAATTGCCGTGCGCACCTGGTGCTAATCGTCCAGTTGATCTGTGATTTATTTCTAATCTCGAATGTATCTCTGCCTTTAGGCCCAAAAGTGCATTCCCGAATGTAAACCCTCGGACCATAAGTCCTTTCCAAATCTACCCCCAAGTACCTTATACGTTTCGTGCTCATACAATGATGTGTGTTTTATTACACTGGCATTTTTTCGCTCGTTTGTGAAAACATTCTGTTCGTACTTTTGATGTATGTCAGTCATTATAGATTATCCACACCCCCAAGTACTGCTACTACTCGGCTACTCTGCTACTCTGGGCATTTTATGTCCTAGTGTTTTAGGTACCTTATCGGTTGTACCGTCGCTATTCATCATACCCCAAATAATTGCTCTAGAACAAAACCCTATAGACACACTTTTGTCTTCCAAACAATTTTTCTTGGCTTTCTGTTTGCAGTAGAACATCGTTATGCATACTTGAAACCTGTGGAGCACTGCTGTAGAACATTCCACCTAATGAATATGACCCAGATTACTCTCTTCTAGCCTTCTTTTCATATGTTCAATATAGAGCCCGAGCAGCAGTTGTGATAGACAACAGCCCTGTATTAACACTTTTCATACCGGGACAGTTTCCGTACTAATTATCCCTTCGAAAGCTAGACATTTTGACAGATTTGCTTGCCTGGTTGGGTTGATAACTAATTGAAACTTCAAAATTCTTCAACCATCTTTATTTTAAAGAAATGCCACGTTTCGGAGCCGCCTCGGTTCCTCCTTCAGGGGTGCCTGACGCGGGGCTTGGTGCCGATATAAGTAATTGAATGGAGAGGCGAGAAGGGGGGACGTGAGATGGGTGTGAAAGAAATGAGAAAAAAGGAGGGGGGTAAAACCTATGATAAGCCACTGTGTCGCAGGTGTAGGGGTGCTCGCTAGCCCCTTTTGTTTCTTCTGTGAACTGGCCAGGAAGGAGCGAGGACCCTGTAAGTATACATCAGGAAGGTTGCTTATTGTCCGGTTGGCATTGCTTGGGGTCGTCTGTGCATGCCATGATTCGAGAAGGAAGGCAGTATCGGAAGAGACGCCTTCTTGAATACAGACGATTTCCAAAATGTCAACCGGATAACAGGCTACCTCCCTGCTGTATACTTATAGGGTCATCGCTCCTTCCTGGCCACTCCTCAGAAGAAAAGAAAAAGACGCCAGCGAGCACCCCTGCACCTGCGGCACGCTTACTAGTCATAAGATTTGTCCCCGCCCCCCCCCCCCTCCCGCTTACTTCTTTTTTTCACACCCTTCTCACCTTCCCCATCTTCTCCCTCTCCTCCTCGCCTCTCCGTTCTTTTACTTATAGCTGCACCAAGCCCCGCGTCATGCACCCCTGAATATGAAGCCGAGCCGCCTCCGAAATGTCGGGTTTCATTAAAACAAAAAAGGATGGTTGGAAAATTTTTAAGTATTATTTGTATGTCCCTTTCCGTCCAATGTCTACTGTGTTATCACTGTATATTTTCATTAGGAATATGTTTTCTTGTGACCTATACTTTGTCTTTTAATATGTGCCACAATAGGTTCCTGTTCTGCCCTGCTGTGGTGGTGCAGGGATCATGGCGCTCGACTAGTGTGCCCAAGTATGCGGGATTGAATACTGCTCTCGGCGGCTGCTTCTCGAGGAGAAAAGGAAAGCGTCCGTCTGCTGCAGCGCGATGTCAATGCACGACAAAGGACCCTAGACAACCGATATTTCTTGAGTCCACCACAACGGCATCTCTTAGCTTAAGTCGCTTCGGGACATTAGACCTCGCAAAAAAGCAAGCAAGCAGTTTCCTGTCTAAATCGAATCCCTGTTTAGGTCTAGGATATCTAAATTTAAAGTTGTCTTCCTCCCTAGCTGTTTCTATTAATTGCGTAAGCGCGAACAGGCTATCATCTAACGCCTCCCATTTCTTAAGCCGTTATGCAGTTCTCAGTGTATCTCCTTACTTTCTGCCCATTACTGAAATGTCAAATTTGCCGCTGTATTGCCAGCCTGCTATCCTAACCAACCTGCAAGTGCAGCGTGCGCATTGGCACCGTCTATTGGCAAGAAAGGAAAGTAAAGGAGCGGTGGGCTGAAAAAAAAAGCTTTATATTTAATTACCGATGAGAAGAATAGTCGTATTACCAGCCTTTCTATCCAAGAAGAAAAAGGCACAAACTGAAGAAAATGGAAACGATGACCAAAATCATTAAAATTCATGTCCTTTCTCTGACAATCACGTATACAGAATACAGCTTAGCTTATCGAAATGAAACTCGCCTAGTTAACTTGAACACATCGGATGTCTTTGGCTAAGGTTAGCGTAAAAAGGTGAACTACTTATTTTGGAAGTAATCAGTCGGAGAAAGCACAAGTTAGATGCGTTAGTTCCGATGTGGGCGACTAGGGCGACTCCATGTTGTCAGCCTATCACGCAATGTACGCAGCAACGGCCGTACGCCGGGATTTAAAAAATTCATGCGCACTTCGTTCGTGCTGGGTTACGTTATCTGCCCATGCACGCTCGTTACTCGCATCCCCGCGGAATGCTCTACGGTCCTGCGTACGCCCAGCTAAAGGTGTCTCTTGCTTGTTTATCTTTGACGTATTTCTACATGTTTGCTTTGCGCAGAGGCACTCCAAAGAAAGCGACTCAAAAACCACTACCACTGGTGCTGGGTACTATTTTGCATCAAAGATTTTCGCAAACTATGCACAGGGACAGATACCTGCGGCTAAGGAGCCACCTAGCTAAAGGCGTCTCTTGCTTGTTTACCTTTGATGTATTGGAAAAGGGTTTAATTTGATTCCCACCGGCTTATTATCATGACACTGGGGTGGCAGCATAAATATTAGTTTCTGAGCACTGCAGAATCTGGAGTGGAGAACAGAAAAACCCTCAGCGCTGCTGCTGCACACGGTAAATCACTCACCTTATTCAAGAAGACTTCTTGACTTCGGGTGAGGTGGGTTTTAGGCGTAAAAGGTGGGTTTGGTGTAGCCACCTGGATGCGATGCTGACTGAGGCTGGGAAGACTGGTCCGTGTATAGGGCATAAGAGCATGAGAAGGGGCGTGTTGCCCGCCCAAGGTCGAATAAGGATGAAGCAAGGGGGGTGGGGAAGTAAATGTGGACATCCCACCTGCCAAGGCAGCCGCGGCGTGTGCCGCCGCATTGCCCCCTGATTCGTCCGAGTGACCTGGTGTCCAGTGAATAGCGACAGTTCCGGTCGAGAGTTGGTGGCGTTTAAGGAGACGCTGTATAGCCGTAGCTGTTGCATCTTGTGAACCCGGAGTAGCGATTTCCTTGTAAGCTTCATAGGAATCAGTAAGAATACATATTGAACCACTTCCGGTGCAAGGCACTCCTGACTAGGCTCCGCAAATCGCGAGGAGTTCAACATGAAGAGGGGTACCTTGAGGTAGGTGGCAGGCATAAGCGCCTGAAAGGGAAGGGTTGTCATCGCATACCCAACTCATAGATGCAAATTCGCTTGTTATCGAAGCTTCGGTGTGTATGTCAGTCGTATCAGGGATTCGCTCTTGTCGGTGACGGGCAGCGAGGAGCTCCCGGGGAATGACAAAATAGCGGTTTATAGGTCGGCGATGGAGGCGTGTGACTACTGGCATCTCCCAAGGGGGAAGAGATGCATATAGGGCTGATTTTGTGTCGTTACGCTGTTCATCCAAGGCAAGCAGGCGACGCCCTTGGACAGTGTTCTCTAGACGTATTCGATGACGCGTCTGTGACCCGCAAACGATGGTAGCGAGCGGTGAAAGAGCTCAAGTTCAGCTATAGTAGTGTGCTTAGGATATACCGGTAATGGTACTGGGTGGTCGAAATTACTCCGGAACCCTCCACTCTCTCTCTCCGTTTTCTCCTTCACCTTCCTCTCTTCCCCAGAACTTAGGTCAGGTGTCCACAGAAAAAGTTTGTTTTGTGGGCTTTAACGTCCCAAAGCGGCTCAGGCTATAAAAGACGCCGTAGCGGAGGACTCAGGAAATTTCGACCACCTAAGGTTCTTTAACGTGCACTGATATCGCACAGCACACGGGCGCCATGCATTTCCGCCTCCATCGAAAAACGGCCTCCGAGGCCGGGATTCGATCCCGCGTTCTTGGGAGCAGTGGTCGAGCGCCGTAACCACTGCGCCACCCCAGCGGCGTGTGACATATACTGCCGTTTTCATTTCCTGTGAACCACATCAACGCGCATATACGACGCACAGATCACACGCGCAGCTACCAATGGTGGTGGTTTATAAAAATGAAACATGACTTAATCCCTGTCGATAGCCTTAGAGATTTTCTATCGCGATCGAACTCGAAGGAATTGTGCCGCTGCTACACCGTAAAATTTGTAGGCTGTTGAAATACCACTGGTGTTTGGTGCCAAACTTTTGTGGGGTCACTATCGTTTTACTAACTAGAACTGCTACTACGTTTACTACTAGAACTAAAATTGCTCAATAAACGCAAAATAAAATACAGCAGTTAGCTTTTTTTGTAGTAACTGCAGGTATTTGGTTGTTATTCAAGGACAACTTTGTTCTTGTTCTTGTTTTTTAAACGCGTCGACATTCATATGGCTGTGCTTTTCATTGTGTTTGCTTTTATCGGCGGCGCACGTTACAGTTGTAGAGAGTACATGAATAATGCGCCTTAAAATTAGCGATTCTAGTTTAAAATTATTAGGGACATCAATATTTTACCGCGTAAATAAAGATATAAAATAATACCGCTTGTTCATGTTTTTGTATCGTAAA
The DNA here is from genome assembly GCF_055883805.1 of Amblyomma maculatum. NCBI lineage: Eukaryota > Metazoa > Arthropoda > Arachnida > Ixodida > Ixodidae > Amblyomma > Amblyomma maculatum. Next base: position 143,355,837 of record NC_139353.1, read on the forward strand.
CGCGCTGTGCACGTGTGTGCTTGGTGCTCCTCCGATCAACGCTAGCAACCTTGTGCGAAGTTCGAAGGCCTTCAAGATCTCGATAGAGGTCTGCGCCTCTCCGTTGACATCGACTCAATGGTCATTGAAAACGTCCGTGTGGCTTAGAGTACTATAGTGTGGCAGCTTTCAAAGGCCTTCAAGTCAACAGACCTCTGCTATGCCTGGATATATGTAGCGAAAAGCAGTGACTACCTCGGGATCAGTTCAGTTCAGTCGTTGAGTCGTGTCCGACTCTTTGTGACCCTGTGGACCATATCACGCCACGCTTTCCGGTCTCTCACTATCTTCCTTAGAACACATACCCTGCAGTGCCTCGAGAATGCCATCTAACCATCGCGTTCGCTGCCTACCCCTTCTCCGGTGACCCTCATCCTTTTCCAACATCAAATCTTTCTCCAGCGACTCCTCTCCAACGTAGCTGCGCATTAACTTTAGAATTTGACCCTCCAATGAGCAGTCAGGGTTTATGTTCAACAATATCGACTGATTTGATCTTCTGGCCGTCTAAGGAACTCTCACGAGTCTTCGCCAGCACCACAATTCAAATGCTTCAATTCTTCGGCGGTCAGCCTTTTTCACAGTCCAACACTCGCATCCATACATCACAATTGGAAAGACCATAGCACGAGCTATACGGATCTTGGTTGGCAGACTAATGTCTCTGCTTGTTACTAGGCGGTCAAGGCTAGCCATGGCTCTCTTTCCCAGAAGTAGGCGTCTCCTAATTTCATGGCTGCAGCAGCTTGCCACCATCTGCTGTGATCTACGCAGTCAAACTCTTTCGCATAATCAATAAAGCAGAAGTAGATGGGTTTCTGGGACTCTCTTGCTTTTTCCATGATCCAGCGAAGGTTGACAATCTGGTCTCTAGTTCCTCTGCCTTTGCGAAACCCAGCTTGCACGTCCGGAAGCTCCCGATCTACATACTGCTGCAGCCTACCTTGGAGGATTTTCAACATCACTTTGCTAGCATGCGAAATAAGCGCGATCGTGCGGTAGTTAGAACAATCTTTGGCACTGCCTTTCTTTGGAATAGGGATCTAAACTGACCTCCTCCAATCCTGTGGCCACTGCAGGGTTGTCCAAATTTGCTGACATAATGCATATAGAACGTTAACAGCATCGTCATGGTTGAGGTTTTAAAGCAACTCAGCTGGAATGTCAACAATTCCGCTAGCTTTGTTCTTAGCAAGGCTTGCTAAGGCCCATTTAACTTCTCTCTTCAGGATGCCCGGCTCGAGATCAGTAATCACAGCCGTCTTATGTTGGGTTTGCACATCCGGGTCCTTCTTGTACAGTTCTTCTGTGTATTCCTGCCACCTCTTCTTTATCTCTGAGGCTTCCGTGAGGTCCCTGCCTCGTTTTTCCTTTATCACGCCCAGCTTAGCACAAAAGCTTCCTTTGATATCTTTGATTGTCTTCTAAAGAGCTCTTGTGTTCCTCAATTGGCTGTTGTCCTCAACTACTAAAGGCATCCTTATCTCTTCTGGCTATTTTCTGAAAATCCGCATTGAGAACCTTGTATCTTTCTTTTTCCCCCATAATTTTTGCCTTCCTCCTTTCCTCAGCTATTTGCAAAGCCTCTTCAGATACCTCAGGATCAGAAGAGGTTAATTTCTCCAGTCTTCTGCGCCGTTCGTCAGCAGCTAAACTCTCCTTGGATATTATGTCGAACGCGTCTAATATCACCGGTGTTTTATAATTCGTTAACAGGAAAGGCGCAGCATCTGACACTCAATGAATAGATGGATGGAATATAGGAGCGTCCCCTTTGAAACGGGGTGGTAGCATTTACTATCATGCTCATTTACAGTTTGCATTTTACAGTACGAAAGGCAAGAAGCGCCGCCCGACGGCGTAAGAGCGCACTCTTTCCCGCTCAGTCCTCATAGCTGGCGGCAGATGAGTGATTTCACATCCTTGACGTCACCCTAATTGAGTGACAACTATTTTAGTCTTCGGTACTTTCAAAATGCGCTCCAATCGCAGTATATGTCGCCCTGAATCCTGCTTTCATCGTCACGGTACATGTCGAGCTGCATGCGGAGCTATGGCTAAAAGTGATCACACGCATCCCAGACCCGGTGTTGACTAGCCCAGTGAAGCGTTTCGATTCAGAATAGACGTCGCTCTGGGGACAAGCTTAGTGCCCTTCCTCTCACAAACACTAAGTGGAGTCCCTCGTACGGGGCCCCAGTGGCTTCCGCTGCCGCCATGGCTAGTTCGACCGATGCCGCTTGGTCTTTCAGGTCGGAGCGGGCGAGCGAGGTCGCCTTCCAGTCCTTCCGGGTGGGGTTTGGGTTAGGTGCAAGGGCAGGGACAGCGATCCTATTTTCGCTCCATTGGCTTAGAAAGGCTTCCGCCTAAAATTATATTGTGCAAAAATAATAGATCGGTCAGTTCAGGCTAGACGGTGGGTATCTCCTGTAGAGTAATGCGTTCATTCTTTCTGTAGGCTATGTGGTTTGGCCCCTACCTCTGCTAGAAGGTTGGCATCCTTTTCGATAGTACCCATTTCAACATACACACCGTAAGCATCGAAGGGAAGAAGCCTCAGCCATTGTTCCTGCCGTATTTCTTTAGAACATGACCTTGGAAGAATGACCTTGAAGTCACAGGGGCCTGCTGGCCACTGGATGCGTGGCTCCTTATGCAGCGCATAACCCTGGACCCTTTTTACTGCTTTGAATTTCTAGAACACAACTTTTGGGAGTGCTATAGCGCTGCAACCTGTTATATCTATGTATTGAATTCAGAAAATGTCGTACATAGTTATATGTTGGTATAGTACCATTATTTTTACCAGCCTTACATAACTCCATACGTCATTAGAGGGCGCCTACGGAAGCCTGTTTTCATTCCAACAGGCGGCCAAAGAAGGCGTGGAAGCTCCCCACGCAGCAACTTCTGTTGCCGCTGCCGGAGAAGTGACAGAGGACCCAAAGGCCAACGTAGAGAGCAAAACATTTCCATGGCATTCCTTAGCGTTGAAGACTTCCAGCCGACGGAGTACGCAGGAGTCCATCAGGGCACTGACCAATCTGCTGCCGGAAGAGCGAGCTCCCGCAGTTAATCGAACGGTGAGATTGTATTGGCGAGAAGCGGACCTGCTTAGTTGCTTAAAGGTTCAGATTTTGGGTTTATAAAGTTTAAGTACAAATGGTTTGAGGGACGCCGTGGCTGAAGACTCCTGGAATTGCCATCGCCCGAAATTTTCTAACGTGCACTGACATGACGCACTACATCTGGACCTTATTTTTCGCCACCATCTACAGTGAGAATTTGATCCTACGTACTTCGGTTAAACTGCTGTTCGCCCTAACCGTAGAGCCCCCGCTGCGGTCATATACACAGTTCTGACATCTCGAAAATAGTTGTTTTGCTAAATACATACTGGCAATGAGGTGTTAACTTTCTTTCTTAAACCTGGGTGTCATAAAACATCATAGGCATTGTTTGCATTTCTGAAATAATACAAAACGGTACACAGAGATTGATGTCTCTTGTGAAGTCGTTAAAGGTATCGTGCAGGATTCCACTTTGCTTGAAGAGGTGCTGGGAGAACCAGGCCGTAGGCGAATGCGTGATTCCAGGTAGTTTAGGATGGCGTTTAAAAAAAGGCAGTGGGTACAAAGGGGCATTGAAGACAGAGGTCAGTGGTCAGACAGGCCGAGCCCCATAAACGTACGCGATAGCAGTGGTACTCAATAGAACGTTCAGAAGTTCTTCAAGAACGTTCTTCACCTTTACAATTTCTCCCTGGGAAAAGAGGAGTCATCCTGGCAAGTTATGGCGTATGAAGGATGGCAGGGTGTTATAAGTGTTCAAGGCCCTGGATGTGAACAGGCTTACGTAACCGACGGTGATGATCAGGAGACGGCGTCGGAGGTTCTACCACGTAATTGACAGGCGAGTTATGTTCCACGGCTTGGAAGGGGGCATGAAACTTGGCAAGAGGTTTTGAGAAAACAACAGAAGTACTGGATGGAATCCAAAACCCCGTGAGTCTCCTTTCGAGGCCTAAAATGACCTGCATTGGCGCAAAACGTTTCTTTCCATAAACTTGGGAGCCATTTCTCGTAAACGTTATGCTATTCCACAGCAATTATTTGTTAACAAATTAGGCTCAACATCCTTGTGCTTCGGTGGTACGGTCACAGCGTCGCTTGTAACCTGCACATGTGCCCTCTTGAAGCGTGGGATTTGGTTAAAGGGAACCGAGCGTACAACGATCCGAATCGAGGGGCTACCAGGCAGTGTAAGCAGGAGCTCGAGTAGCGGCGGACGCAATCTCATACGCTCGTATGCGACAATTGTTTTAGGTCGAACATGTAGCTTAGCAATAATTTTAATTTATTTGCTGTATTAAATTTTGCTTCAAATGGTACCCTAGCGGTTTCGGCAAACAAATTCGTTGAATAAAGGCTAGCTACAAAACAATACGTATTGCCACTCTATTCACAGAAAAATTATCAAGGCGTGTAAAAACTAAGCTCACATTTTTCTAACGATTGTGATGTTGATGCTGTTCGAGCCGTTGGAAAATTAGCCAAAATAAAAGGCTGTCTCCTAAGCAATACTGTCTGCAACAGCGTTTGGTCACGGTTGTCATGGTCGCTAATAAACGCAATGGCAGCCTGTTTATCATTGTCACCTAGGTAACTTTATTACCAAGGTTCCAGGCGAGAGGTCATTAGCAGCGCCCACTATTGTAACATTTGCGAACCTAGAGTATATTGCTGCAGGATGGAAGGTACGGATTACGCCGGCCTATATACGCCCTGCGTCTAAAAATCAGAGGCGCAGGGCGAGCGCGAGAGGTATAGAGAACGAAAGAGAATCGCCGCACCAGGCTGTGTTTTTCTGTGTGGCTTTTTCTGCGCGAGCCTGCCATATTGTAACAATATATACCTTGCCCGGAAATGCAAGAAACTATTGACAAATATTGATACAAATTAGGTTTCATACTGTGCGCTGACCAAAGTATCGTAAAAGGCTTAGACGTCTTCGGAAGTTCCATGCTCGGAAGATAGAATGGCCAGGACTCCAAACCGCCTTGTACTTTGACAGGTAGTAGAAGTTTCTAAGGAAAAAGTCCAATAACGGGTTTACAGTAAGGCGGGAAAGCGAGATATAAACCATCTTGCTGCCGAACCGATAGCTAGCTTTATCCAAAAACAAAACGCTTATTATTAAAATATTCAGCGATAATCTCACAACCATCATTGCGGAGTGCACACTAGAAGTTGGCGTTAGGTATACGTCGCAAGCTATTTTACAACCTTTTTTGACCTCACAGGGGAAGGATTATGTACCTAAAGTAATAAAAACTGGCTGAACTCAGAGCTGTCGCATAGAATCGGTAAGTATCACAAACCCAATCATATCAAATATACTATGGCGAGACTACAGCATACTGAAAGGATGGCGCTAGCCTGTAAAAGTATTCACAGTATTATGGGTATATGTGAAATGAGGTGTGCGCGCTAAGAAATAATGAGGGATGTCGTTTTGTTGACAGGACTCTTGGAGCGGCCGAGTTCTTCTAGAGTAGCAGAAGTAATACGAATATATTGGTATAGGAATCAGATCAGATCAGCTTGACATCACGCCAGCAATGATAGTGGAAATAAAGAAGCCACTAAAATAAGAAAAGAGGCTTGTAAATACCTAGTAACTGGAGGTCTGTTGAACGAAAGTGGGACATCGTGCTCTATAAAGCGGCTACCATTTATACGCAACGTCTAAACCTCGAGTGAACTAGGGTCTTGGATGCCTGCAAGCATTATTTTAGCTGAAGGGATAGGTAACATCAATGATTTTAAACAACGCCGGCGGATAGAGGCGAAAAGCAAGGCGCCCGTGTGCTGTGCGATGTCAGTGCACTTTAAAGAACCCTAGTTGGTCGCAATTTCCGGAGTCTTAAACTACGGCGTCTCGCGTAGCATTTAGTCGCTTTGGGACCTTAAACCTCATAAAACAAACCTAAGCAGTACAACACACCAAAGTTGTATGAGGGCTGCCTCAGACATGAATCATTCGAAAAACCAGGAAGATGGGTTTCCCAAAACCTACTCCGCTTTCTTTTAACTACAGGCTAGGTTCCTCACCTTTGTTGGAAGAGTCTGAGTGCAAGTATTTGGGTGTCACGCTTATTAATACTCTATCTTGGAGTTTGCATATCGATAACCTCTGCTCTTCCGCTTTACGTTATATATACATTTTAAGACATAAGCTTAAATATTCTCCCTCGACTAATTCACTAATTAGACCGTAACTTGAATATGCATGCTTTGTCTGGGAACGCAATATCACCCGTCTAGAAAAGGTACAAAGAAAAGTGTGAGGTGTATTTACTCTACATTTTCTCCGCATGGCTCAACCTCTGAAATAATGCAGGTTCGTGGTATTCAGTGCATAGAACAACGAAGAAACATTTTACGATTGCAATTTCTTTCCTCGCTTTGGAATCGAAATTTGACTGTTGAGCCTTCGCCATATCTGTCGCTGACACCGTATTTCGCACGAACAGATTTATTCAAGGTTTCATTTTTTCCTCAAAGTGCAACCGACCAGAATGAATCCTTATTGCCTTTCGGCACACTTTGATGTTTATTACCTTTGTTGTTATTGGTTTGTTGCCATGTACCCACCCTGCTTTGGCCTGCACAAGGCTCGCAGTATTGAATAATGAAAACCTAAATAATCATTAATGTACTATCACTGAGGTGATAGAAATATGCGCAAAAATTGTTCTGTGCAAAATTTCTTGAAAGCCCTTATAGCAGCGAAACAACCATGATTGTCCTCCATAACCAAAATTATAAATTCTTTCACAGGGAGTAGGTAAAGCATGGAGAGACGATCTTTCATATTGAGTGATAGGTACGACATGCATGGTCACAATTGGTGTTTTGAGACCTGTATTAGAGGCCGAGGGAAATAATATTAATGGTGGATATTATAGTACTTTTATTCACTGTTCATAATTCCTTGCGGTTAACTCAGTACAACTGCCTAGACAGGCAAAGCAGAATGCTGGGTCCAAACTGAATATGCAGAAGACTAAGTTCAGCAGTCCAAGAAGTGAACAGGAGTTCGCACAAGGCGCTTGAAATGGCAATACAATGCACCTACGTAGGGAAAGTAGTGACCGCATTTCTGGGCTACAATATTGAAATAACTTGAACCATATGAATAGGAGGAATAGGACGCATTTGGTAGGTAAAATCAGATCAGAAACATTTGTTTGAATGTGTCCGTGAAGTGAAGAGTAAAGTGTTTGCAAACTATATCTTTCCCGTATTACCCAATGCTAACTAGTGGAGAACAGCCGTGCTGGCTACATAAATGTGTTTAACTTGGGCAGAATACATATAGCTGTTTGGAGGATAATGTTAGTTATACCGCTCAGAAACAGAACGAGAGCAGTGTGCGTCAGCAAAACAATAAAGCGGAGAGTTGAGCTAGTTGGTACCTGGAGCTAGTTGGTAGTTGGAGCTAGTTGGCAGTTGGTTTAACGAATAACAGCGCGGAAGCGAAGGACTAGGAAGAAGACAATACCTGCGCAAGGAAGAAGACAACACCAGTAAAAAATGCGCGAGGTAATGACATTGTAAACGACAAACAAGGCCTGGCATGGACGCACAACCTGTTCGGTGAGGAAAGAGGTCAGATTAGATGGTAAGGCATCCGTTAGCAGACTTAACGGCTACAAGCGTGGAAACATTTTATGCGCCGTTAGATGTGTTTGTTTAGCTGATAATATTTTTGGCTATCTTTTCCCGACGTAGCCCGCGTTATCGCGTAATATACGCGTTTCTTCATAAAAGCGCCACTTCTAATTACAGTAAGCGTACGTAGGAGAAACACGCTTCGGCTTCGCCAAACATCACTACTTGCTCTTCTTAGTCTGCGTATTGCGGCTATGTGGAGCATACCGGAAACCTCAGCGTTGTGTAGCTATGAAGGCTTGCTCATTAGAGCTGACGGAATAAACCACACAGTGTTTAAGCGTATACTTTGTGATAGTACTGTGCTTCGAAGAACACAAGGGCGCGTAAAATTTTAAGAGCCTCCCCTTACGGCGTTCCTCATAAACAGAGTCTCTTTGGAACGGTAACCTTATCAACCAAAGCATAATCTTAAGATTATACACGTTATTTATAAATGCCGTCGCTTGATTTTCAAGCAGGCATGTGTGCCCAAGTATGCCTTTATTGGCCGATCTTTGCGTGGTTCGGCATGCGAAACACCTACTGTTCCTTGTGTCATACGTCGTAATCCACATAGGGAGCGCAAAAACCCCTATTTCTTGATTTATTAGATTCCTCAGGGGTCTATCTGTGCTCAGACATTTATTGGGTCTGTGTTACGAGGCGGACAACTGAAGTGAAAATAGCGGCGAGATGTTCTCAATGAGACGCTTGGATGTGGTGGGTTCATGCTGGTAACGACTTATTTGGGCAGGCCATTCCAGGCCCTTGCTATTGCAAGGAAAATGACTGCTGAGTGGTAGTAGTGTGTGCTTGTTGGGATAAAAGACGGTATTTATATGGCTGGAGCAGACGATGCGGCTTTTCTTTGCGCATGCGTATCAGAAGGCACAGAACAGGAAAAATTATAAAAACGATTAAGACGCGCTATCGCGCCATGAGGCTCGAGAGGGACAGTTTATTTTTTCTTTTAGGGCTGAGATGAATAAGAGGAATACTTAGAGAAAGTGAATCCTGTTCCTCTGTTATGACATAACTACAGGGCGTTAGTAAGGTTATTTTGCTGTTGTTAAGAAATAGCATTAACATTCATAGCACAAATGTCTGTGAAAAAAATTGTTTTGTAGGAGGAGAATTGAGTCAAAGATGGATAGGTTACCATGTATATAACCTTGACCACGGTATAAGAATTTACTATTGGTTGACAAGACTTGGCCGAGTGATATCACACGAAGTATGTATAATGTAACCCACGTTTAGTGTGAACAAGCACCCTGCCTTCACAACGCCGATGCCTCCGAGGCAGCCGAACAATAAAACAAAGCAGCGCAGGACGTGACTGAAAGCGGGGCTTCGCATAGTCGGAAACTGCTTCAAAGCGCTGTCGGATCGGAGGCAATACCGCACTAAAGAGAGCATGCTTGTTCACCCTAATAGTAAACGATCCTGTACATCAAAAGATGTGAATGATTCAGCTTTTAAAATCTGAATTCTATGATGCTCTAATGAGGAACAGCCTGCTCGCGACGGGGGCGAATTGGCAGGCAGACAAATTTAGAATGGTCTTATGGATACAACTGAAGTACTGATGCTTTAATCAGGAACGACCTGTACGAGGGCGGCGCTGAAGTGGCGTGCACGAAGTTTTAGAGCTTCTATGAGAGAAAGGTCATTTTTTGTGCGAGATTCTCGGCGCAGTTAGATATTGCGCGGTATGCAACTCATTCAAGCACCAAGAGGCGGAAATGGGTTTAACGCTATTAGGTAGGTCAGTAACGTATATAAGCAACAGCAGGGGACAAAGCAGTGTCTTGCGACACTCTTGAAATTATGAGTGTTGAGAAAAGATAAACATTCTCGCATCCAGATCAGGGCACACGGATAAATTATAAAAGGTGATAACGTTAGCAAGAAATGATAATGGGAAACCTTATTAGGCGAAAAGGCCGGGTGCCCCCCTGTACCCATTTTTACCGCTGGGTGTCCGGCGGTGGGTTTTTCTAAAGAAGAATAATTTTTACGGAATTCACACTCATTTGGATAAGAACAATCATTGTTGTTAGAATATTAGCGATCTCATATTTTAAGATATGTTCGATTGTTTTTAACAGGCGCTTGATATAGAAATTGAGATATAATTACGGGGAGATTAACGGTTTTATGTCTTGAAGACTCGTAATACGTTGGCACCACAAGTTATGTGAAACGGAGCGATTTTTGAGTGAAACCAGCAAAATTAGTGAAAAACCGGCTACACGTATGTTTAGTAGTTTTCAGAACTTTGGCAATGGCACTGTCTGTACCAGTGGATGATAAGATCTTCAATGATTGGATGACTTGACAATACTATGACGTAATGTTGTATTATGCATGAGCGATTGCTCATGTTATCCTGAATCAGGAACAGTTTCATGCGGTTAATTAGCTAAAACGGAACTAAATGCTATTCATCGAATTTCTCCGACCTCAGTCACAGGTATTGGAAGTTAGTACAAGTTAATAGAGAAACCTAATTCATTGGAAAGGGTAAGTGGTTGTCCTAAAGTTATTTGCAACATAATGGCAAATTGGCAGTTCGCCTGTCGTGTTCATCCATGTCTGCGCAATATTTCTGTCGTGCGGATGAAGAGTCAGATAGTTTGAAGGACGGAAAAAACATTAAAAAGGGTATTTTTCTTGTAATTATTTATCTGCGGAATGCATTAAAACATGGTGATGTTACTCTTTCTGTTACTTAAAATAAACGCTACAAAAGAGGACGCATCTGTTTTTCGAAAAATAACCAATTTGTCTTGAGAGAATTCAATAAAAAATTAGCGGTGAAAATGACAGTAGCGCTCTAAATATTTTTGTTCATGCTGACAAAGTCCTCCTGATAACATTGATTAGATATTTTTATCTTTGTTTGCTTTGTGTGCTACAATAAAATAAGTATGCTCTGCTAGATGATCACTCACTGAAACCACTGAACATGGCGACAGAGGAAGGGTTATCACGATTAGTTGGTAACCCAGGGTAGAAACTTACCTATTAGCGCCCACGTCTGGGGTCAGTTAATGACTGAGTAAATGCAAATATTTTTCGCGTTTGAAGAAAGTGCTCACAATGATTCCTAATAACGAAAAGGAAAAGTTGGACAAATCTATGGTGAGAAAATACAATCACCCATCAGAAGGATAGTGCTCTGGACAAATTTGTTTTATCCTGTACAGCATCATGAAGTAAAGGCGTGAAAGAATTATCTCATAGGAGGTCAATAGCAAGTACCTAAGAGAGTGTGCGGGCGTGTAGTGATGCAGCGAAGCCAGACCATTTTCAGTTGCGACCAGATATTGTATACTAAAAATTCAGACACCGGTTAGTAGCGATTAGTGCGCTGCCACAGCGTAAATGTCCAAGTCTATACTTCCGGAACATGATATGTGAGGGGAATGGAGAATCTCGTTATCATAAATTGATGCATTAAAGTAATTTTCACTTTCTAACAGGTAAGCGCATGAAGGTGAGCAGAATAACCGCACAACGGATCATGCTTTGAAGCAGCACTTCGAATGTTAGCGAGCAGAACTCATACAGGGCGATGATTATCGAACGCCGTTTATAATAATAACAATAAGAATTGCTTCACAGAAAGTTAAAGGCGCAGTATCTGTCACGCTTGTGTCTGTGGACACCTGAGCCGCGCCTAAAGAAGGGAAGGAGAAAAGTGGGTATGAAAGTGGATAGAGAGAAACAGGTGCCGTAGTGGAGGGATGACATAAGCAGCCTCATGTATTGCAATATGGGAGTCTCTAAGACATGAAATTTTCTCCGTCACATCTACTTGACCCTACAGGTAGCAGAACCCCTCAGAGGCAGTGCCTACAAAAGCTCATATATGCATATGCAGACACATCAGCGGATCGTTTTCTTGAACTGAAAGACAAATTCCTAGCCAAGCCTTTCTAGATTATGCCGGTCTGGAAAACACGCAGCTCGACTACCCCATTACTCTGGCTGAGGTAAGGGCAGAAATTGCCAAGCTTAACTTTAAAACAGCCTCCGACCCAGATGGATTTACCGATAAGGTACTCCATAACCTAGATGAAGATCCACTACGCTTCCTAACTTAGTACATGCCGAAATGCTGATCAGAGGGCTCAATACCAAACATGGAAAACGGCACATATCATCCTAATTCCAAAACCAGGCAAACCCCTCAGCCTTGAAAACCTTAGGCCAATTTCACTCCCCTCTCGTCTAGGTAGGCTCATGGAGCTTGGTATTCAGACCCGCCTCAACATATTTATGGAGGAGCAAGAGCTGTACCCCCCTTGCGGCCAAAACGTTCTACACATGATGTAATGCTTCAGCTAAAACACAGAATTATAGATGTGAGAACGCGGCACACCAGAATCATTCTCGGACTAGGCCTGGAGACGGCTTTTGATAATGTCAGACATGAAGCGATCTTAAAGCTGTCTACGAATTCGGGTTCGGAGCCTGCGCCTACAACTATATCCGGGACTTTCACTCAGATAAAAAGACCTTTCGAGTTGATCTCCACTCGGATGACTTTCCCCTCGGCAACAAGGGCGCCCCACAGGGATCGGTCCTCTCGCCTTTTCTCTTTAATATCGCAGTCCTCAACTTCCACAACAAATAGCGCAGGTCCCGCAGCTCCATCACAGCCTCTATGCGGATGACATTACCTTGTGGACCGCAGAGGGCAGTTATACCCACATCGAGAAGAGCTACAGCATGCCATTGATATTGTAGTGTATTATGTAGACCCCAGACGGCTGCGATTCTCTTCGGCTAAGTCTGAATTTATTATATTCCGCAAAACCAGATTTCTCGCGCAACCTCCACCGGCCATTGAACTCGAAATTCGTGTAGTCCCCATTCCTCAAGTACCCAAAATTAAAATCCTAGACCTAACCTTAGAAGAACGCGGCTTCAATAGTGATGCAATTCAAATTCTTCAGGGAACATCGAAGCAAACTGTGCCACTCATCTGCCGCATTAGTAACCGCCACTCCGGCTTGAGGGAAAAGAATACTCTCCGCTAAGTACAGGTCTTTGTGATCAGTCTCGCAGCCTATACATGCCCTTACCTAAATCTAAAGTCAGCTGAAAAAGAAAACGCGGAGGCCGTAATAAGAAAATGCGTCAAACAAACAGTTGGGCTTCCCATTCACTCATAAATGGGGGCGCTATACGTACTCATCATACACATGTTGCAGAAGAAGAAGCATTGCTCTATCCGTTGAGGGATCCTCGGGTGAAACCGTAGTCAGCGACTCGAAACTGACTATACGTAATTACATGTTGGGAAGAATCTCCCGACAAGCAGCGCGCATTGTGCAAAATTTTCCGCGCTCACTTCGCATTCACTTAATATGGACGCCTGCCCATGCCTCCCATTCTGGTAATAAGGTGGCTCATAACCTAGCTGGGTACTGCCGAGCTGGGACATGCAGCCCACGCTCTATAAACTCCGCCAAGGACAGGTTGTTTTCTTATAGAAAACGTCTGCCGCACTGCAGGTTTGCCAGACTCAGATTTTTCCCCGCGGACAAAACGCTCACCAAACGCCAGGCCAAAGCATGGCATAACCTTCAAACTAATAGCATCCAAATTCCAAAGTATGTTGTCTATATTCAGAAGGACTCTATTCATATAAATGCAAAACTTGTGATGCCGAAGTCGATTTAAATCATACGATCTAGAAATGCCCACAATCCCTACCTACGAGACACTTCATAGGCTCAGACCCGACCCGGGGACAAGGATAAAGCTCATTCAGCTGGCTGAAAGCGCCGCCGCTGCCCAAGGGACAGCGGCCGTCGTTTAAGCGGGGTTTGGTCATTCGGGTCGCTCGTCTATTTCCGCTGAAAATAAAGTTTCTCCACCACCACTACAAGTTAACCATGCTGCAACTCGTGCCACAGATTTCAGGCCTGTCTGAACTTGAATTGGACGCTTCTGGGCAAGGCGCTTGCTCGGGGTGACATTGTGAGCAACTGCACAAACTGTCTTCGCATTTCTGGGCCATAGATAGTATTATATCTCCGTGTTTAATGTGACAAGCCTCAAAGTATTGGTCTGGATCTGTAAGTTTGAAAAGACCCGATATGGTGTGCGCTTAATATCGCGCGGTTCTATGGGAGCTTCAATATATTGAACACAGTGAGCGATGGTGATCGTTTTTTAATAAACATGTTTTCATTTTTCCTGATTCTATAGAGAACAAGGTTATTTCTTCTGGTTCTGTTTTCTGTATCGCTGATCCGGGGGAACAGTAAATTTACCCGTGCGGTGTTTGCAGTTCTTTCTCATGCAGCTTTTTTCGCTTCTGATTGCTTGTCGTTGATGTCATTGATGCCAACACAGATGCTCCAGAGAAGCCCCAAAACCAAATGTTTTATGATCAGCTAATCTGATTACATAGACTTGAGCCGCTCTCGTACTCCTGTTTTCCCGGACTGCAACTTTTTTAAGAACACCAAGAATACCAGCAAAGTAAGGATCGAAATTACATTCAATATCTCCAGCTGCGTGTGATTGCTGGAGGGCTCTTGAGCCAAATTACGCACGTTTGACTTGAAATGAACAAATAATGAACGGAGGTGAAGCCAAATACTATAATGTGGTTATCCCTTGTGTTACTTTATCATCGTTCTTCAAATGAGAGATTTGCTCAGTGCAGGTTCAGCAAAACACCAGGGTACGTGGCTAACGTGGCCTTGCAACATTCTCATGCCTTGCTGACGCAGGAAGTTATGCCCAGGACAGCCGTTCGCGGCCTGCAGCAGATAAGGTGGCTGCAATTAAAGGTGCTTGGTTCGGCGCTGGTTTCCATTGGTCTGGTGGTCGTCACTCTGCTGCTGATGCGGAGAGCTCATCGAATCCCACGCGCCCACTGTGCAACAAAGTCCTGCGTCGAACACAGGTGAAACAGCATCTGATTTTGTTACCGCCCTTGAGCTGAATTTTGAATCCGTTTACATTCTTTAAGCCCTCTTCGCGCCAGAGATCAGCGAGATTTGTCCGACTATCGTAGCGAACCTGGAGGCGAACATGCAGCTAACTTACTTACTTTCCTTCGAAATAGAGCATCCCCCTAACCTGCTCTCGCATTTTTGCATTCTTGGCGGAGGTCTGATTTGCCGGTGATAGCGGGTGTCAGAGCTATTACGGCTCATCGCCCGCCTGCTGCGACACCCTACGGCGCGAAATGGTTGAATAGAAAATAGTACGATACCTGAAGGATAGCCCCGGCAATTTTTGAGCATTTCGATTTCATAATTACATACCATTTCTATTCTTGGTAAATTGTTTTTATGCATCATAAAAAGTATTTTCAAACAGAAACCACGAAACTGAAAGCGAAAGTAGGTTTCGACCGACCTGTGACATCAATACATACCAGCTTATGACGTTCCGAATATTGCCCCAAAACCAATCATGCGCGCATTACCTAAGTGCCGCCTGTACCTTAAAGTTCGTGTCAATATTTTTATGAAATGACGAAAAGCAAGCTCAAGCCTTTCTGGAAGCCGTTTTCTGAATTTCTAAGGCAATCAAGGGTCTACCCGCTATAAAAGGGAATCATTTGTATCTAATAATTCATATATTCTTCAGCTGCCGCTTTTTATATCAAGAAATGGGCCTTTGCCTTTATTTCTCACTTACTAAAGAAAGGAGTGAGACAAGGCTGCATACTGTCGCCCTGCCTATTTAACCTATATGCTGAGTGCATCATGAGGAAGGCCGGTCTGGACGAGTCTTCAGCTGGAGTGAAGATTGCTAGGAAACGTCTCAACAACCTTGGATATGCGGATGATACCACTTTAACTGCAGAAAGTGAAGGGGAATTCAAGAGGCTTCTGATGGGCGTACAAGTGAGTGATATGAGTGCTAACATTAAAAAGACAAAGATTATGGCGTCTTGCCCTATCAAGTCCTGGAGCATCAAGGGACAAGACGTGGAAGCTGTGACAGATTTTCTCTTCTTGGGCTCCAAGAATACCCCGGAAGGAGACTGCAGCCATGAAATTAGAAGACGCCTGCTTCTGGGAAAGAAAGCCATGGCTAGCCTTGACCGCTAGTAAAGAGCAGAGACATTACACTGCCAACCAAGATCCGTATAACTCCTGCTATAGTCTTTCCAGTTGTGATGTATAGATGCGAGAGTTGGACTGTGAAGATGGCTGATCGCCGAAGAAATGACGCGTTTGAATTGTGGTGCTGGCGGACACTCTTGAGAGTTCCTTGGGCGGCCAGAAGATCAAATCAGTCGATATTGTCGACCATAAACCCTGAGTGCTCATTGGAGGGTCAAATTCTAAAGTTAAAGCTCAGCTACTTTGGTCATTTGATGAGAAGAGAGGAGTCGCTGGAGAAAGATTTGATGTTGGGAAATGTTGAGGGTCATCGGAGAAGGCGCTGCATGCAGATGAAGTTATGTGATGTTAGGAAGGTAGTGGGAGACCGGAAAGCGTGGCATGATATTTTCTATATGATCACGAAGAGTCGGACACGACTGAACAACTGAACTGAACTGAACTAAAATCAGCTAACGAT
Source organism: Amblyomma maculatum (assembly GCF_055883805.1). Lineage (NCBI taxonomy): Eukaryota > Metazoa > Arthropoda > Arachnida > Ixodida > Ixodidae > Amblyomma > Amblyomma maculatum. The sequence goes on from NC_139353.1 coordinate 143,372,162, forward strand.
CTGAAATGTTATTACTTCATGGGTTCTTAATTGGGATTACTCGAGCCTGTTTCCCATTAACCAGTGGGGGTATTTTAAGAAAAAATGAACATGAATTAGTCTACATCACTGAAAACAGTAGGCTATTGAGCTTCCATAATATGTAAACAGAGAGCCTTTAGGAATTTTCGATTGTTCTCATATTCCAATTTCTAGTTTTTATAAAATTTTCCTACAGGTGTTTAAGTGCGTGACAATATTTTATAGTTCTTTAGCTGCACATTGCTTAAAGTTATTATGTCAACAAAGGTGAAAGCGATGGTAGAGATGTAGGTAAGAATTTTATAATTCGAACACCTGTCGTTAGGCTTGCGAGTAAAGAAAAATGTGTGAGATGTCGTTGCCAGGTGCATCCGTCAACAGTCGTTTCAGAAAGAGGCGCTTATCTCTCAGTAAATAAGTAATGAAATGTTGCACGTTGATATTAAAAGTACCCTGTTCTAGAGTCGAAGAATAAAAACGTTGGTGTGGTTTAGCTCTGGTTAACCCTAGTTAATTTGCAAAAGCAACGGCTGCATGGCTACGCTTGCGGCAAAATGAAGAGTTGGATGCATAAGTTCCCTTAACGGTGTTTTATCGTTTTTATGCTACAGTCGGTCGCCCACAGAACACACACTTCCAAAAGGGTTGTTCGTGAAAAAGCGGTGGAACTCTCGCGTGGCCGACTCTTGCTCGCCCACTCTTTGTGCAAAGTCTGCGCGCCGACCACCTTCGACTTCTCTAGGCTCAACGATTATTCGGCCACAGCCCTGTTCCTTCGATTCCAGAGACCTGCAGTGCGCTCTTCGTCCATTGCTTCTCCATGCCATGCCCTGAGAGATTCGTTGCTCCTGTAATTTGTGGCTAATGCATACGAGTGTCGAGCGAACACTTTGGCAGCGGGCGACCGAGCATCGAACACAACCAGCCTTCCGTTGAATGCATTACATTTCACTGGCGTTTTAGGTGGTGGTGGTAGAGGCGTTTATTGCATCTAAATAGGGGGGACACTTAAGCTCCGCCTTTAAGGGTATGACGCGATAGCGTAGGCTACCAGCCCACATTTAAAGATCCGCTTTAACCAAGCCGTATGAACGTGCCTTAGTGGCCGATAGAGATAACGTGAACTGAAGGGTCCTGGCAGGCTGATTCTGACATAACCGTCCCATCTGCAAAGAGAGACCCAAGTTGGCAACACCTGCCATTTTAGGCTACGACATACGAGCATACGCAATGAGCCGAGCTGGCTGGCGTAGTGTTGCTTTCGCAACAAACAAAATCAGACACCCTCGTGCGTACAGTGCGTACACCACACTACTGGCGAAGAGTGAAGACTGAAATTTTGAATTTTCTCGCCGAGACTCGTGAAAAATGTCAGCTTCGATTTTTGTATCTTTCAGATATACTATTACATAGACAGTTGTTTTTTATTATGAATCCTCGTCTTCCCATGACAATAAACATGTGACGAAGCTGCGGCTTTCAAGCATTTTTGAGACCGACTACTGGTCCATAATCGACTGAGCGAGTGAGGATAGTTACGGCCTACTGCAGGAGCCATCAGCTTCTGAGTGCAGTGCCTGGCTGCTCGTTGCTTGTGTGGGACCCTGCCACCACACGGGAGTGTGGGAAAATGGGTTGGAAAATCGAAGGATATAACACAAGGGTGCCGAAATTGTAATTCGAAGGGCTATGCTGTAATAACATCAGAATGCTCACCACGTCCACTGTATAGGATGATTTAATCATTTGCGTCGCGGGAATTCAGCGAACCAAACAAGGATGGAGCAGGACATCACACAAGTAAAAACTTGCATTGGTAATTTCAGAAAGCCAGCGATTATGTTTCATAGAGTGTGAGGGGCTTCTAAGGTTGGCGCTGGACTCTCGTTCGGGCCAAGTTTGTTACACACAAGAATTTATTTTTGATGTCCGAAACTTGTATTGGGCCGAATGTAGTTGCACAGGAAGGCAATCTATAGCGAAAAAAAAATTGTGGTATTGCACTCAGCTTCCCTTAAAAACTTAATGGCGAAAGCCTTTCCTTATTTTCTTTTACCTCTTCCGTCTTCTGTTCTACCTCTATCTTGCTTATTTGTGTACTCGTTGTAGTTTAATTCTTTTCTTTGGTTTTGTCGTCGGGAACATCGCCATCTCAGAACTCGTCTCCTTGACATGCGAGAGTTAAGAACTATCTCTTAACCATCCGAAAGAGGGAAACTATGTCGACGTAGCAACCTATTGCGAGATCTCGCGTACATAGCTCGAGAGCAATTCTTGTGAACGCGAGATTTTCACCATGATCCTAGAAGGCATTCACCTTTAAATGCCCTTGGAGAATATGCGCTACCTGCATACAGATATCTTGGTCGTCCACCTTCTGTCACTTTTTTTCTCTCAGATCTTTCATCATAGAAATCACTGTATTTATTTACAGGGTGAAAGGGCAGACGGTCAACGCAAAGATAATAACACACGTGCTTGCTTGCTACGTTTTATTCAAGTGAAAACAGCCGACACATGTCACCTTCCTAGCTGATGCGCACGCTTGCATGCAACGAGGAAACAGCACCAAGCTTACCAATTTAAGCGCGAGAGAAATTTCTGCTCAGTCTGGCGAGGAAAACAAATGACTGCCATAGCTCATACCTACTTTACGCATTTAAAAAGTCTCCAGACTTTCGGACATTCTGTTTCCTGCTTTTACGCATTGTCATCACATCGCGAAACCGCGTCTCAGAGTGCAAGACAAGTCGCTCACTCTCATTGTTTTCAAATTTTCACAAATATTCAAATAGGGGCAGCTCAGTTGAACCCCTGTAGGCAGCGCTTGTAGACCCCAACTGCGCGAGCTTCTTTCTCTACAACTGGTAAAACCAGGTGGCATTATCCCTTCCCTCACAAAAAGCACGGAAGCATCAGGTGCGGCAGTGGAGGGCAATCAAGGCGCGGTGTGAATGGTAGCGGAGAGCAATAACGAAAGTAACGTATGTAAAAGGGCTAGAACCACAACGGCATCAAACATCATCAAATAAAAAAAGGTTTAAGTCGGGCATTGTGCACAGCTTTGGAGTGAGGTTTGCAACGGCCAGGCTGGCTAATACCGCCGAAAAGAACCACTTCATATGTGACGTCCGCTACACGGCGCAGTATTGTGTACGGACCGAAGTATGAGCCCAGCAATATTTCCGACAGTCCCGGGCGTCTCACAAGGGTCCAATCCCAAGCTTGTTCCCCGGGTGCATAAATGACGCGCCGGTGCCGAACGCTGTACCGGAACGCATCCACGATCAGCTGGTGTTGAGTGTTGAGGCGTACAAGTTGACGCGCTTCCTCAGCACACTGAGAGAATAGCTCAGCGTCCTGCGCTAACGGCTTGTAGTGAGGAATGCACGGTACCATGGCATCCAACATAGTCTGAACGTCCTTTCCGTAGGTAAAACTAAAAGGGGTGAACTGAGTCGTTTCTTGCACGACGTCGTTGTAAGCGCGTGTCACATAAGGAAGGATCTCATACCAGTTCTTGTGCTTCGCGCCCTCATACTTCGAAATTATATCGGCGATGAATCCTTTCCATCAGCCCATTACGTTGACGGTGATCAGCCATAGTAGTGCAGTGGCTTGTGTAACTGAGATCAAACACGTTTCGAATGAGCTATGCCGTAAACACACTGCCCTATCAAACCTCACGCGCTGCCGCGAAATGTTCCAATCTTTATTTGTTGTTTTTCAACAGCTACCGGCATGTGGTCTTATCATTCTGATTCTGGGACGAGGCTCAATTCTATATTCTTTGTTCTTTCCCGCTTGTCTCGAGAACAAGCTTTATTTGTAGCACAAGATGCACCAAGACGTGTCTCGAAGATTTCGGCCACTCGCATATTATTCCCAAATGTTCTAGGTTGTGCTGGTCACCGTTTGCGGCTTTATCTAGATGTTTCTTACCCGAATTTAAATTGAGCGTTGACGGGAGTGATAGGCTTTTGTAGATAGGGGATAACCGAGAATGATTGTTGCTATCGTCGCCACCGATCGTTTGGTTCTTTTGTGGGCGCAAGTCAGCCCAATAAAGAGTTTATTCAAGTAAGGTTCAAGCCTCCTCATTTGTTTCCAACGGCATTGTCACCACTGCATGACAATACGGTGGGGCACAATGCCTCAAGATTATTTGGCACATGAAACAATTGGCGATCTCAGAAGTACCCCGTTCCACTGCCTTTGTTTTCGCATATTTTGTTAAATAGTCTCTTGTAACTCTCACCCCTTTATTACTGGCTGCAGGCCTAAGGAAGCGGCCAAAAGATCGATAATAACTTGGTAGAAATTTGCGGTGAAATTTGCTGCAGCCGGCCTACAAGCTTTAGCTGTGGTAGCATGTAGCGTTGGCACTGACAGGAACACATGACGTAATGGTGAACAGCGGCCTCAAGTTCCGGTGAGTAGTAGGCCAAACGAACTCGGGTAAGCGTGCGGGTGAAACCTAAATATTTGGCGGACGGAGGATGGTTCATCGTAACAAGAAAGAAGGATGTCGCGCCAATCTGAAGGAACAAGAGATAGGGTCGGTTTCCACTACTTGAGTTCTTTTTCAGAAAATATCGTTTCGCAAATAAAACGAAGAGATCGGTAAAGATGACGGGCCACGCCAGCAGCACGACCCTTCCGGTGGTTAATAACCGGTCAACGTTCGTCGTCTGCTCGTTGTCGTGCCATCAGTTATGTGTCACTGACCATACTAAGGAAACTACCTTCATCTGTCTCATCTTGCATCCCATAATCACCTCGGTCTATAGGGGCACATGATAACGTGCGGTGTCTTCATATTTTCTCCCAGATTTAGAGGCAATGATGTAATCGCATTCCTGTAACCACAGACTCCACCGAACCAGGTGCCCAGATCACTCGAAGGCTCACCAGCCAGCACAGGGAATAATGATCGCTAATTACTTGAAAGGGCGACCGTAGAAGTAGGGTAGAAGTTCATAGTGACCCAGACAACAGCCAAACACTATTTTTCCGATGTAGAATAATTCCGGTGATCACGAGAAACAGTGCGGCTGGCGTACGCCATCACCATTTCGATTCCAGCTTGTTATTGGACGAGTACAGCAACGAATCCAGCGCCGCTGGCATCAGTGTAAACCTCAATGCAAGCTGCCTTGTCAATTGTTCAAGTACAGAAGGTGTTTGCAGCCGTCTGGGAACTCCTTGAAAGATTTTTGCTGCTCGGCAGACCAGACAAACAGTGCATCGGTGTCAGACCGCAATCTTGGAGATGGCAGGTATGAGGCGGCGACAGTAGGCGCAGAAACCCAGGAAATGCTTTACGCTTTTCTTGCTCGTGGAAACAGAGAATTTTGCTATAGCGCTAATTTTATCGGTATCGGGCTTGACTCCGTCTGCACAAATTACATGGCCATGAACCTTCAGCTCAGTATAACCAAAGTGACATTTCTCAGACCTGAATGTCAAATTAGCCAATCGAAGAGAATTCAGAACATTTCTCAGCTTCCAAGGTGTTGTTCAAATGATTTGGAGAGCACAACGACGTCATCCAATTATACTAAGCAAATTTGCCATTTAAGGCCCACGAAGACCAATTCCATCACCCGCAGAAAAGTCGCCGGTGCTGACAATAGGCCAAAAGGGCAATAAATTAGGCGCGTAGAGGTCACCGGGGGTACCAAATAACGTCTTCTCATGGTCCCGTTCATCAACTTCTATCCCCCAGTACCCACTGTTCAAGTTAATGGATGAGTAATACTGAGCCAGGCAAAGCCTTAGGGGGAGTCGTCGATGCAGGGTAGCGGGTAGATATATTATTTAGTCAAATCACAATCATCACAGAACCGCACAGTTGCGTCTTTTTTCTTCACTAGCACGACTGGCGACGAACACGGGTTGTGTGAAGGTTGAACGACACCAATCGTAAGCATCTCCTTGACTTGTGTTTGGATGGCCTTGCTTTCCTTAGGGGAGATAGCTTAAGGTTACCTCCGGATGGGTAGGGAATCCTCGGACGTAATAATACGGTGTTTGGCAATGGCCACTTCACGCACCTTGATGAAAATGCACAGCAGGCTTCATACTTTTTCAGCAGATCTCTTAAATCAAGATACTGATCTGCGGAAAGCACTGAACTAATCGATGCCATCGAGGGGTCTGGGGAGAGGGATCACGGTTTTAGATGCAGAGCAGTCTGAAAGTTCTTGGAATTGGTTGACGAAGGCAAGCACCATAGCACAAAAAGGTGTCTGTGCTATTTCAAAAAGTTAGTAAGCGCAACCTTAGACTGTCCTTGACGAAAGTGGATGAAGCTTTGCACTGTGCAGATACCATGTGTAAAGAAACGTGGATGATTTTTCTCGGTGACATCTGTCCCATACGTAGACATTCGCAGGCGATAGGCACAAAGACATTGGCCCGGAAGGAATTGTAGCTTTGTCCACGGAAATTCTCAGCGCCGAACAATGATGCAGAATGACCGAGTCAGGATCCCCGTTCTCTGTTTAAAATGTGACGATGCGCTGCCTAAGTTCAACAACAACTCCATTATTCCGCAGTAAATCTACAGATATCACATCCCTTGAACACTCCCGGACCATGAAGCACTTAAGAACAAATATGTCGTCGTGAATTTGCAACCGAGCCGCTCACTGTCCTATGGAGCTGGTTACGTGTCCACCAGCGGTGCACTTTATGCGCCTTAGCGTAGAGTCGTAACGTTTCGAATTAACGTTTCTAGTTTGCAACTCGAAATACAAGTATTCTCCGATGTCCACTCATGCACTTAACTTGTGCCCATCAAAAACAAACTACTGGCATTTCAAGCGACAGGCGGTTATGAATCAGTGATGTTGTGGTTTTTATAGGGCTGGTGGTATTTTCCGTTCGCGTCGTTGGGGGGACTTCATCGCTATGACTTCAAGCGACACCGCCCCGGAGGTCGCCATCTTTATTTTCCCCGGCGGGGGCTAGCGTATCGTCCATGTGCCCCACTTTACAATTTCTGGAATGATGCGGAGAGGTAGCAGCGAGAAGGAGATTGTGAGATCCGGCGCTGTTCAGTGTTTTTAAAGAAAACATTTTGGCCAATTGGTTATGTATTGATTCATTGCACATGGTAACTAGCACCGTAAGCGCGCGTTCAGTGACATTCTGTTCGATTTCCCTAGGTTGTTGTGCGTAGGATGGCCATCGCGAGTTGGGGGACAACCCTGCAGGCCCAGCTCACGTTAGACGCTGTGTCGGAAGACATGGTGTCACGGGAGAAAGAGAAGATGTAAGAAAGAAGAGCGCAGTGGTATTTTTAAGAGATGCATAACACGAGGACGGATCCGGAAATGAGGGGGAAGAAGAAAATGAAGTTAACGTATAAAAGGAGGAGTGGTGACGTGTACAGTGCAGGAAAGGTCTAGGTGCACATTTTGGCGCGCAGCCTTCAGCTGCTGAGGAGGTGTTAGTTCGTTAGGCCTACTGAGCAGGGTAGTTCCCGCCGACTGATGACCCCGGTCTCTTGGATCACGACGCTGATAGTCTTCGAAACGTGGGCCTTGTGTCAACGCCTCCGGAACGCCGACTCAGCCAGCGGGTGCTGCTAAGTTCCGAGATCTCGACAGCGGTACGAGGACGCTCGAACATCGACATCCAACTAAGGTGACGTGACAGCACCGACTCCCTTCACCTTGTGCTCCTGAACGCTCCTCTTGTGAAACACCGGCGTCTCTTGAGACAAGGCACCACCGGGTTTTGGTCCGTACTACGCGTCCGAGATAGCGTTAGAACTACCCGCGTTTAGTAATAGTGCGGTATGAGTGTGAATTTGTGGATTACGCGTGCGGACCATTAGTGTAGCAGGACTGTGATGTTTTGTAGTTATTTTAGTGTATATGTAGTGGGATGTTTTGTTTTTTCAGTAATCCATAAATTATGGCGTCTTGACTTTCCCCTGGTAGACTTCTCTCAGCTTTTTGAAGCCAGTGGGCACACAGCGCTTACCATTCTGCACAGTAAGAATACATGTGCGTGACAATATTTGAACAGATGGCCAGGATCGGCACAGTGAAACCAGAGGGGTCTTCGATCGGGAACATTCCAGATATCGGATCTGCGCCGATGCGCTCCTTGATTTGAAGCATAGTGGGCCGGCAGCACGCATGGCAAAGGATCATAAGACACGGGTGCAATCTGCTACGGAGCTATTGTAGACAAAGGCGTCATTGGAGTTTGTCGTACAGATAAAAATGGCACTGACAATGAGCCAGGACGTCCTCAAATATCCGCGTATGTTGAGGTCCTGACCTCAGCTGTGTAAGACTGTAGGTCATCACTAAGTGATTGAGGCCCCATGGCTTCAAGTACTTCGGCGCAACGATAACGGCAAAAAATGTTACCTACGGTGGAGGCACACTGCAAAGGGCAGTTCGTCTCGCACAAGAGACTGAAGGAGTTCGCGGAACGGTTCACTTGTTCCTTCATAAGCCGGAAGCAATTCCATAAGGGATGCAGCGAAATAAGGTCTGTTATTGTCGATGCTTCTGGCAGGAATTTGGCCACTTGAGCCGGAGCACTGCGCACAAGGCCAGCAAACCGCTTATCATTTACGCCGTTCATTAAGTGGCACAGTTCCTTATCCTCCGACAAGGCGGGATGCGCACGGCGGAGCAGTCGCGTCATGTCTTCAACGTACAATGTGACAGTCTCATTGGGCATCTAAAACGAGGCTGGAGTGACCGCTCAGTTGGTTCTCGGCAGTCTGGACTAATTTAGTCCTCGAGAATGCGATGGCGAAACACACCCGGAAGTCTAAAGGGCTTCGCAGTTCCTGTACCACGTACAAGTGCTGTTTTCGTTGGCAGTGTCATCTCAGTTATTAGAAGAGACGACCATCTCGACCTGGGAGAGCTAGACTTTAGTCTTCCTCTGGTTTACCGTAGAATGACTCCGATACTCGCGGAATATGCAGGGTTAATGAACAGTACCTTGCGCAGGCTTGAAGGGCAGCCGCACTGGTCGACTCGGGTTGCTCCGGTACCGCACCTTGCATGGCTTCTCGGAGGCAAGGCCCTGAGATCTTTTCTAAACGTTTGTGTTCGGGTGGAATGCCAACATTCCTTCGGGTAACATGGTAATCGTTGTCTCAGAAAGCGCAAAGCTAGAGTCCATATCGAGAGGAGGACCGCAGGACATAAGTACTGAGCCGTTATCCAGCAAGCAACCACCAAATACCTCAGAAGTATTCAGGTAGCAATATATATCTTATTCATGTTCCCTCTTTCATTGTCGCGCCTGTGCCAATTGTACACCACCACTGTTCCGCGACGCCAAGATTCTGGGTAATAGCGGACAAAAGACATCTCGTGAAACCCTGGAATCGTTTTATATAAAAAAATAGCTCTTTCAGTGACGCGTCACTTGTTCTTTATTAGACTGAGTACGAATCAGTTTTAAGACAATTTTGACAAGAATGGCTTTCTGCCTTTTACACATATGCATCGGGTGGAAAGGCTATTACGTATGCTACTTTTATCTGAGTAGCAGTTGTAGCAAACTTCTGTGATGTCATCTTTCTTGTGTCCGTCTTAGCTTGATATACACCTTGTCATCAAGCAGATTTATTTTTGTTAAATGTACAGTTTTATAGTTGAATTGAGGGAAAAATGTTTCACCGGGAACTTGACAAGTCTGAAAACCAAATAGCTCACCAGTTAAATCGCTTAAATATTGCCGCGAAATCTTCAAAACTGTATTTGTCGTTTTTTAATACCCGCCGGAATACGGCCTTATCACTCTGATTCTGGATTCCGTATCAGTTCTGTATTCTTTGTTTGTGAATGCTCGATGTCGCGAGTCGCACCTTTATCAGTTTCGTTATAGCGCAAGATGCACCGAGATCTGTCTCGAAGATTCCGGCCACTCGTGTGTCTTTCTACAAAGTTCTACAAATGGTAGCTGTTTGCGACGTTATCTAGACTGTTCTGAGCAGCCTTTAAATTGAGCGTTGACGAGTGCGACGGGCATTCTTTGTTTGACGATCGACGAGCACGTTTGTTACTATCACCGCCGCCGAGTTGCTTAGTTCTTTTGTGGGCGCTAGTCAGCCCAATAAGAAGTTAATTTCAGTACATTCAAGCCTGTGTCTTCTTTTGGTATCAACGGCCTTGTCACCACTGCGTGGCAATATTAAAGAATATTTATTCCTTTCTTGATTATGAGCAGCTGTATAAGACGAAAAAAGCATTCACAAATAAGATCCCTACCCATGAGCTCGGCTTTGAAAAACTTCCCTGAGTTTTTCCCGGAACGCGCGTGGCTAAAATGCATCCATAGAATCAACGGAAGGCATCTTTGACATGAGGCCTTCAAGGTTCTGAATTCAAATTTTTCACTATTTGGTCTCTATGTGGCTGTAAAGCTTGCTCCTAGAAGAGATTGAAGGCATATCCGAAGTAAAATCAACCTATAGTCCATGACAAGAAAATCTTAGTACGTGCTACCGAGAACTGCCTACGGTGGTTAAAATCATTTTCTCTGCCATGACAGGGTGTACAACTTCGTATATTGATTATCTACACTTCAGAGTAAGCGAGGAAAAAGAAATAGTGAGTAGGGAGAGTTAAGCCACCGATTCAAAGAAGGATGATCATGATACGGACTTCGCCTTATAAACACTACAACACTACACTACAACACTACAATTACAAGGAACAGATCGATGCTATATTTTTAGACTATGCGAAAGCTTTTGATAAAGTGCCTCATAATAAACTAATACAGAAACTACGAGATCGTAATAAATAGCAGACTTATCGAATTCATTAGGGCTTATCTAGAAAACAGGTGCCAGTACGTACAAGTTAACAAGTACTGCTCGGAGACACTGCAGGTAACATCAGGGGTACCGCAAGGATCGGTTCTGGGACCAATTTTATTCTCTATTTATGTTAATGATATCGTGAAAGTCATACACGGAGTCGTTAAGATAAAACATTTCGCAGACGACTGCGTTCTTTATACCTCATTTAAATGTGTAGCTGACAAAATTAAACTTAACAAAGCACTCGCTGATGTTTCAGGCTGGTGCACAAATTGGGACATGCTTTTAAATGCTGACAAGTGTTTAGTCCTCCGTATATATGGGAACAAAACCGGTTTAAAAAAATCTTTTTATTCTGTAGATGGCATCGCACTTAAGGAATCGCCTGCTGTTAAATACCTCGGAGTTACTATTACACACAATCTGAGTTGGGATCTTCATATTAATACAATTTGCACTAAAGCCTTTAAATCGTTCTGGCTTATTCGACGCAAGCTTTCAAAAGCACCCATACATGTGAAGCTAGCAGCATATAAAGAGTTAGTCCGGCCACCCTTATACGGCGAAAAATATTGACAAAGTAGAAAGAGTTCAAAGACCAGCGGCCAGATTTATTTCCAACAGATATAAACGCACTGATAACACGACGGAAATGCTTGATTATCTTGGTCTCGATACACTTCGAGCGAGGCGTTCTGAATGGAGGTTAAAATTCTTTTATTTAATATATAACAACATAATACAAATCAACAATCACAATTTTATTGTGATTGAGCTCGCGTTTTGATAACGGGAAAATGGTTGAGGAATATACCCCCTGAACAATACTTTCAATTATTCATTTTTTCCTAGAACCATACACGCTTGGAATAAATTACCTAAGAATATTGTGGACAGTAACAGAGCCGAACAGTTCGTCGCAAATTTGAAAATGCTTGGGTGAAGTTGTACTTGTATTCCTGCATTGCTTTTCGTTGTTGTTGTTGTTGTTGTTGTTGTTGTTGTTGTTGTTGTTGTTGTTGTTGTTGTTGTTGTTGTTTGATATGTTTCATGCTTCGACTTTCTGTAATTGATTGTGATTGCCTTTGTTGATGTATTCTTTTAATGTAGTTTTTATTTGTGTCCACCCCTGCTTGGCGTCAAGCGACTCTGCAGTATTTTTAAATACAAAAAAATAAAAGAGAGAACAGGAAATTATCTAAAGAAATCATAAAAATGCAAATTTTAACGCGACATAAAGGGCGGTCATCCGAATGTCTGAACAGTCGTTTTTGGCGTGCGCTTTGTGAGTGAAAAATAACAGGGATTGTTCTGACAGGTGGAAGCCGGCAGCTTAGCTGTGCACTGATTTGATGTTACGTTTTCGCAGCATCAAACAACCCCATGATACGCTGAATGTGGCAGCAGGGGCCAACTCAAGCTTTTCAAATCGTATAGGCCCCGCCGTGCTGGGGCGCCCCCAGAATCCCTAGGATAATCAGCACCACGAGAATGATTCGTCACCAAGTTGCTCTTATCCTCACTCTGCACTATTAACGTAGTAGACTCCATTGTCTTTCTAGAAGCAGTCACGTGCCTGCCAGAGCCGAGAATCTTTTAGCCGATTGTTGATCTTTCTGCACTTTTTCTGCTTTGAAGTCAGTCGATTTTCATTGCAGGGGTCTTATAGAAGCACAGCTTGACACAAGCGTCAACCCCTGCGATGATTTCGCGGCCCATGTCTGCGGCCGCTGGTCTCCCCGCAGGGAGTTCTCAGAGCTTTCCAGATCTGCGCTGATGGACCTGGTAATGTTGTGGCAAAAGAACTTACGTGACACATTGGACAGGAGCCTTCACCTGCTGCCCATAGGCAGAAAGGCGGCAGCAATGTTCAATAGCTGCATGACGCAGACGGGATCGCAAGTGGGGATATTGAAAAATTTTATGCGTGAGCACGGACTTGTATGGCCAGAGGATCCCAGTGATGGTCTTGGCCCACTTGAAGTGCTTATTGACCTGGCCTTCAACTGGAACGTGGACCTTTGGTTCTCCTTGAAGCTATTACCGAGCAGTCTGGGTGGCCACGCAAAACGACGCATCTTCGCTACTGTGAACGACCTCATACTACAGTGGAGGGCTGTGTTCAGACAAATACCAAGAGCATATTTCGCGAAAGTGTACAGTAACATCTTCGCTCTATTCAATACGGACGTAAATAAAGTGCCGGTCCATAAGAGAATAGCTGAGGATTTCAATAGGCTAAATTATGTCTTCGATGTCCTTTCATCGTTGGCTTCGAAAGCTCGTGCTCCAGCTGTGCTCTCACTCCGTGACCTGCAAAAGCACACGGATACCATGACTGCGGCTTATGTCATATACTCTTTGGACACTATGATGCGAGTCCAGCCGCGTGTTACTTTGGACGACTTGTTGCTTTTCAGTGATATTACCCTGCTTAAGGTTGTTCGGCACATTTTCGAAAACGTCGACGACCACGCCGTGCGCCAGCACCTCACATGGTTGTTCCTGCACGCGTACGCGGCCGTGGCCAACCCTGCGGCGGTCCTGCTCGTCTTGCATGGCAGCAAGCACCGCGCAGAGGAGCAGCGGCCCATCTTCTGCGCCAGCCATGTGGAAGCCAGCTACAGGCTCTTCGTGTCAGCTATGACAACGGTTGCGCACTTTCCACAGAAGGAGCGACAGCGAATCGACAGCCACCTGGCCGGAGTGTTAAAGGTAGGACAGGTGCATACCAAACTCTTGTAATTATTAGCGAGGCTTGTTACTACCAAATGTGTAGTTCTGTAGTTGTAAATATACTTGGGTTGCTATCTTAGAGCCCTTGTTACCATGTCCAATACTACATGTATCGTAAAGTGCACATTGCATTTCGTTGCATAAAAGTGCTTAGGCTACATTTGTTGCAAATCTGGATTGCGAATTGCCAACTAATGACTCGTATCATAATGTAAGCCGATATCGACTGCATAGAAGAACAGAGACATCAAACTGTCGCGCTGAAATAGGAAGAAAACAATTTTTTTTACTCTTATTGGCGTTCACCCTCTAACGCTTATTAACCGCAGAGGGGCCAGGCCATTTGCGGTGGAGCCGCTTTCCTAGTCGTTTTCTTGAGCCACAGCAGATTTTCTTCGGTCGCACGAATCTCGGCGCGCTTTCTGTTAACTGATCCATTGGCCCGTGACTCGCTAATATTCACATAGACCAGTGTTCCCTGAAACATTTATGCAGTCAAACGGCTAGGCGGTTATTATGTGTGTATATTGTAAGTACGAAAAACGGAGACGTTTCAAACAACTGGATTTTACAGATGCCTTTGCGCAGAGAATATACTGCTTTCTTGGCTTTGAAAAAAATGGCAGTGGCTTAGATTGCTTAAGCCTGGTAATTGCGAAAACGATAGCTACCGCTACGCCTAGGTTCAGCTGGTGGTGTAGCTGGTTGTGATGCTTGTGGTTATGCTTATGATTATGCAGTGATTCACTCTGGCCACGGCATATGGTTCAACTATTGTTTATTGCGGGGTGCTACCTGGTTATTGTATGTATAACTAGTAGCGAGGCAAGGAGTGCCGTGGCTGCAACAATATACTTGTTTGTGGGTGAGTTTAAGGCAGAATGTACAACTGCTGCTCCGGCACCGGCTGCAACGCATTCTTTACGCCAGCAGAAATGAAAGCCACAGCCGGTCTCGAGGGAGAGCGCGCTTCTCTTCTCTTATGGCCTCTCCAATGGGGTCTGTTTCCACAGCCCGCCGCGCCTCGGTGGGGTCGCCACCGCCCCACTGCTGCTCCTCTTACAGCCGTTCACGCGCAAGAGAAACGCGCGCTCGCTTTTAGCTTCGCCCGCGTCAGTTGCAACCGGCATGCCCTGACATTTCGCTCCTTAAGGTTTATACAAAGGTCGTAATCAGCATCGAACGTTTATCGTGTACGAGGAATAAAATACAGTCAACAATCCGCTTACGCGCGCGCTCCTTCGTCAGTGTGGCCGTGCACAGTCGAATGAAGCTTCGGGTATACTTATACATTTTTTACCCCTAAGTTTTGTACAAAAATAAATTTACCAGGATATGCAATGCGCCTTTAAATGTTGTAAGCAGGTGTAGCGCGACCTGACGTGAGTGCATGGAGAACTGTTGGGTGGAGATTCTGTCAACCGCTACCGTTTTAGTTTAGATGAAAAGAGGCACCGGCAAAAATTCATGGAGCGTCTCAGATTCAGAGTAAAGAACAAAAATTTACTCATATAGTAAAAATTTCACTTGTCTAGTGGAGTAGACTGTTCTAGCTTCGTTCAAAACATATCAGTCGGTTGAAAGACCGAAGATGTATATGTAGTCTCGCGACTGCTTTTAATTCAGGAAATGGGCATAAGTAGTTAAGCAGAATCGAAAAGAGCGGCAAAACAATAAATAAATTTTTCTTCAAAGTTACACATTGCACCACATATTCATCAATTCATCAAAATGTGACCTGCGTCAAGAACATTCAGTCTCAAAATCTTCCTGCACGGCTTGTGCACATAAGGAGTTGGCCTCTCGGTCTTCTCTGTCAGTTTCCTGGTATAATTATTTGAGACGAAGAATTCTGAGAAATTTGTCAAATATCGAAGAAGTGGACCTAATAACATAGCGGTTCTCCATTCCTTTTGGGCAACTCAATGTTGATTTCTCAAATGCTTACTAAATCAGGATCCTAAGTACTTCGAGAACATTTGTGTGTAGTAGGTGCACGGCAGCTTTTTCTAAAAACAAAAACTTGTCCAAAGGGCAACAAGGTCTGGTTCCGGATAATGCAGTCCACTAGAATATTGTAACGAGTACAAGGCAGCGATCACTGATCGGAACAGTCCCATGCGCTACACTCAGTTTCGTCCTCTTTGTCCTCTGTTCTTCTTTGTCCTCTTTTCAAAGAGGCACGCGGCATAACCCCCCCCCCCCCTCTTCGAAAGCGGCGACTCGACGCTGGGAGTGTCCTCAAATTATGCACACAGGAGAAGCAGGGAACACAAAGCTGCACACGCGCAAAAGATCACTGCCTCTCATAATACGGTTTCGTCCGCACTACATGAACAGTTTCAACACTTGAGCGCCGCCGTGTTGAAGGTCGTTGGCCCCGAGCAACAACTTCGTAAGTGACGTTACTAAGACGCCGAATAACCTCGTATGGCCCAAAGTAACGGCGAAGTAATTTCTCGGAGAGTCCTCGACGGCGCACTGCTGCCCACACCCATACAAGATCGCCATGCTGGTAGTGAACGTCTCAGTGTCGGAGGTTGTACCGACTGGGATTGCGGAGTAGTTGATGTTAAATACGGCATCGTGGGAGCTGGCGCGCTTCTTCGGCCCGCTGCAGAAATATGTCGACGTCTGCATAGGCGTTGGTGACATCGTCGCCATGACTTATGGGTAGCATAGCGTCCAACATTGTGGTGACGGGACGACCGTAGACTAGCTGGAATGGCGCAAGACGCGTCGTCTCCTGTTCAGCCGTATTGTATGCAAAAGTTGCATACGGAAGGACTTCATCCCGCGTGCGATGCTCAACGTCGACGTACATGGAAATCATGTCTGCAAGCGTTCTATTGAGGCGTTCAGTCAGTCCGTTTGTCCTACGATGACTTGTGCGGGTAAGACTGAAGAAACCCTGCATTAGTTCAGCCGTAAAAGCTGTACCGCGGTCAGTGATAATAACCGATGGGGCACCGTGGCGCAGTACGATGGTCTTAAGAAAAAAAAACTGGGCTACTTCTGCATCAGTTGCACGGGAAGTGCCTGTGTCTCGGCATATCGCGTTAAGTAGTCCGTCGCCACTACTATCCATCTGTGCCCTGATGCGGACGTTGGGAAAGGGCCCAGAAGATCCTTACCCACTTGTTGGAAAGGGGCTGTTGGCGAAAGTATCGGCTGAAGGAGCCCTGCAGGCTTCAGCAGAGGTGTCTTTCGCCGCTGGCAATCTCGGCATGTTCTCACGTAGTGCTGGACTGAAGGCAGCAACTTAGGCCAATAGTACTTTTGTCGAATGCGTGCTAATGTTCGCGTGACTCCTAAATGACCAGCCGAAGGCTCATCGTGGCATGCGTGCAAGATTTCTGGCCGCAGGTCGGACGACAGAACGAGAAGAAAGGTTTCCTTGTTGTGCTGAAAGTTTCTCTTATACAGTACGCGAATGCGAATACTGTAGGAGGATAAACCCCGTGCGAAAGCACGTGGGACAGCTACATCAAGGCCTTCGAGATGCTCAATAAGCGGGCGTAAACCGGGGTCAGCCCGTTGACGCTGGGCCATGTCGGTGGTCGTGACGACAGCAAGAAACGGGAAGTCGTCGTCTTCTCGGTCGGGAGGGGCAGCATCAACTGGTGCACGAGACAAGCAATCGGCGTCGCTGTGCTTACGGCCGCACTTGTATACAACCGTAATGTCGTATTCTTGGAGACGGAGGCTCCATCTTGCAAGCCGTCCAGAGGGGTCTTTGAGGTTGGCTAGCCAGCATAACGAGGTCGGAACTTAGTTATGGCCCAAATTACCGCGAGGCATTCCTTTTCCGTGGTTGAGTAGTTTGTCTCTGCTTTTGAAAGAGAGCGACTCGCGTAAGCGATAACTTTCTCAGTGCCATTTTGCCATTGAATCAGAACGGCACCGAGTCCAAAATTACTGTCATCGGTATGGATATCCGTAGCGGCGTTTTCGTCAAAATGGGCAAGTATCGGGGCGGCCTGCAGTCGCCGGCGCAGCTCGTTGAAAGCATCCTCTTGATCATCTTGCCACACAAAAGGAACATTGTCTCGGGTAAGACGCGTAAGAGGCTCGGCAATCACTGCAAAATTCTCTACGAAAGGCCTGTAATAGGCACAAAGCCGCCAAAAACCTTCTAACGGACTTTTGGTCGGTTGGGCGCGGAAAATTTTTCACAGCAGCAGTCTTGTCGGGATCTGTTTTCACGCCCTCAGAACTAATAACACGGCCAAGAAAGCGGAGATCCTGAAATCCGAAATGGCATTTCTGTGGTTTTATCGTCAGTTGTGCTGAACGGAGTGCCTGTAGTACCATTCGCAGTCGGTCAAGGTGCTCCTCAAAACTAGCCGTGAAAATGACGACATCGTTGAGATACACTAGGCACGCTTGCCACTTCAGTCCAGATTGAACGGTGTCCATCATTCGCTGGAAGGTTGCTTTTGCAGAATAGAGACCGAAGGGAAGCACTTTAAATTCATAAAGGCTGTCGGGGGTGACGAACGCTGTTTTCTCTCTGTCCCTTTCGTCCACCTCTATCTGCCAGTAGCCATTCTTGAGGTCAAGCGACGAGAATTATTTGGCATTGCGTAACCGGTCCAATGCGTCGTCGATACGTGGGAGCGGGTATACGTCCCGTTTCGTTACCTGATTTACCTTACGATAATCAACGCAAAAACGCAAGGTGTTGTCTTTTTTCTTCACCAACACTACAGGCGAAGCCCAGGGGCTGGTAGACGGCTGTACCACGTTGTCGGTAAGCATTTCCTGCACCTGGCTTCGAATAGCCTCTCCTTCCGTTGACGACACTCGGTATGGGTGTTGGAAAATCGGCTTGGTCTCCGCGTCCACCATAATGCGGTGTTTGGTTACTGGGGTACGCCCAACTTTCGAAGACGTTGCAAAGCATCCAGCAAATTCCTGAAGAAGGTCTAGGAGTCGCCGCCGCTCAAACACCGACAGATTGGGATTAATGTCTACAGTTGATAGAATGTCGGGTGCATTACATCTGGCTAGCGACGGCGGCGCCAGAGTACAGATGTTCCCTGGCTCAATAAAGTCGGCAGCATACGCGATGGCCGTTCCTTTCGCAATGTGCTGAAACTCGGTCCCGAAGTTCGTAATCCAGAGCTTCGCACAACCGTCCCGTAAGCGAACAAGTCCTCTTGCAGCGCAGATCCCTTTCTCAAGAAGCAGGCCCACGTTCGTCTCTGCCAGTACTTCTCGGTCGCATGGTGAGTCGCTTTCTACCAAGACCATAATGCTGCACCGTGGCGGGACCGTAACGTCAACAGCTGTAATACGTAAGGCGGGCGTTGATGAACCGTCGACGCTAGATCTCGCAATGGCTTGGCTCAGCGAAAATGTCACTCGTGATTCTTGCAAATTAATTATCGCGCCATTAGCCTGTAAGAAGTCCAAGCCGAGTTTGACGTCTCGCGAACAGTGGGTAAGTACAACGCAGTCGCAAACATGAACAAATCCGTCAATTGAAACTCTCGCAACGAATCTTCAAGCCGGGGTAATAAGGTGTCCCCCTGCAGTGAGGATCTGAGGCCCAGTCCACTTGGTTAAAACTTTCTTCAATTTCCTGGCTAACCCACTGCTCATAACTGAATAGTCCGTAACGAGAAATTCGTCGATAGAAACCGGTATGTCCGTAACTACGCACTCAGGTTCATCGTTACATGACGCCATCTGATAGCCGTTATCTTGTACTAAACTTGATGGAGGATGTTCAGCACTTCGCTCGTCAGCGGCCTCACTTCCGCAGGTCGCTGTTCCTAGCTTTCCCGAAGCCTCGGGGAGCGGGGGCTCGTCGAGCGGCTAGTGCGCTATGTAGAGGGCCGTGGACTTGGAGAACGATAACGGGAAGAGGTAATGACGCAGGATCCGTATTGTGGGACGTCCGGAGGATTCGTATGCGTCGACAGGTACTCCTAGATTTCGGGTGGTCATTCACCCCTCCGGGGACATCGTGCACGCGGATGGAAGCCACGAAGTCCGGCGCGGCGGTACGGACAGAACCTTAACATGTGACCGGCCTCACCACAGTGGTAACAAAGGGGCCGATTGTCAGGGGCACGCCAGACGTCAGTCCTTTGAAATCGTGCCTCGGCTAGAAGAGGATGATGGCGTGGGCTTGGATCAAGAGTAGGGGGGTTCACTCTGGTTCTGGGAGAGTCGTACCCACTATGGTGCTGGTTTGGATGCGGCACAGTGGGGTTCCCTCTTGGAGGATCACAGAGGTTATGCTGCTGAAGCACGGCCGCGTACGTTGGCACACTCGGTGGCGGTGGCTGCACACCAGGCACAGACGGTTCCGGGACGGCTTGCCTCACTTCTTCGCGAACAACCTCCGCGAGTGATGGAAGCCTCGACGACGACGTTAGACCCTGTAGCTGAATGTGTCTCAGCTCTTCTCTGACCACTGATCTGATAAGCTCCCTTAAGGCATCATCAGAACCGTTGAAGCCGGAACCATAGACGACCGGTGACATGGCGGACGCGTTACGGTTATAGTGCTGAGCCCTGTGCTGAAGTGTTTGTTCTATCGTGGTGGCCTCCGTTAGAAAATCTGATGCCGTGCCAGGTGGATTGCGCACAAGCCCAGCAAATATTTCTTGCTTCACCCCGCGCATTAGGCGGCAATATTGTCCTCGTAGAAGAGTGTACTACATGGGGCTGCTCCTTTCGCTAGTTTCAAGAATGCCGCAAGCGTCACACCCAAAATTGAATAACTAAACGATATATCTAGCGACGTAAGGTAAACCGGAATATTTGACAGTGGGAAATGGGATGGTAGGAGATGCCACCACTTCCTTCAGTGCCTTGATTTTGCTCTGAGATGAAACGTCCATCTTGACAATGTAGTCATAGCCGGCCTCTAGCTGTTATAGCCCTCGCACCTAGCATATGTCGTTCCCTTCCGCACAATAACCTTACTTTCCCGAACAGAGCCTCAATGGGTCGCTATATAGGGCTTGAAATGAGTCTTTAGTTACAGTGTCTTTCTTTAAGGCTTTAAAAGTTTCTTGCATACTTTCGATATAGCAGGTGAACTCATTTTAAAGCCACTGCATCGAGTATCACCTTAATCATTTATTGTCCTCTTTTTACCACTTCGAGCCCAAGTGGTGTCATGAATATCAAACCATTTTTTATTGTTTTCATAATAAGCTTATATCTTGTAAAAATTTTATTGAAACAATATTCATTTGCAAAATGAAAATAATGTTTATAATAGCACACATTGGCTAATATATGAATTGTAATAACATTTTAAACTCAACCCTACAACGTTTACTTTGACTTATACTAATACTTTATATCATGGAAGCACTTTGCAATTTACATTACAATTTTATGAAATTATTTTCATCTTCGGTGCTACATGGGTGGTTTCGCATCTAGCGCTGAAAGACGGTTTTGCTGTTGCAGACGAGTTGCTGTCATGTTAGCCTTGAAGAAAGTTCGATGTGATCATTGCTCATTCAGTTTTTTTTTGTTCCTCTTCTTGTACAGGCTTGGGAAAAATTCGGATTAAAATGTAGCTACCATGCCGCAATGTATGTCATGCTTGTCGAACGTTTGCTGAACTACAGTGCTTTTATATCTGTTCACGTGTGTAGTACGTTGACGACATGCCGCTGCAGTATCTATCATCTGTGTTCTTTCATTTCGGGGCTGCACTCACCACGAAACTCGCGAGCGACACCGCGAAACCAGGCAAGAGCCACCCGCCGCCGCTGAAGCAGACGCGGGGCGAACAGAGAGCAGGTCGCGCCCCTTGCGGCGGCAAAGAGCTTAACTCAAGGAGAAACGTTCCCATTGTTCCCGCGGCGATTGAGAAGGCCGTAGGAAAGAGCGCGCGCTCTCCCTCAAGACCGGCCGTGTGAAAGCATCCCTGGGGACTGCGTTCGTTACACCTGCCGCTAGGCCACCTCCTATAGCATCCAACGTTGCACCACCGGCGGTAGCTGCGGTAGGAGCGGCAGTTAGGCTGCGGTTGGTAGCTACCGCCTCGCAAGTTGACGGCGCGAGTTGGGGCCCCTGCTTTTGCGCAGCTGTGCTTGGCGGTGAGCCAAAGGTCACGCTAAAGGTCGATGGTAGCTACCGTTTCGCTACGCGAAGGGCTGAAAAGGGAAAGTAGTCAATAAAAAATCTTAAGGGCCCTTTGGACCACTAAAGTGTGATGAGGCGAAAACCATTATAGCGCGGTGGATCGTAGCCCTCCTGTACGGCATCTCTATCTTCTTCTTTCACTCCCACCTTCCTTTATGGCGTAGTACATGTGTCCGCGGAGAGTTGCGACAGATACCACGCTTTTTCTGACCTGCAAATCAATTTGAAATGCCGCTGATGCCTTTCCTACTAACGGCTCCTAGACATCTGGGCCTGCTTCGTTTTCTGTGTGATGCGGCGTTCGAGGAAGCGCCAAATAAAAGGCGCCACACGGACCTCTGGACCGGACGCCCGCTGCGGTCAGCTTCGTCTATGCATTGATTAAATCTTTAATTTCCACCGATTTAGGAGGCCTCCTACTCCCCACTCCTGGCACGCAGGCCTGAGGAACGGGGGCTGGAACCTCCGCGACTAAGGACTGGCGAAAATACATTGGTTATTCGCGGCCTCAGCCGCCAGGCGGACGGCTTACTGCTGGTCAGCGGGGACGTCGCTTCGCAGCAGGGTTACCCAGGCTTCTCTACTTTTAATGTTGTCCCTAGCGCCCGGAGACTTAGGGCATTCCCAAAGTCTATGGTCGAGGATCCCGCTCGCTTCGCAGGCTTTACATTTATCATTTTTTCTCTCATCTATTTGGGTGTTAAACAACCAGACAGGGTTCGGCGAATTTCCGGCTTGTAATCGCCGCCAGGCTATGGCCTCTTTATTAAGCTAAGATCCGGTGACGGCATGAATCGCCTGGTGACGTCATGACCAGTTGTGACGGTACATGGCGCGCCTGTTGTCGAACACAACCCCGGCGGAGGAGGTGAAGGGTGGCTGTTCCTGGCCCTACGGGCTGGGACGGTAGGTCAACGCCGCTCACTGGGGGGGCTAGCCAGCCGTCGATTTTATTGCGAAAGCAAAACTACTTGCACTTTCAAGCATTTGCCGTACCGTGGCGGTGCCACCATTGACCTTTCGCGTGATCTCTGTGTGACCTCACGCCGAAGAGCTGGGCGACCATATCGAGCCGTCTGCGAGTAGTGGCGGTGCCACCACCGGCGGCCTAACTCCCGCGCTGTCCGCCAGGAGCGCAACAGGTGTTATGACGTCACGCCGAAGAGCTGGGCGACCATCTCGCGCCGTCTGCGAGTAGTGGCGGTGCCTCCGCCGGCGGTTTAACATCTGCTTCGACGATGCCACCTACCACTTGGGAAGCTCGTCGGAATGAGCCTAAGAGACAGCGGCGAGCTACAGAGACGGAGGAACAGCGCGAGAGAAGAATTTCTAAGAGGCATGCTCAGTATGCAGCTTTGCGTGAACGTGCAACCTCTTCAGTGGAAACAGTGGAAGATGTGACGGATGTTACTGATTCGCTCAATGCCATGGACAGTGATGCAGAAGCCAGGTGTAGTCTCAGCAGTGATGAACGTTGGAACTTTACGAAACGACTGCGACGTGCCCAGGAAACCCAGTAACAACGACAGGAGCGGCTTGAGAAGGGACGTCCGTCGCGGATTAAGGAAAAATGAACTCCAAAGAAAGAGACGAGCCGAAGATGTGACGCCATATCGTATCCAGAGTGAATCATTGTATAACCACCACAGTCTAATCATAACAAGCATATCCGTAAGCACCTCCACCAGCCGAACATTAACTGAACCTGGGCGTAGCCATGGGTATTGCTTTCGCAATCTACCAGGCTCAACCAACCTAAGCCTCTGCCAATTGTTTATCTGTTGTATGCCGTTGTTGCACCCTCCACCACTCAGGTGGTGGACGACGGCTGTTGCGGCGCGCGTCTTTCCCTCTTCTTTTTCTCTCTTCTCTACTTTATCCTCTTGTCCGCATTGAGGCGTCCGTGTGCCCCGCCGGGGTGGTGCAGTGGTAAGACGCCCGACTACTGTGCCGGAGTACCCGGGTTCGAACCCGACCTCGGCGGCTGCGTTTCGATGGAGGCGAAACGAAGAGGCATCCGTGTGCTGTGCGATGTCAGCGCACGTTAAAGATCCCCAGGTGGTCGAAATTACTCCGTAGCCCTCCACTACGGCTCCTCTTTCTCTCCTTCCACTTTCACTCCCACCCTCCTCCCTTCCCTTACGGCGTGGTTGAAGTGTCCACAGAACACAAGTGAGACAGTTACCGCGCCTTTCCCTTCCTAAAAAAAAGCCACGGAGGCAGCGGAGGTGGCTCAGCTACAGAGCCAGAGCGATCGATGTTCAGATGTGTCAGAGATACGCTTCCGCGTCCGTGTGATGTGCGATGTCAGCGCACGTTAAAGATCACCAGGTGGTCAAAATTACTCCGTAGCCCTCCACTACGGCTCCGCATTCTCTCTTTCCACTTTCACTCCCACCCTCCTCCTCCCCTTACGGCGCGGTTGAAGTGTCCACAGAACACAAGTGAGACAGTTACCGCGCCTTTCCCTTCCTAAAAAAAAGCCACGGAGGCAGCGGAGGTGGCTCAGCTACAGAGCCAGAGCGATCGATGTTCAGATGTGTCAGAGATACACTTCCGCGTCCGTGTGCTGTGCGATGTCAGAGTTCGTTAAAGATCCCCAGGTGGTTGAAATTCCTCCGTAGCCCTCCACTACGGCTCCTCTTTCTCTCTTTCCACTTTCACTCCCACTTTCCTCCCTTCCCTTACGGCGTGGTTGAGGCGTCCACAAAAAACAAGTGAGACAGTTACCTCGCCTTTCCCTTCCTATAAATCAATCACCTACAGAGCCAGTAGCAGGCCCGTGCATTTTCTTTTCCTTCTTCCTACGGCCACAGCAACATCAACACCAGCATTCCATTGAAAGAATGAAAGTTCACCGGTGTTCTATAGTTGACAGGAAATTAAAGGCGTAGTATCTGTCACTCGCGGAATCCAGCTATATTCACGGCACACAGGGGAATTATGATGAACGTTTCATGATCCGGGGCGTGGCGCAGTTGGTAAAGCGCTCGGCTGGGGATTCAAGGAGTGGAGTTTCGCTTCCCAGGGGAGACAAGGTTTATTTATTTAACTATCTCCCTCGAAAGTGTGACAACCTCTGCCGACAGCCTCTGCCGATAGCTGCTGCTCACAACGATGAGGCAATAAATGCTTTCGCATTAAAGCCGCGTCGGGGCGTGCCTTTTAGTGGCTGCATCGGCCAACGTTTATAGATACTTTTGCATCGGCAGCTGCCACACGCTTGCTAAGTGAGGAACACCTTTCTCAGCGCGATGTAAGAGGGATCGCGAATTGCTTTGGGGTGTCTGTACGGTCTAACTAGTTCAGCTGGCTGACTGAACCAACTCAAGCGATGGACGCCGTAATGGAATGCAGCGGAAATTCCTCTTCCCAGGTTTCTTTTAACGGGCACACGGATAGCAGAGTATACTTAGGCGCCCCGGTTTTTGCCTTGTTTTGAAATCACCCGCAGCGGCTTTTACTGAACTCGTGACCTAAGGTTGAGAAGTTAATAATCATGGCGAATATTTGTAAACTGAAAAGCGTATAAAGGCTATAGCTGAATGTGCTACTTAGCGCTAGCTTTTATACTTCTCGGTTTCAATAAATTCACAGCAAATACTTCTTGCAAAATATACGCGCTCAGAATATATTGCTGTATTACCACGTCATCTAGCTAATCTACTTCTAGCCTAATTCACTTTTCTTTGCAATGAAACCATGAAGATGAGGTTGTATATGAAGGTGAAGTTGGTTTGCAATTAAAGTTTATTTTGCTTCGCATATGTCTTCCAACCTCCCAAGACGAGTTTGGCGCGATTAAAGTTAAAGGCATTGGGAATTTAAAACATTATTTTAGCGAATTTCCCAATGCTTGTACGATCAAATGTTAATATATTATTAGACATGAGAAAGATTTCTCAACTGATGCAGTGAGGAAACTTGAACTCAGTCTACACTTGAGAATGTTTAGCATTATCGGCAGCGAGAGGCCTCGGGCAATTTCTGGTTCGCTCATAGCTCATCCGTTGGGCTGTTTGTTGCTAGGAGTTTAGGAGAGCCCTTAGGAAGTATTGATAATAGTAAAGCTCGTATTTTGCAGAAACACCGCAGTAGGCAGAAAAATGCAACTTCCGATGTGTCCCTATCGCATTTGGTAGAGGCGGACAAAGGCTTTCCGGCGACATGACCGGAGCCTAGAAGCGTCGTTATAAGCTATCATTTTTTTGCACTTACCGTATGGTCCTAGAGCATTATAGTGAAAGCGCCACCTTTTTCCAGATGGCCGTCGAGAAAACTGGGGCAGCAACCTGGATTGACAATACCACTACGAACACCGCCGTTGAGAAACTGATGGATGTCCGTACCATCCTGTGGCCCGCAGAGAAATTTCTCACGGCGCAAGGCCTCGATGAATACTACTCCAGTTTCACTGAGGCCGCTGCCTCGTTCGCCGATTTCTGGATAGAGACTCGACGCAGCCTGCGACGCCTCGCGGACTCTGCCCTTGGCGTGGAAGAGTTTCGAATCCGCGACGGCATCGCAGAGCCGTACTTCGAATATCTTCACGTGCTGAACGAGGTCTCCATCTCCCTGGGAGCCCTTGCACCACCGCTCTACTACAGCAGCGGAACGAAGGCAATGCTGTACGGCGGCCTGGGGTACCTCTATGCCATGGAGCTGGTCGGAGCACTGGACACAGAAGGTGTCAAGGTATGGACCATATAGACACAAAATGCGCCTGTTGGCACCCTGCAGAGAGCTTGAAAAATGACATTCTGAACGCAAAACATTTCCTCTAGAAGTATTCCAATTGTATTGCAAGCGTATTATTTTCCAGCAAATTCGAAGTGACGGTACCTCGCTTGAGAGTGGACGAACATGCGCATCGACGTACTTGCTGCTAGCGATCAACACTGCGAATCCAGCTCTAGAAACATAGTTGTTATTTTCACCGAATTCGTAATGTGCAGTCATTAGCAACAGCAAGTAGAAAACATTGTTGAGTGTCTTTTGACCAAGCTATTTTAGTCTCTTATTACCTCACCGAATGCTGCAATGTTCTCTTTCTTGCCGTGCTCTCTAGCGAGCAAATGCAAAACTGTTTAGGGTGACCGTATCATAGTATTCACCAAATGTCATGGGAGCCTCAGTCATATTCTGGCTCAATACCACAGACTGATGCTGACAAAGCAACACAAAGACAAGGCAGACGGCGAACACTCCTGTTTTTCTTCCCATTTTATTCGAACGGAGCGGTTGGACTTTCAAAAAGTAATAGTGCTCCGACACAAGAGCTCAGACAGCGGTACTAAAGCATCTTCTATTCACCCTAGGGAAGAAAATGAAAACCAGGGTTATTAACAATTCTAAATGTCCGCCTTTGTACCCTCCAAGCAGAAATAACGTGCTGTCAGCTTTTCTCGGCTAATGTTCATTTTCTTGAGCGGGTCTCGGTTACATTCGCATTTAATTTGTGCCATTAGCAGAAAGCATTTCAGGTAAATCATGTCGTTCTTACGACATAACAAGAAGGAAGCGTATAGACAGGGGCTCCGTTTATTAGATATGGCCAGCCGATATGAGTCCAATATGGGCTAAGCGACTGAAGCAATCTTCGGTCCAATGTGGAAAGCTCACCAAGCTGCCTATCCGTCCCCCTCGTGAAACAAATCTGGTTTGCATATCGGCCAGCTTATGCAATGCTGACATGCAACCGATTTAGACTATTTGCTGAAAGTGGAACAAAGATGCTAGGCTTATCATATTTCGCCTGTGCTAGAGAGACGGGACAGTTTTCTTGTCCTTTCAAGTACACTGCACTCTCCGTGCACTGCAATCTACACCGTCATCTACGAAAGCAGTTCAGGCCACCATGTTCGTTTCTTGTCAGCCGGTCCCCCCTATGTGTTACGAATAGAAGGTTGAAAATAGAATGCTTCGCACAACTAATATTACCGGCGCATTCTACAAGACTGAGGCATGAAGAAGACAAAAAGATGGAAGGGACGTTTTAGTGCGGTAGATATCATTTTCCAAAATGAGTTATGTTCCATAGCGCAGCAAGAGCACAAGAGACAGACACAAGCGCTAAACTTCCACTAATGCTTTATTTGGCATTCACAAAATCTATAAATAAAGATAAAACAGTACGTCTGAGATTTGACAACATACTTTGTAAAGAAAAAGTAAACCTTAAAAACATAACACGTTTCACCGGTTGGCACACCTTTTGTCAGCGACCATGACGGACTACTGACAATGGTGCCTCGATAATTATTTTTCTTTACCCTGTCTGCATTGTTGCCAATCACCTCGCACACTTTAAAACAAGGCTAGCATTTATGACCACGGCAGTGGTGCGCCCAACTGCTGAAACCGCAATCCCTAACATCTCTACTGTGCTCTCCTAAACGCTCATTAAGACATCGGCCTCACTGCCCTATGTAAGCCTTTTCGCACGAAAGCGGTACTTTGTAGACTATTTCTTCGGTGCACAGTGCAAAGAAGTTTCTATACCGAACCGTGTAGTTATTATGAACCCCTCTGTCCAGACAGGCGGCCTTGCATATGCGGGACAATCTTTCAGGTGCAGAGGTACACACCATTACTCGTAATTTTTGTGCGACCTTTTTGAGGCAGTGTGAAAGCTTGTGGATAATGGCACGGCCACTATCTTGTTGCCCTTTCGCCTTCTATTGCACTCCTCGCGGCCCTTTCCTGCTGGAGCAACGACAGGGAGGAGTAAATGTTTCGGGAATCAAGCAGCCTGTTTATCAAAACTAATTTTCATCAGGCATGCGCAAGACTTGCTAACTGGATTTGAAAGGCACGCATTCACAACTCCTCTCTTGCCTAGGTCCGTATGCACTGACAAAAAGGGCAATAAGGGCCTCTAGAATCTAGGCTCGTACATCCGGCAAGCGCGCTTCATAGAAACCAAGTCATGGAACCGAATGGTGCCCTCGACAGGAAGCTCATGGGTAATCTTCAAAGGTGCAGGCACTCAGTGAAGGTAGAAATAGTGTTTGCGGATATCACAGAAACGTCACAATGGCTCTTACAAAGGACTACTGAGTAGTCATCTAAATGTGAAGGCTCGAATGACTCTCGCACCATTATGAATATTGTACAGTCAACTGTAGTTATCTGACCCTCTCCAGCTGATTTCCCCCTTTTCATAGTTTCTAATGCTTTCTTGACCTCGTCCTTCGTCACTGGTGGAACATCTGACTGTTTTTCCCTACCGCCAATCTCGTTACAGTTCTGAGTGCTTTGGCTACTGTAGAGATCTCTATAAAACTCCTCGGCTACTTTAACTATCTTGTCCATATTGGTGATGACGTTGCCCGCCTTGTCCCTTATCGCATATATCTGGTTTTTGCCTATGCCCAATTTATTCTTTACCGCTTTAAGGCTTCCCCCTTTTTACAGCATGCTCAATTTTTTCTATGTTATAATTCCTTGCGCTTATTGATTAGCTCTGATATCTCGGCCAATTCGATCTGGTCTGTTGGATTGGAAGCTTTCATACTCTGGCATTTCTTAATCAAATATTTCGTCTCCTTAGACAGCTTACCGGTATCCTCTTTAACTATCCTACCGCCTACTTCTACTGCACACTCAGTAATGATATCTCTGAAATTATTCTTCATTGCTTCTAGGGTAATGTCGCCATCCTCGGTAAGAGCTGAATATCTATTCTGTAGCGAGGTCCTAAATTCTGGCCTCCCCCTCACCGCTAATTAATTGATGGGTTTCCTTCTCACTAATCTGTTCCGTTCCTTCTTCAAATTTAGGCTAATTCGGAACCTCACCATACTGTGGTCACTGCATCGCACTTTCCCAATTACCTCTATAACTTGTATAATGGACGGGGGGGGGGGGGGATATCGTGCTAGAAAAACTGGCCACCCTGTATACGCAGTGCCCTTTGTCATCGACGGTACAGGAACCATGGAAGAATGCAAACATTATCCTCATTCATAAGAAAGGGGACTCCAAGGACCTTAAAAATTACAGACCAATCACCTTACTGTCTGTTACGTATAAGGTGCCTCGATAATTATTTTTCTTTACCCTGTCTGCATTGTTGCCAATCACCTCGCACACTTTAAAACAAGGCTAGCATTTATGACCACGGCAGTGGTGCGCCCAACTGCTGAAGCCGCAATCCCTAACATACTGTGCTCTCCTAAACGCTCATTAAGACATCGGCCTCACTGCCCTATGTAAGCCTTTTGTAAGCCTTTTGTAAGAATGGTGCCCTCGACAGGAAGCTCATGGGTAATCTTCAAAGGTGCAGGCACTAGGCAAACGCTAATAGAATCAGGAAAATCTTAACTACAATCAAGCAAAGGATCAAGCAGGTTTTCGGAAACGGTACTCTACTATCGATCATATCCATACCGTCAATCAGGTGATAGAAAAATGCTCGGAATGTAACCCACCCTTATACATAGCATTCATTGATTACGAAAAAGCATTTGACTCAGTTGAAACCTCGGCGGTGATGCAGGCATTGCAAAATCCGGGGGTAGACGAGCCGTACGTGAAAGTGCTGGAAGATATATAGTGGCTGCACAGCAACCATAGTTCTGCATAAAGAAAGTAACAAAATTTCCATACAGAAAGGTGTTAGGCAAGGAGACACAATCTCCCCAGTACTATTCACAACTTTGCTTAGAGGAAGTATTCAGAGACATGGAATGGGAGCAATTAGGGATAAGGATAGATGGAGAATACCTCAGTAATCTGCGATTTGCAGTGACATTGCCTTGCTAAGCAACTCCGGGGATGAACTGCAAATAATGGTTCATGACCTAGACAGGAAAAGTAGAAAGGTAGGCTTGAAAATCAATATGCAGAAAACTAAGGCAATATTCAGCAACCTCGGGAAGGAACAGCAGTTTACATTAGGTAGCGAAGTAATGGAAGTAGTAGGCGAATATGTCTACTTAGGACAGGTAGTAACCGCAGATACGGACCATGAAAAGGAAATAACGAGAAGAATAAGATTGGTATGGAGCGCATTTGGCAAGCATTCGCAGATTATGACTAGCAGCTTACCGATATCGCTCAAGAGGAAAGTATACAACAGTTGCGTCTTGCCTGTACTCACCTATGGGGCTGAAACGTGGAGGCTAAGAGAGTTCTACTTAAGTTGAGGTCAACCCAGAGGGCTAAAGAACGAAAAATGGTAAGGGTAACATTAAGAGATAGGAAGCGCGCAGAGTGGGTCAGAGAAATAACTCAAGTTACCGAGATTCTAGTGGATATTAAGAAGAAATGGGCATGGGCAGGACATGTAGTACGAAGAGAGGATAACTCATGGTCGCTTAGGGTAACAAACTGCATTCCAAGGGAAGGAAAGCGTGGCAGGGGGCGGCAAAAAGTTAGGTGGACGGATGAGGCTAACTAGATCGCAGGGGTCAAGTGGATGCAGCTATCACAGAACCGGGTTAAGTGGAGAAATATAGGAGAGGCCTTCGCCCTGCAGTGGTATAGTCAGGCTGATAATGATGATGATGATGATGGCAGTCGACTGTCGAGACTCACAATTTAAATATCACCGAGTGCAGGGGCAATACACGAGCTGATGCAAAGACTATCTTTTGCAGGAATACCTCCTCATTCCAACTAACAAAGGGTGTACTTCAGATACGGAGACAATAGACTCAGGACACCACCCACAGACACGCCCGATTCATTCTGTGAAGCCGCAGCCCGAAGCTATGGATGCAGTCTTTCCGCAAGGCCTGGGAATAAGCATGTATTACTCGATATGCAAGCGTCGCAGCCGTGATTCTCATTTCGCTGTTCGTGAATGATTTGTTCAGTGGAAGTCATTTACTTACCAGTCCATACTTTCCCTACACTCCAGAGCTACTGAACTCTGCGCTTAGCTGGAGACTTAACGCTGTTGAGTTTGAACTATTTCGTGTAAGCGTTATGAAGATTGAAAGGTGACATGTTGTTTTGATGATTGCTTTCTGTTCACGATGCTTACGGAAATTTAAATATTTTCATGTATCTCAAATAGCGGGTAGTGTTTATTTTACGAAAACATTTTACGCATTCACTGCGACAGTGTCAGGCAAATTTAGATAAAAAGAAGTTTAGACGTTGCCACTGATAGTGTCCATGAGTCGGTGGAGCATGGTGCAAATGCGGTTTCTGATTATGACATTTCAACGGAACGCTGAGATCTTCCGAGCAATTCCAGAACGTAGATCCCTAAAGCTACACAAGTTCACACTGTAAAACTGTGCCTTTTTGAGACATTGTTTAAAACTTAGTTGTGCCCTAGCAACATGTTTGGCTGGTTTTAATGCTTACATTACGCTTACATACCGTATTATCGAGATTCTAGCTACCCCCTAACTTCGCAAAAAATTTAGGAAAAAGAAGCTCGCACACGAATCTAAGCGCTCCCTTTTTGTAGCGAAAGCTACACTAGGCTAGTAGAAGCGCATTTCGCTGACCCGGGCAGTGGCCACTACTATGCATGAACCGTTATCGTGTGTGTGTGTGTGTGTGTGTGTGTGTGTGTGTGTGTGTGTGTGTGTGTGTGTGTGTGTGTGTGTGTGTGTGTGTGTGTGTGTGTGTGTGTGTGTGTGTGTGTGCGTGTGTGCGTGTGTGCGTGTGCGTGTGTGCGTGTGTGCGTGTGTGCGTGTGCGTGTGTGTGTGTGTGTGTGTGTGAAAAACGTTATTGGGAGGAAGCTTGAGGTAGCCGGGGCAACCTCACGCAAACACTAGGTGGGCTCCTCATTACAGGAGCCAATTAGCGACCGCTGCGGCTCGGGCTCGGTGGACCAGGGCCTTCTGGCTTGCCAGGTCGGAGCAGCCGAGCAGGGCTGCCTCCCAGTCCTCCCGGATGGGTTTGGGTTTGGGGGTGAGGTTTGGGGTTGACTGACACGCCCACACCATATGGAAGATGTCCGAAGACTTCTCCGCACAGTGCGGGCACTTTCCTGTACAGGCAGGATCAAAATGTTTTAAAACTGCCGGGCACAGCAGCGTTTTGGTGTAAAGGCGGAGGAGTGTGCGTTCCTCCCCCTTTGTAAGACCCTTACAAGACTTAGGATAAATTGTATGGCCGAATTGAAATAATTCAGTAATTTCTCGAAAAGTGAGGACCGGATTGGGTTCGAGATCCGTATCATAAGGGTCTGAAGGCGTTGCCCGGAGAGTGAGCGCGCGGGCGGCGGCGTCTGCCGCTTCATTGCCTTCGAGGCCCATGTGAGCTGGAGCCCATACAATCGTTCGAGACTCGGGGACCCCGAGGTAGCAACTGTTTTCAAGGATGCGGTGCTCAAAGAGAGGAATGTTCCCCTGTTTAATATTTCTGCAGGCCCCTCTCGAGTCGGTGATGATGACTCGTGAGTCCTTGTCTGGGCGGCTAACGCGATGGCAACTTCTTCCGCATGTGTTATGTCTTGAGCTTGGAACGTTAGGCCATTCACTGTGATTTTTCTTTATGGACGACTGCGGCTGTGTACCTCCCCCCATGGTGAGGGCCGGAGGCGTCCACGTAGAATATTCCGTGTTTGTTCCCATAGTGACGGGCCAGTGCCTCCGCCCGCGCAAGGCGCCTGCCACTGTGGTCGTCACATGTCATGTTGGCGGAAGAGGGTGTTCGTGCAGAGCGTATCTCCAGATTTCAGGAATGCGTACGCGCTCTTCCGTAAATGTTGGGTGGTGGATGTGTAGTCGGGCTAATAGGCGGCCTCCCGAAGGCGTTTTTCAAAGTCGCCTTTGAAAGTCAAGGGCGCCTCTCGGAGCTCCGCGAATTCAATTCAATTCAATTTATTCAACACAGTGAAGATGTTAGGTGCGCCGACAAAAAACCAGAAAAAGGCTTGACAGCGGTCGACGCACCCTACAAAGAGTTGGCAGCAGTATGCACAAACAAGCATTAGTTACATAATAAGTAAAATCTCTACAATACAATAATAGCAGCTAGGTGTATATGAATAGTGTATGAAACAGAACGTGAAACACTTACATTACCAATAATACAAAAAAAACAAGTAGAAATCACAGTGATGCAACATTGTTGACAGTGTTTTGTATACATTAGTTTACTTTTACATTGTTTAACAAATAAGGAAGAGTATAGCGCAACATTTGGCGACCATAATTGGTTCTAGTTTTTGGCACAGTCCATGTGAAACGAGCGCGAGTAGAATAATTTTAGTCTTTAGCTTTTATAAGAGACAGCTGCGTCATGAATGAGCTTTGTTTTAAAATATTAGTCTTGTACCTCCTAAAAAGTATGGTGTCATACAGCTGGTGAATGGAGATGATGCCAAGTGCCCCAAAATTCGGTTTAGTGTGGTCAAATCGCGAAGAATTGGTAATACTACGAACAATTTTCTTCTGAATGAGATGCATCCGTTTAATATTGGTAAATGACGTGGTACCCCACATCAAAAACCAATAAGTAAGAACAGAAGAAAATAGTGCATTGTACAACTTCTGTTTAACACGCTGCGGCAATAAAACTCGCATTCTGGATACAACACCAGCAACCTTCGACAATTTGTCCCCAACCATTTCGACGTGCTCATCCCATGACATGTTTTCATGAAAAATCACACCTAAGCTTTTGACCGAATGGACTATTTGAATCAGGGATGAACCAGTGTTTAAGTGGAGTGTGAGACATGGCGGACAAGAAATCAGTTTATTTCGAGGCCTAAGGAGTACAGCCTTGGTTTTTTCGGTGTTTATAATTAGCGAATTGCATTCAGACCATTCATAAAGAAGGTGCAGACAAGCTGTGTCTTGCTGTTGAAGGTCTTGTATGTGTTACCGCGCCTTTCCCAGTTGCCGCGCCTTTCCCTTCCTATAAATAAATCAGTTTAAATAAATAAATCAGTTACCTGATGCTTGCAGTGGTAAGACGCCCAACTACTGTGCCGGAGTATCCGGGTTCGAACGCGAACTCGGCGGACTCAATGCGCAGGTTAATGAAGTGTATTCTGCCCTGAACGCTGGTAACCTTTGATGCTTTTAATCGAACACTGATTGTAGCTTGGTTTGTGGGTTTACCGTCCCAATGCGACTCAGGCTATGAGAGACGCCGTAGTGGAGGATTTTGGAAATTTCTACACCTGGGTTTCTTTAACGTGCACTGACATCGCACAGTACACTGGCGCCATGCTATTCACCGCTACTGAAAAGAGGCCGCCGAGGCCGCGATTTGATCCCGCATTCTTGGAACAGTAGTCGAGCGCCGTAGCCACTGCGCCACCCGGGCGGCCCGGAATGCTGATTATGTAGGATGCAACGCTCGGTCGCTTGCAGCCGGGGAGGCGGTGAAGGGTGGCAGTTCCTGGCCCTACGGGGCTGGGATGGTAGGTCAACATTGTTGTTGTTATTGTTGAGGCTGTAGGAAGAAGGAAAAGAAAATGCACGGGCCTGCTACTGGCTCTGTAGCTGAGCCACCTCCGCTGCCTCGTGTAGACAAATAATAATAATTGGTTAACTGGAAGGGAAAGGCGCTGTAACTGTCTCACTCGTTTTCTGTGGACACCTGAACCGCGCCGTGAGGGAAGGAAGGAAGGTGGGAGTTAAAGTGGGAAGAGAGAAAGAGGAGCCGTAGTGGAGGGCTACGGAGTAATTTCGACCACCTGGGGATATTTAACATGAGCTGACATCGCACAGCACACGGACGCCACTTCGTTTCGCCTCCATCGAAACGCAGCCGCCGAGGTCGGGTTCGAACCCGGGAATTCCGGACAGTAGTCGGGATCTTACCACTGTGCCACCCGGGCGGGTCGTGTAGACAGAAGAGAAAATAGAGAAGAAAGAAAAGGGAGAGGGAGGGAAAGACGCACTCCGCAACAGCCGTCGTCCACCACCGAAGCGGTGGCGGGTGCAATGACGGCCATTGTTGCTGCGCGCGCCTTTCTCCCCTCTTCGTTTTTCTTTCATCTCTACTTTCTCTGATCGGTCCGCACGGGGGAAGTGGCTCAGCTACAGAGCCAGTAGCAGGGCCGTGCATTTTCTTTCCTTCTTCCTACAGCCACAACAACAGCCTGCAGCCAAAGCTTTAGCTCTACGTTCGGTGCTCTCGTGCTCTTGCTCACTCAGTAGAGACGCAGCTGTTGCGGACCTGAGGTATTGTGGTGTCCGAAACGCGATCTGCACTTTTGTTGCAGCGTTGCAACACTGCACAGCAGCTGGCGGCGGAGGACGCGAAAAGCCGACCTAAAGCGACCCGATTGCTCTATCAGCCTGTTGTCCCGTTGAGCTGGAATCGGCGGCCGTTCGCTGGACGTGGGCAGGTTTCGCACGCACCATGAGCCCGGGTTGCTTTGTTTGATGTGAATCGTTTGGCATTCGTAACGGAAGACAGTGTGAGTTTAAAGAGGGCTGCCACTGCTTGAGCTTCCATTGTACTGCAATCGCGATGTTTGACAAGTTTGTTTGCCAAATAAATGTTTATTTCTCGTACAGGTGTCGTTAAGGTATCGGAGCGCAAAAAAAGGGTGGGTGGGTTATTTTAGTTTCAATTTTGAGCACCCCCCCCTCACTTTGTAGAACGCGACCATGAAAAAAGAGGCGCTTAGAATGGAGTAAATACGGTAACACACGAATTATATTTGTGT
This sequence comes from Amblyomma maculatum, assembly GCF_055883805.1. Taxonomy (NCBI): domain Eukaryota; kingdom Metazoa; phylum Arthropoda; class Arachnida; order Ixodida; family Ixodidae; genus Amblyomma; species Amblyomma maculatum. Next base: position 143,408,453 of record NC_139353.1, read on the forward strand.
TGCACTAATGACTATATCTTATTAAGAATATGTTGCGCTGCAAATAAGCCTGAAGAAGGCTAGGTTGAACACGTAAACGCGCCTTACGAAAATAAAGGCCAATGTGGCCGTTCCTTTTTCCTTTTGGATGTGTTTTCAATGGATCCTTCAAAGCGGGCGTATAAACTTGTCGAAGGAGCTTGGGTACGGTCACAAGTCTGCCCTTGTTTCATACTTTGGAAAACGACTTCAGGCAAAAATATTTTCCCAAGTTCTCTATACCGGGTTCGGTAATAGACGGACCCTGTCTGGCCTTTCAACAGTGAAAAAAGAACCTCTCACTGGCATAACCGATTCAGGTTGCGAGATTGAGGTCGACAAAATAGGCTGGAAGGTAATAGTTACGCATACCGAAGTACCTTATTTAGTCGCTCTGCAAAAAGATAAGGCGCCTAAAAATTGGTGTGTATATATATAAGTGTGTGTGTGTGTGTGCGCGTGCGAGCGTGCGTGCGTGCGTGTGTGTGTGTGGTCATGAAGAATGTGGCACTCCAGTCGATTGCTCTATGAAGCTAAAATGCTAGAGTAGCTTAGAAGTGTTTGTTCAAGTGCAATAAGGTGCCCTGGCTGATAATTGTGCCTGCTGTGGCCCTTCTTTAAGGTGCTGCCTGCTGGGTCTGAATGTTGCAGTAGTGAAATGTGCAGGAATTAAGAGTATTGAAAAAACGCAACACAACCGCCTGACGTTTTCATCCATGCCATCGGTCTAGCAAGAGCTGTGAAGGACATCGTGCTTAATACGTTATGTTACAAATTTCACTTCTCATCGCCTCAGGTGGACCCAAGCGGGAACATCGTCACCTCTTGGCTGACAGAGGCTGTGAAGCCCGTTTACAAAGGGCGGGTTCTTGGCTGCCTACCGCGAAGGAATGCGAGCATCTTCCCCGAAGTACCGGCGCTAGAGGTGGCCTTCGCTGCATTTCAGCGAGAGCTCCACGAAAACGACTCCCAGCTGTCAGAGGTGCGTGGCCTCAGAACTTGGCACGCATAATGGGGGTAACTGGTTGTATGATATTTTATGCGCATGCCAGGATGAATTCCTCGTTGGTCGTTTTTGGGATATATATAGTGGCGCTTTGGGGTGCAGGTCCAATTCGAGAAATCAATATAGAGGAGGCTAGCTTTAAGCCACAACAATGTTCAGGGTTAAAGAAATTAGAGGCACAGTTCTCCACTAACGTGGATAATTGTGAAATGTTGATAGTTCCATCCCTTGTTCTCTTATGCGTTCTGCGTTTTGTTGCTTAGTAAAATTGTTTAGTTGCCCTGTGTAGCGGTGAAATTTGGAAACAGTAAAATCTTTGTGGTCAAGAAACCAAATTTTTGTAGTGACCCACCCATATCTGAAATACAACTTTGCGTCGTCCATACACATATTATTTTACACGCCGATACTGGTCAAATTCAGATGAAGTACAATTTTGGAAGTAAAGGAGATCTAATTTCCAAAAGTGCCAAACATAACTGTAAATGTTGCCTTTCTAGAATAAGTTTGGAAATCGATATTTGTCATACTCATGACGAGGTGAAATATTTGTGTTCAATCATTCACGTTTCAAGGTTACCGCTGAATTTGTTTATTTATTCAAAATACCATATAGGCCCTATTCCAGAGCATAGATTGAGGGAGGTAGCAACTGTAAAGCTATGCAGACTAGAATTAAGCATAAAAATTAGAACCAACGAAGCGCAGAAACAGAACAATAAATTAACTGCTCAACAAGAATCTAAAAATATACTTCGTAAAATCGAAACTGTATCATCATCATCACCAGCCTGACTATACCCACTGCAGGGCGAAGGCCTCTCCCATATTTCTCCATTTGACCCGGTTCTGTGCTAGCTGCATCCACTTGACCCCTGCGAACTTCTTAATCTCATCCGCCCACCTAACTATCTGCCGCCCCCTGCTACGCTTTCCTTCCCTTGGAATCCAGCTTGTTACCCTAAGCGACCATCGGTTATCCTCTCTTCGTACTATATGCCCTGGCCATGTCTATTGTTTTTTCCTAATTTCCATTAGAATGTCGGTAACTTGAGTTATTTCTCTGACCCACTCCGCACGCCTCTTAGCTCTAAATGTTACCCCTACCATTTTTCGTTCCATAGCCCTCTGTGTTGTCCTCAACTTAAGTAGAAGTCTCTTGGTTAGCCTCCACGTTTCAGCCACATAGGTGAGTACAGGTAAGATGCAACTGTTATATACTTTCCTCTTTAGCGATACCGGTAAGCTTCTAGTCAATGTGTGAGTGCTTGCCGAACGTGCTCCATCCCAATATTATTCTTGTTATTTCTTTTTCATATGGTCCGGATCTGCGGTTACTACCTGTCCTAAGTAGACATATTCGCCTACTACTTCCAGTGCTTCGCTACCAAATGTAAACTGCTGTTAATTCCCGAGGCTGCTGAACATTACCTTAGTCTTCTGCATATTGTTTTTCAAGCCTACCTTTCTACTTTTCCTGTCTAGGTCACCAATCATTATTTGCAGTTCATCCCCCGAGTTGCTTAGCAAGGCAATGTCATCGAAACTTAATATACAAAAATACAGCGCAAGAACGAAAAAGTAGTCATCAAACGCAACCTAAGAAATATGCTGTAAAATAAAGCGGAGAAACGTGAGTGAAAAATGCACATTGCCCAAACAGCATCAGCTTGACAGTTAAAACAAGCCGTAAGCCGTAGTCACTAGGAACAAGGTGAGTACTGGTGGAAAAAGTTGTCTTAAAATGTGTTGCGGTTAGCTATTGAAAAGATATTCCTTGATATAGTGTTGGACAGAGTGTATAGAATATAGTGTGTATATGAGCATGTATCCTCAGTTTTTGGAGTTGCAATAAACTTCTCTTCAGTCAGGAAGATTACTCTAAAGTGATATGGCCCCAGACTGTGCCATTGAACTGAGTGCCCGAAGTAGCACCACTGACTCGTGTAAAACGTTTTTGATGGTGTAATAGCCGGAATGTTGTGAAGGAGCACTGTGTGGAAGGGGATGCAGGGCGGTGCTGTACACATCTATGATGTAAACAGACTGTGGCGGATATGTAAAGATTCAAGGCCATGCCTTGTTTATTTTCTGGGTTATGCTTGCTCTGCGATCATAAGCTTGGTTATGAAGTTTGCGGCACGATTCTAAATGACTTCAGTCATATTAAGTAGGAGAGGGTAATGCGGGCTCCAAACTGATGGCGCAAACTAGAAATGGAGACATTCAAATCTTATCTAGGTCAATTTGAGGATGTTAAAATGTTAACTACGTACATTACGACACGAAACTCGCAGCGTTTACAAAACAATGCAGACGGCTGTGATGTGGCTAGGCCAGTTCAGGCTTGTTGCTAGGCGGACGCCAATGTATTTGTACATTAGGGCACGGCCTATCATTTTAAGCTGTTAATGGAAGCTAATATTAGGCCGCTTGTGGCTGAATGAAATTATTTAACACTTAGATGCATTTAAAATCATCTGCCACTTGTCACACCATTGCACTTGTCAAGTTCCCTCTGAAGAACGATTGGTCATCTGAAGTAAAAGCGGGTGATACAAAATTCAACCATCCGCGAAAACTCTGATGCTCAGTGATATGTTGCTATAGAAATCATTGATATATAAAATTAAATAAAATGGTCAAGAATAAACTTTGAGTTACGTCATTTGTGACATAAGTAATCTATGAGGCAGCATTGTTAACAACAGCGAACAAGACGTTGCGGGGCAATGATAGCGTGAGTGAATGTAACCTGAGAGCAGAGCGTTTAGAGATCAAGCGACATGAGCTACAAGACGAAATGCTTTTCAAATATGAAAATGCAATAAGTCTGGAGGTTAACGTCTATATTGCGTTTAAACTTATTTTCTACAAAGAATACGGTCAGTTCAGTCGTTCAGTCGTGTCCGACTCTTCGTGACCCTATGGACCATGTCACGCCACACTTTCCGGTCTCTCACTATCTTCCTAACACCACATAACTTCATCTGCAGTGCCTCGAGGATGCCATCTAACCATCGCGTTCGCTGCCTACCCCTTCTCCGGCGACTCTCAACCTTTCCCAACATCAAATCTTTCTCCAGCGACTCCTCTCTTCTCATCAGATGACCAAAGTAGCTGAGGTTTAACTTTAGAATTTGAACCTCCAATGAGCAGTCAGGGTTTATGGTCGACAATATCGACTGATTTGATCTTCTGGCAGTCCAAGGAACTCTCAAGAGTCTTCGCCAGCACCCCAATTCAAACGCGTCAATTCTTCGGCAGTCAGCCTTTTCCACAGTCCAACTCTCGCATCCATACATCACAACGGATCTTGGTTGGCAGACTAATGTCTCTGCTCATTACTAGACGGTCAAGGCTAACCATTGCTCTCTTTCCCAGAAGCAGGCGTCTGCTAATTTCATGGCTGCAGTCCCTTCCGAGGTAATCTTGGAGCCCAAGAACAGAAAATCTGTCACAGCTTCCACTTCTTGTCCATTGATGCTCCAGGACTTGATAGGGCAAGACGCCATAATCTTTGTCTTTTTAATGTTCAGTTTAAGCCCAAACTTCTCTCTTCTTGTATGCGCATCAGAAGTCTCTTGAGTTCCACTTTACTTTCTACCATTAAAGTGGTATCATCCGCATATCTAAAGTTGTTGATACGTTTTCCAGCAATCTTCACTCCACCTGAAGACTCGTCCAGACCGGCCTTCCTCATGATGCACTCTGCATATAGGTTAAGTAGGCAGGGCGACAGTATGCAGCCTTGCCTCACTTTTCTCGGTCGGAAACAAATCAGTAAGACCATGCCCAGTTCTGACTATGGCCTCTTGCCCTTCATACAGGTTCCTGAGGAGACAGATTAGGTGAATTGGTACTCCCTTCTCTTGGACAGCTTGCCACAATCTGCTGTGATCTACGCAGTCAAACGCTTTCGCATAATCAATAAAGCAGAAGTAGATGGGTTTCTGGAACTCTCTTGCTTTTTCCATGATCCAGCGAAGGCTAGCAATTTGGTCTCTAGTTCCTCTGCCCTTGCGAAACCCAGCTTGCACGTCCGGAAGCTCCCGATCCACATACTGCTGCAGCCTACCTTGGAGAATTTTCAACATCACCTAGCTAGCATGCGAAATAAGCGCGATCGTGCGGTAGTTGGAACAATCTTTGGCACTGACTTTCTTTGGAATGGGGATGTAAACTGACCTCCTCAAATCCTGTGGCCACTGCAGGGTTGTCCAAGTCTTCTGACATAATGTATGCAGAATGTTAGCAGCGTCATGGTTGAGGTTTTGAAGCAACTCGGCTGGAATGCCATCAATTCCGCTAGCTTTGTTCTTAGCAAGGCTCGCTAAGGCCCATTCAACTTCACTCTCAGGATGCCCGGCTCGAGATCAGTAATCACAACCGTCTTATGTTGGGTTTGCACATTCTGGTCCTTCTTGTACAGTTCTGTGTATTCCTGCCACCTCTTTATCTCTGAGGCATCAGTGAGGTCCTTGCCTCGTTTGTCCTTTATCACGCCCAGCTTAGCACAGAAACCTCCTTTGATATCTTTGATTGTCTTATACAGAGCTCTTGTGTTCCTTAATTGGCTGTTGTCCTCAACTGGTTGGCACTGTATGTTCAGGAAGGCATTCGTATCTCTCCTTGCTCTTTTCTGAAAATCCGCATTGAGAACCTTGTATATTTCTCTTCCCCCCATAACTTTTGCCATCCTCCTTTCCTCAGCTATTTGCAAAGCCTCTTCAGATAACCAGTTTGCTTTCTTGCATTTCTTTTGCTTTGGAACTACCTTAGTAGCAACTTCTTGTATTATATCACGAACATCAGTCCACATCTCTTCGGGCTCTCTGTCTTAGATCTAATTCTTGAAATCGATTCCTCACTTCCACAGCATATTCTAATGGAATTCGATCCAGATCATACCTGAGAGGCCTTCTAGTTTTCTGCGTTTTCCTCAATCGAAGCTTAATTTTGGCACCAAGAAGCTGATGATCGGTGCCACAATCGGCCCCAAGCCTTGTTTTTACTGCTTGTATAGCGCTTCTCCATCTCTGCCGGCAAAGAATATAATTGATCTGATTCCTGTAGAGACCGTTCGGTGAAGTCCATGTGTACAGGCGCCTCTTGTGCTGTTGAAAATGAGTATTCGCTATGGCCAGGTTGTTTTCTTGACAAACCTCTACTAGCCTATGCCCAGCTTCATTTGGCTCGCCAAGACCGAACTTGCCTATAATTCCGGATATTTCTTCTCTCCCGACCTTAGCATTCCAGTCTCCTATGAGAAAAACGACGTCTGATGATGGGGTGCGATCTAAAAGGCATTGTAGGTCCGCATAAAATCTCTCAACGTCAGCTTCTTCAGCAGTAGTGGTCGGTGCATAGACTTGGATAACTGTTAAGTTGAAAGGGTGACCTTGGATCCGAAGTGAAATCATTCGGTCGTTTTTGGGGTTGTACCCTAGCACTGGTTTACCCATTCTTCTGTTTACTATGAGAGCGACCCCATTCCTTCTCTTGGATTCGTGCCCACAATAAAAGACATAATGGTCGCCGGAATTAAATTCTCCCATTCCAGTTCACTTGAGCTCGCTGATACCCAAGATATCAATGTTCAATCTGCCCATTTCTCGCTTGACGACACCCAGTTCAACGTGCGTCATAGATCTTACATTCCATGTTGCTATGTGATAAATCTCCTTGCAACATCGGACTTTCCGGTCGCTTCCCGACACGTCCACAACTGAGCGTCCTTTTGGCTTTAGCCCAGCCGCTTCATTCGTCCTGGAGCTACTAGGAATCGCCCTTTGTTCATCCCCAGTAACATGTGGGACGCCTTCCAACTTGGGGGGCCGATCTTCCGCCGCCATATCACTAATGGTATTGTGACTGGCCATAAGGTTTTCTTGACAGGAAATACTGGAGTGGGTTGCCATAACCTTCTCCAGTGAATCACATTTTTTCATAACTCTGTGCCGTGACCTGTCTATCTTGGGTGACCCTACAAAACAGAGTTCACGACTTCATTGAGTTTCGCACGCCCGTCCGCCACGACAAGGCAGTGATCCATGAAGGGGAAAGAATACGGTATTTGACTCGAAATGGCAGTAAATATTTGAGGGGTCGTATTGCAGTTTTTTACAGCATATATAGGAAAAATAAATTAAATAATAATGAGCAGATGTGTGCCTAGATCCATTTTTGTGCGTTGAAATAACCTTGGCAATATTCCAAAGAGCTGGTAGCTATGCAGAGGAAAGTGAAAACTGAAAGAATAGACATAGGATTCGGCTGGAATTGGAGCGAGCATCTTTAAAAATTGTTGAATCTCTTATCTATGCCTGAAGAATTTAATGTTTTATAATTAGCAAAAAGATGAGCAATGCTTTTAGTAGTGGCTGCTTATGTGCTACGTATAAGTGCAATCGGGTTCTCCTACAAACGGTATTCGGCATACTAGAAATACAGTAGACATCGATTAGGACATATGCTTAAGAGGGCAAATTAAGCTTTCCACGCGGCAAAATGTTTGGGTGGTCCACTCCAATTTCACCACTTTAAGAGCAGTTGCCCATTTCAGTTAGATGTAAATTTTGGACCAACTCTGACCCCGTCAAAGTTTGGAGTTCCATGGGGCCAAATTTGGGGCGTGGCCATCGAACTATAGAGGCCACCATCGAGTCGGTCATACTCTAAATTTATTGAATATTAAATCTGCTCAGAATGCGTAGTCATTAATGAGTACACGATCTGTCCACACCTCCCATCTACTGATCCTGATCAAGCCACCCATGGCAAAGAAATGTCGCATTATATTAAAAATGCGACCACGCTTTGAAAAGGATAGATAAGACCTTGCAAAATACCAAGCTGTAGTAGAAAATATTTTTCCACTGCACGCTGGAGAGACAGCCGCACATTATTATGGAAAAAAACGGAGTTCAGAATAGACATATGACTGCAGTTGGGTGGAAACATTTCAAACTAGGACGTCGGCTTTGATTGGCGCCTTTAGGCGCCATGAGGTATTGAAAAGAGGTTTTATTGACTGGGTCCGACGGATAACGCTGCCAGGACTTCAGGCACAGCAGGGTTGTATTAACAGCCTCAGGTCACAGTTTCAGCGCGATAGATGAACACAAGCAACGGCGATTGAGATACCGCTCCGCTGAGTGTTCTTTGTCTTCCCTTCATATGTTGCGGCCATTGATTCAAACCTGTATTCTTTCCCGACAGCCGCCGGCATGCGGCCTTATCATTGTGATTATAGCGCACGGATCGATTATGTGCTCTTTCTTTTGCAAGCTCCGCATCGCGAGACGCGGCTTTATCAATTCCTTATTTACAGAATATGCTTCCAGGTGTATATCGACAGATTGAAACCACGCTCATGTTTCTGCAGTGTTCCAGGGTATGCTAATCACCCTTTGGCGGTTTTATCTCGATCATTCTTCGCCGCCTTTATATTGCACGCTGACACATGAAACAGGCATTCTCTGTTCGACGACCAGCGAGCATGTATGCTTTTATCGCCGACGTTGAATCGCTTAGTTCTTATGCGGGCGCAAGTCAGCCCAACAAAGGGATTCTTTAATGCACTCCCAGGCTCTTCATTTGTTATCAGCCTCGTTACTCCCACGTGACATCTGGTGGAGGTGCTGTCCTTCGTGTTCTTGTTTACCGCTTCAAGCTAAGCCCACATTTCTTTTTCTGCCGCCCTGGGGGACCAGCCAACAGGCTACCCAACCAGGAGCCAACTTCAGGTGCTCCAACTCGAACACGGTCTACTGCCGGGCGCCGTACCACCCCAGAGGGCGTCAACATTGACAGTGTTCCAGCCTGCAGTACTAAATACCTTCTTCCAGCTCCGGGAGCACCTCATCTTCCAAGGACTGCTCACTGAAGACGCGAAAGACTAGATGAACCTCTTCGAACGCGTTGCAGATTTGAATGGCTGGAACATTGACGCTGCGAAACTCAGCCAAGTCTGGTTTGCTCTTCAAGGACATACCTGAATCTGGTATAAAAATTATGACTTCATTGAAAAATTTCAACATCCGTGATGTTGAAATAAAGGTATTTGTATTTGTATTGGGAGACACTCAAAGCGGAGCTTTGGCGGCTTTACAAGTTTTGCTCGATTTGAAAGAGCCGAGGCATTCCTCCCATCAAGAATTCAGGAACGTAACGATCAATTGCGATTTCCCGCTGATTCGCACAGCAGACAATAACTCAATGCAACATCGAAGCGATGCATTGCAATAGTAAGCACGAGCTTTGTGGTTATGGAGCAATGTTAGCGCGACGTGATTTTGGGCACGGACTTTGTAATGAACATAGGGCGATCATCAACCTCCGAACCAGGTTGATGAAGTTCTCGATGGTCAAAGACATACCTTCTACGATGACTTCGGTGAAACACGTTGTCCTAAACCTTCTCGACGGAGAGTTGACCATGTCACCCAGATCAAGAGTCGTAGTCTGCGTGGGTAACCAAGACATATAAACCGCCGGTGGCGTCGTAAAAGAAAAAACCCAGTCAGTTTTGGAACGAGGTCTCGACATCGGAAGAGGCATTGCCAACTTCTGGAGTCTAAAAACTCAGGTGCTGGTAAAAACCTTCAGAGACGAATACCGCCATCTAAACAAGGGCACAAAGATCGCTTTCCTCGACGAGCTAGCGTATACCTGAGTGTCCTTCACCCTCTACAGATAACCTGAAGACGATGCACCCACCCGAGCCAAGCAACCCAGGCTTGGCGTCAACCCATCGCTACACTGAGAGAGACAAGACCACATTCGCACTCTTGAAAGCTACAGCGAGTACTTTCAGCGTTGGCGGCGTAGCAAGCTTTGGTGGCAAAGCCGCGCTTCATAACGGACAAACCCGCTGGTCCGCTTCGTCAAATCCTCTACCGTGTATCGCCGCGAGAACGCCAGGTCATACGCGATAAAGTTGAGAAAATGCCTCATGTTCACGTGATTCACCCAACGAAAAGCCCCAGGGTAGCACCAATCGTTTTGCTGAAGAAGGCGCACTCCACTTTTGAGTAGATTACAGCTGCTCAAACAATAAAACAAACATGATGTCCACCCGCTTCCTTGCTCTAGACGGTCTCTAAAATGCTAAACCTTTCTTTTCTACGGACTTGAGGAGCAGGTAGTGGAAAATTGAGGTCGACAAAAAAGACTGCGAGAAGACAGCAGTCATCACTCGAGGCGGCCCTTTCCAGTTGAAGGTAATGCCCTTCGGCCTTTGCTCCACACGAGCCACGTTCCAACGAGTAATGGACATTGTACTTGTTGGCTTGAAGAGGCGCATTCATGGTATACTATACGACATCGCTGTCTTCTTTTCGAATGTTCAAGACTACCTGAAAACGTTTTGGACTGTGCTTTACGCAATCAAGTCGTCGGGGCTAACGTTGAAGCCAGAAATAGGCCACTTCGCCTACGACGATTCCAAGGTCACATCATTATTAAGGACAGGGTTCGTCCAGACCCAGAGAAAACAGCTGTGAACGCCGTTTTCACCACCTGCCGCCAAGAAAGCTATGCGCAGATTCCTTGTGCTGTGCTGTTATTTTCGACGACTTGTCAGAAACGTTTCGCTCATCGCCAAACCGTTGACTCAGCTTAAAAAAGACTAGCGTGCCATGTAGAGCCCCCCACCCCCTGAAATGCTGTTTGGGGTGAAACCCGGGTGCAAGCAACTCATAGAGGTGGTTATCGTGAGCATTCAACTGAAATTTTAAAGCTGTACGTGGAGCCCATGCTATGCAAATAACTTCTAAAACGTGGTCCTGGCTACCGCTCGCAGCTAATATCGGCAACACATCACCGCGCGCAAGCCTCTTCACTGACATCTGTGGGGCTTCTTGGCGCAGCCGCTCATTGGACGCTCCTAAGTTAGGCAAGCGTCACAGGGCGTGGGGAGGGGCGCCTTCACGACATTTTTTCTTTATTTCTTTCGCGCCGCCGTGGGTTGAGTTTAGGGGAGACAGGATGACCATTATTTTCACTCCCCGATAGTATTCTGTGCTAATGAAAATCAGTTCAGTTCAGTTCAGGCGTTCAGTCGTGTCCGACTCTTCGTGACCCTATGGACCATGTCACGCCACGCTTTCCGGTCTCTCACTATCTTCTTAACATCACATAGCTTCATCTGCAATGCCTCGAGAATGCCATCTAACCATTGCGTTGGCTGCCTACCCCTTCTCCGGCGACCCTCAACCTTTCCCAACATCAAATCTTTCTCCAGCGACTGCTCTCTTCTCATCAGATGACCAAAGTAGCTGAGCTTTAACTTTAGAATTTGACCCTCCAATGAGCAGTCAGGGTTTATGGTCGACAATATCGACTGATTTGATCTTCTGGCAGTCCAAGGAACTCTTAAGAGTCTTCGCCAGCACCACAATTCAAACGCGTCAATTCTTCAGCGGTCAGCCTTTTTCACAGTCCAACTCTCGCATCCATACATCACAACTGGAAAGACCATAGCACGGGTTATACGGATCTTGGTTGGCAGACTAATGTCTCTGCTCTTTACTAGGCGGTCAAGGCTAACCATTGCTCTCTTTCCCAGAAGCAGGCGTCTCCTAATTTCATGGCTGCAGTCTCCTTCCGAGGTACTCTTGGCGCCCAAGAACAGAAAATCTCTCACAGCTTCCACTTCTTGTCCATTGATGCTCCAGGACTTGATAGGGCAACACGCCATGATCTTCGTCTTTTTAATGTTCAGTTTAAGCCCAAACTTCTCACTCTCTTCTTGTACGCGCATCAGAAGTCTCTTGAGTTCCACTTCACTTTCTGCCATTAAAGTGGTATCATCCGCATATCTAAGGTTGTTGATACGTTTTCCAGCAATCTTCACTCCAGCTGAAGACTCGTCCAGACCGGCCTTCCTCATGATGCACTCTGCATATAGGTTAAATAGGCAGGGCGACAGTATGCAGCCTTGCCTCACCCCTTTCTCAATCGGAAACCAATCAGTAAACCATGCCCAGTTCTGACTGTGGCCTCTTGCCCTTCATAAAGGTTCCTGAGGAGACAGATGAGGTGAATTGGAACTCCCATCTCTTGGAGAGCTTGCCACAATCTGCTGTGATCTACGCAGTCAAACGCTTTTGCATAATCAATAAAGCAGAAGTAGATGGGTTTCTGGAACTCTCTTGCTTTTTCCATGATCCAGCGAAGGTTGGCAATTTGGTCTCTAGTTCCTCTGCCCTTGCGAAACCCAGCTTGCACGTCTGGAAGCTCCCGATCCACACACTGCTGCAGCCTACCTTAATAGCTTAAAACATTTTGCTCTGCTGAGAGGATTGATAGAATACATAATGTAGGTGCGCGTTGTTCACTCGTAGTAAATGGCTTTTTACGGTAAGCGCTGCAAACAGACGTCTTACACAAATTTAAGCGTCACCAACAGTCCCTTCTGACCTAGGCCACTTTGATGAAACCGCCGAGATTGAAATGCACTGCAGTATGAGCGTAGGCGCCGTTCTCGTTTAAAAGAGTGTCGGGAATAAGAAAGTAATCGTTCAAGCTAACAGGTCGTTCGAAAAACTGAAGCCAATTACTCGACGACCGAGAAGGAGTGCCTCTCGATTATCTGGACCACTTCCATGCTCCGTAATCACTTATACGGTGGAACATTCAAGATGGTAAGCAAACACCACGCGCTATGCTGGCTAGCGAATTTGAAAGAACCCTCCGGCCGCCTTTCCTGATGCCGCCTACGTCTTCAAGAATTTGACACGACTGCCGTTTATAAGTCGGGCCGCAAGTATTCTGGCGCAGACTGCTTACCCCGCGCTCCCGTCGACGCTCCACATAAAGACGGTGAAGGCGAGCGTTTTTTATAGCCGGTAAGTGCCAGAAGGCCAGAACATTCACACAACTGCACTAATTCGAGTATGAGTTCATAGACCAAGCCGAAAGACATAGGCACCACTTGTGATCACTCGCCTTAAGCAATGATGTCCTCGTGGAGTAGAGCATTGCTCCCAAAAATACCGCGCTGCTGCTTCTTGTGCATAAAAGCATAAGGCAGGGCATTCCTAATACGTTGCACGATGAACCAATAGCAGGACATCTCGAGCTTGTGCGCACGTTGCACCGAATTCAGAAGTAATACTGGCCGCGACTTCCTGCCGACGTTACCAACTACGTGAAAACGTGCCGTGAGTGTAAGCGACGCAAGACCCCACCGACCGGACCAGCTGGGCTACTGGACCCGGTAGCGCCCTTTGCACAAATTGGGATGAATCTCGTTGGCCTCTTACCGCCTTCATCTACAGGTAGGAAGGGGATCATCGTTGCCAATGACCACCCTACTCGTTACGCTGAAGTAAAAGCACTGCACAATGTTACCGCTGCAGAAGTCGCTAAATATTTGTCGAACGTACTATCTTTCGACACGGCGCCCCAACAATTCTCATCACGGACAAGGGAACGGCGTTGACAGCAGAAATGACAAGCCATCTTTGAATACAGTTATACAAGCCATCGACGAATAACTGCGTACTATCCTCAGAAAAATGGCCTCAACAAAACAACTGCAGACATTATTGTGATGTAAGTCGACGCCAAACACAAGACATGGGACACCATTCTGTACTAGGTCATTTTCGCTTATACCACCGTCCGGAAGACAACCAAGTCGACCCTGTTCAGCTTGTGTATGGCAGGGATCCCACGACTACGCTCAACGCAATGCTACCGCACGTAAACCACGAGAGAACCTGGACGTCACCGCCTACCTTCAGCTTGCAGACCAAGTCCGACGACCCGCCCGGCTGCGCAATAAAAGCCGGCAACGCACCGCGTCGCCAGCCGATACAACTTTCGACTTTCCGACGAACGGTATATACAGGCCGGGAAACGAAGTTTCACTTTCGACGCCGATTCGCCTCCTCGGGCTGAGTGAAAAGCTGTTGCTTGGGTACTTCAGTCCATACAGTCTCCGAGGAATCAGCTTGACTGCGAGATGATCTCCGACGGCACCACCACATCGTAACAACGCCGGGCGTGCCCATAAATCGTCCCTGTTGTGCGCGTAAAGCTTTATTATATGCGCTAAAGGCCCTGGTTACTTTAAATTTATCGTGTTTTGGTTGCCCTTTCGTGCTTATTTTGTAAGCATCAAGGTGAGGCCTTGTTAAGGCAGAGTAACGCCATGTATCGTTGAAATCCTTATTTGTTATTTTCAGATATCCGCCGGCATGCGGCCTTATCACCGTGATTGCAGCGCAAGGATCGATTATGTACTCATTGTTGTTCATGCTCCATGTCGCCAGAGACAGTTCGCGCAAATATAGACAGTTGTCGCATATCCTTTGCGGAAATGAGCCTGGTTATTCTGGTCTGCAGTTGTCAGTGTATTAGCGAATAACAATAGTGGTAAATGTACAAGATCCATGTAAGGCCGCGGTGGCCCTTTCTTTAATGTTTCGGCGCGCGCGCCGCAGAAAACGGCGATGGAATGTTCTCCAAGGAACGAGAAAGCGACGCGACCGACTACGTCATCTCAGCCACCGCGCTGCGCCTCCTCGCCCTCGTCGCCATGCGCGGAGTCAAGCGTGCGTTCCCCCGCACGGTCCCGGCCCTCCTCCTCGCTTCGCGCGGGAAGGCCGCGCCTGCTGACCATGTTCGAGAAACTTCGAGGCCTCTCCAGAAGGCCAAGGGGGGAAGGCATAGCTTTGGCAGCGCTAAGCTGTTTTCCGTTCCTCCTCCGCGCCTAGAAGGTTCGGCGCTGGCTATTTAAGAGCGCGCCGCGCAGCCACCGACGGTTCTGATTCTGATTCAATTCTCGCTCGGAGAAGACAGCGTAGCAGGCAGGCCCGGACTGAGAAGTCGTAAAAAGAGTGATGCGCTCGTTTTGCCTTTAGTTATTCGCTCAGTCTCTTTTGTAAAGTGTGTCGCCTCTCTGTCTCATGTAACTAAGTTTTCTGTATCTTGTGCTTCATGTTCTTGTTATATAAAGTTATTGTTCGTTTTGTTACGGCAAGTTCGTTGGCCTTCGTCTCAGCGTGTTTGCGTGTGAACTACACGTCGCCTGCCGAATCGAGGAGCACCTTGGAGAGGTGCGGAAGATTTGAAGAGACAAGAACCTGTGACGTTTTACTGGCGCAGTCGACAGGATCCGAACCTGTGCGGGGAAATCCACTTAGAAAAATTATGCATAATTTTCCCAAAACCTGCATTTAAAAGACAAAGTAGACACTTGGACATGTTGGTTAGACATCATCGGTGCAGCGCATGTACGACGAGATCGGTGGCAGACACATGTTCGAACGTTCAAGATGGTAAGCGAACACCACACGCTCTGCTGGATGGTAAATTTGAAAAACCCGTCCGCCGCCTTGCCTAATGCAGTCTACGTCTTCAGGAATTAGACGCGATTGCAGTCTATAAGTCGGGCCACAAGCATTTCGACGCAGACTGCTTATTCTGCGCCCACGTCGACGCTCCACCGAAAGACGGTGAAGATGAGACTTTTTTGGGACCGGTAAGCGCTAGAAGTCCAGAAGGTCGCGCAACTGCAGTGATCCGACCATGAGTTAAAATACCAAGCCGAAAGACATAGGCGTCAGTTGTCGCTCGCCTTAAGCAATGACGTCCTCGTGAAGAACGTTGTTCGCCACAAGACCCCGCTGCTGCTTCTTGTGCCTAAAAGCGTAAGGCAGGACATTCTTAATACGTTGCACAATAAACCAAAAGCAGGACATCCCGGGTGTGCGCGCACGTTGCATCTAATCCAGGAGAAGTAATACTGGCCGCGACTGCCTGCCGACGTTCCCAACTACGTGAAAACGTGCCGTGAGTGTAAGCGACGCAAGACGCCACCGACCTGACCAGCTGGGCTACTGAACCCGGTACCGCCCTTTACACAAATAGGTATGGATCTCCTCGACCCCTTCTCATCCGTGTCTGTGTCTCCTCTCGTCCTCGTCGTAAACGCACTGCACCAATAACTGCATTTAAAAGCGTATGAAATTCAGAATACAGTTGTATATTATCCGGATCTATATTAAACTTTTAAACCACAGGCTTTCTTTTCTCCCGGTCTATATGGAATCGCTCAAAGACGGGCCTGAATTGCGTGGATATACTGAGGGTCAAAGGCATGCTCATCCGTCAGTAAATATTGAGATTCTACTCATTTACGCGCGATACTATAACAAACTAATGAGATATCTGAACAGAATAATGGACCTACCTGTCTACACGAGAAGCTAAAGTGAAAGACATTAATTTAATAAATTAGATATTACATTTTTATTCTACTCTTTTACACACAGAGCTTTAACCTGTGAATTCTTTTTGTTTGAACTAGTTTACTTGCGAAGCTAAAGAAAATAGAGAGCGGCTATTAATCGAACTAGACTATTCAAATCGATTTTAAAGGTTTGTCGGTACCCGGAAAAGGTACGGCTAAACCGTAGGGCGATAAACCACACACTGCTGGGACTCCTGATAATACCTAAACCTTAGCAAAGTACATATAGGCTGCCAGGAAGTACTGGTGTTACCTTAAGCAGAGACGGCAGTGCATAATGAGCGAACGAGCCTAACTCGTGTTTGCTTTTGACATTAAGAGAGAAAACAAAGAAAAAAGCATGTCCGATGGCATTTGTCTTGACAGCGACAGCTCTGCCCCTAAACCGAATCAAGCATGAAGCTACTTAGGTGGTGCTAATAATATTAATAAACAACGAAGGACCCTATCCACCTACTGAAATTTGTTAAAATTGCTGAAGCGAAAGACAAATTAACAACATAATGTACGGAAAAATATCACATACTGCCAATTACCATCCAATTTACTGATTGGAAAATTAATTTTCTCTCAAAATAATAAAATGAACAATATCCTGAGGCTGGCAAGTGCTAGTTCCCGACAAGATGTCTCACGCTCACGGTTTTGGTGATTGGACGTGAAGATGACACGGCACAATGAGGGTGCGATCCGCCTGCAGTTTCTACACAATGGGGCAGATTTGGCCGGGCCACCCAGGGCAGAAGCCCCGAAAAGCTCAATCGACCATCAGGTTCGCTGCCAAGCCTGGGAGGCAGCTTCCAGCCGCAGTGGGACACAGTAATTTCCTCCGTGTCGACGGTCAGACTGGAGCCTTTGTGGTTTGCTGTCGCATTTTTGTTACATGCACACAGCTAATAGCGAACAGCCGCTGGCACACACACACACCAGCATACACAACATGCTGCACGCCCGCCAGCCGAACCGAACTCCGAAGTCTGCCACCGAAAAGGAACGATACGAGACACAAAGTGCTGAGGCGCACGGAGTTGAAAGGGGGAGGGGAAAGAAGCAAACACACACAAAACGGAGAGCTCGCGGCCTACGCGGTGGAGCGTGGCAGCTAGGAGGAGAGATGAAATGCGAGTCCACTCAGAGACCGCCCCTGTCTGAGAGGGAAGAGGGGAACGCGGGAGAGGAGTCACTGTCTAACCAGTGCGGCCCTCGACGCAGCAACCGCCAGCTGTCTGTGAGGTTGAGTCACCGTCTAGACAGCGCGGAGGGGGCCGTAAACTGAACTGCTATCATTTGCTTGATATTTTGGATCGTTCAACTTAACCGACCATGCTTTTGTGCACCGGACTGCCGCCGCATTTTAAATGAAAATGCAAGTTAGTAGGCGGAAAGAGGAGCATGGCCATAACCCTGCGCCCTCCTGTATTAAGGAACACATGTTATAATAATTATAGCGCAGCGAAATCTGCAGGAGATTTGAAATATTAGGAGTCGGAACTATTTGCTAAATTGGATACAATTAACGAATCATGCAGGCCATGCTGAGTGTAGAAAAATTGAAGCTCGGCCACATGATGCCAGTGTTGGATATTTTCAGAAGGTAGACGAAGGTTATATATTGCTAATATACAGTCACTATGGCGCCTACATGATTAAGGCCCCGATGAGGCTATATAAAGTGCTGTTAACACCAGGCATATGGCCCGTCTGTCTATATAAGTTCATGACGACGCGATATATGCTTTCTCAGGCCACATAATGTCGCGAGGATGCCATATATGCCCCTGATCAAGCCATATAAGGTCCCGTTACCCGTTCAGATATGGATTATATGTTGCATAATATGGCCAAATCTGAGCCATACAAGGGCAACATTTTCCACATATGTGACCTAATCTGGCCTGATTTCAGATTTTATTTGCTCAGATAAGGTCTTATTTGCTGCCTTATATATTTGTATCTGGCAGCATACAAATATGGAGGTTATATATATATTTACTATGATAATCGCTAATAAACTCAGGACAACCTTAGTCTGCAACCAAGCAAAGGATCAAGCCGGTTTTCGTTAACGGTACTCTACTATCGATCATATTCATAACACCAATCAGGTGATCGAAAAATGCACGGAATATAACCAGCCCTTATAGATAGCATTCATTGATTACGAAAAAGCATTTGACTCAGTTGAAACCTCGGCGGTGATGCAGGCATTGCGAAATCACGAGGTAGACGAGCCGTACGTGAAAGTGCTGGAAGATATATACAGTGGCTGCACAGCAACCATAAATCTGTGTAAAGAAAGTAACAAAATTCCCATAAAGAAAGGTGTTATGCAAGGAGACACAATATCCCCAGTGCTATTCACAGTTGCTTAGAGGAAATATTCAGAGACTTGGAATGGGAGCAGTTAGGGATAAGGGTAGATGGAGAGTACCTCAGTAATCTGCGATTTACTGATGGCATTGCCTTGCTAAGCAACTCGGGAGATGAACTGCAAATAATGATTGATGACCTAGACAGGAAAATTAGAAAGGTAGGCTTGAAAATTAATATGTAGTAGGATAAGGTAATGTTGAACAGCTTCGGGAAGGAACAGCAGTTTAGATTTAGTATCGAAGTACTGGAAGTAGCAGGTGAATATGTCTTAGGACAGGTAGTAACCGCAGATCCGGACCATGAAAAGGAAGTAACAAGAAGAATAAGATTGGGATCGAGCGTATTTGGCAAGCACTCGCAGATTATGACTAGCAGCTTACCGGAATCGCTCAAGAGGAAGTTATACAACAGTTGCATCTTACCTGTACTCACCTATGGGGCTGAAACGTGGAGGCTAACCAAGAGGGTTCTACTTAAGTAGAGGACAACCCAGAGGGCTATGGAAAGAAAAATGGTAGGGGCAACATTAAGAGATAGGAAGCGTGCAGAGTCGGTCAGAGAAATAACTCAAGTTAATGACATTCTAGTGGAAATTAAGAAGAAATGGGCATGGGCAGGACTTGTAGTGCGAAGGGAGGATAACCGATGGTCGCTTAGGGTAACAAACTGGATTCCAAGGGAAGGAAAGCGTAGCAAGGGGTGGCAGAAAGTTAGGTGGGCGGTGAGGTTAAGAAGTTCGCAGGCATCAATTGGTTGCAGCTAGCAAAAAACCGGGTTAATTGTATCAATATGGGAGAGGCCTTCGCCCTGTAGTGGCTATAGTAGGCTGCTGATGATAATGTTGAGGATGGTGAATTTAAAATCGCATGAATGAAAATATAAAAAATCACGCAATAAAGGTGGGTTTAAAGGAGATTCCCGTCTTCTCTTGAGGCGAAGCTTAAGCACGTCGCCCTAATTTTCTTGCTTTTTTTGGTGGTTTTTTAATTTTTATAGACAGATATTTAGTATCAGGAATCCTTGGCTTCCCAATCTATTGTTATTTGACAGCTTTGTATGCGTTTTTTTATTTTTTTCACTTTAATGATAAATAACTCATTAAATCAAATTAAATAAAATTTAATGATAAATAACTCAATTTTCTTATTTAGTATCATCAAGCATTCGTTTTTCAATCAGTATATTTTGACGTCTTGGACTCCCATTTCTCCATTTCTCCGAGTTTTTAATTGTTTTCAGTTTTCAATTAATTACAACAATTTAATTCTCTCATTATCGCCCATCACACACCAATCAGTCGTCAATCACTAGAACCACAAATTACCATGATACGATAATTTTTATGCAGTCCTCAATTATTTCCGACACGTGGTGCCGGCTACCACTACTACAATCACTACTATTACTACTACTGCTACTACTACTATTACAACGATGATAAAGGCACGGACAGATTTTCGAACGAACGAGTTTTGTAAGATTTCGCTTAATAAAGAAAGCAGAGGGTTCTGTAGTTATTGCTTGCTTTGAATAACTTTCCCTTTGTGGAGTCAGTACACGTGATGGCGGCGGTTGCCATTTTTGAAGCATGACATAAATTACTGTGGACCTCTTTCGTCGCAGGAGCTGACCGAGGAGAAGGTTTTCTTCATCACGGCGTGCCTTCCAAGTTGCGCGAAGACGAGTGCCGACAACCTCTATGGCGGTGACTGCAACAAGGCGATGGCAAACTTTGCGCCCTTCGCCAGAACCTTCGGGTGTCCCCTCGGATCCAACATGAACCCGGAAAAAAAGTGCACCTTCTTCGGCTGAGATACTTGGCTTCTTCGACGTCTTTGGTTGTGTGCGGGTTTTTAAGCCAGTGTGCCTCGTTGTCTGTGGCTGTGGAGTTGCTTCTCGAAGCTAAGTTTCTCATGTTCTGGGACAATTATCTTTGAACTTTTATATTTACAGCAAGGATTACTGAACTCTCACTTACCTTCTGACTGAAAGACGCCTCTCGAAGGGGCGACAGTTTCTTTATGGAATTAGGCCTAATGATACAGTGTCTTTGTGACGTCCACCAAAGTTTCGTTACAGTGCAAGGTTAGAATTACACAGAGCGGCTCTTGAAATGTAAAATATTTTTATTTATATTCCCCTTGTACACGTGAAAATCAGTTCATTTTGCACTAGAGATGAAAGCAGCTAAATGTTATTTGCTACGCCGTGCATGACAATATTCTCTAGCACTCTGCTTTGCTTTTGCCTTACAGCACCGCCAAGATATTCGCTCCATGGCATATTTGTCTAGTGTCTAATTGTGCACTACACTTGTGAGGATAGACTTGTTCTATGCGGATATGTGTAATTGTTGTCTACAAAATTATTTGTTCCAAATGAACCAACCAAACGCTGCTCCATAGGTCTGCGCCGTTACGGATAATACTGTATTATATTTGGACTGGTTTATATGCAATGAGTATCAACAAACCTTACTATATGTTCTATACTGAGTACTACAAAAATCAGCATAATGAAGGATGAAAGCCGATTACGGGTTAGTGCTCTGCTTCATCCCGAGCTCTTCTTGTTCACTTTTATTCTGCCTATAGATTTACGGACAGCTGTGTCCTTGAGACTGAAGACATTTTTGCACACACCATGGAGGCTTTCATGATAATGCATGATGAAGTTTGAATTTGGTCCTGGGTAGTTTTTGGCCCAAAGTCATAACGTCGATAAGTGCTTCAAAGCGTGCTGTATAAAACATTCTACGACTGTGTGCACTCGCATAGCATAGCTTCTATTTAGAATAAGAAATACGAGGTTCTGAGCTGTTACCTTAAGACAGAGTCGTCACCCTAGGTGCTACCTACACACTTCTGTGGCGTACACCTGCATACGAAAGTGCTGGGTTAAAGCTGGTGTTCTGAAACTGCAAAGAAACGCGCATTTTGATATTATCTGCGATAAGAGACGGAGGGTGGGGGAGGGGGGAGGGTGAGCGGATAGCACCTGTAGTGCTATCTGAGCTCATGGAGGGTGTTGCAAACATTGCTCTGAACGCAGGCCATATGCTGTGCAGTTCCCACCTATGTCAATGGTCAGCGGCAAACTTAAAAAACCACCATTGCGCTGTGCGCTGCTTCTTCTGCCTCGCACTATCACGAAATCAATGAACTATTTAGAGGTTAACGAAGAGTCCATATGTACAGACGATGGTTATTTACAAATGGTATTTCAAAAGTTGTGCGCCAGTTCTGATGGTTTATTTCCACGGTTAGAGCAAGCAAGAAGTAGCCCAGAGCTTCATGCTGTTTTTCCGGATGTTTAACATGTAGCTGCGGGTGATAAAGGATCAGGTGGGCGTATGAGGCCCGCTATATTGGCGGGCTTGTGGGGTCGCAGCTCGCACAGAACATGGGAAGTTGGGATTTGCCGGCAGATGTTTTGTCTTGGTTAAGCTACTTGCTTGCTCCTTTTCCTGGGTGTTACTGGTTGTCTGAAAAAAAAAGCCATTTCTTTCTAACAACCTAAAGCTCCATTCATCCATTTGTACCAAGCAACTGATTGTTGAGGGCGCTTTAAAAAAGAAGCCAGCTCTTCGAGTGCTTCGGCCTCGGAAAATCGACGCCGAAGGACGTACCAGCGCGAGTTGTGCTGCCTCCACCGGTGGTGGCGGTGACAAACATTTATTAGTTTTCGGCAAGGAGCTGTTTGGGGCTCAGGCATTATTAGCCCAGGTCCTCACAGATTAGGTGGAGCTCCTATTCCAGAGCCCAAGCGGTAACTAATGCCGCTCGCGCACTGGCTACCAAGGTGTTCTTGGACCGCACATCATGGCAGCTGAGCAGTGCCGCCTCCTAGTCCTCCCCAGAAGGGTGGGTGATGAAGGACTGGGAAGGGTGGGGATTGGCTGGGAAGGCTCAGACCATCCGAGAAGGTCTGAAAAGGTCGCCTTCACACAGGTTGCAGCCTCCATCAAAGTCTGCAGTGCAGTGTTCCAAGACTGCTGGGCACAGATTGTAAAACGTTTGACGAAGAGCCTTGCGTCCTTTTTCGGGATACTTGCACAGGGTTTCGGAAAGCAGCGGTGGCTGTCTTTATAATGTGTAGCTATGTCTTGCAATATGGACAGATATTGGGAGGTCTCGGACTAGGCTTACCGAGCACACCACATCACTTCTCGACACCTAGTGACCACCATGAAAAAATACCGCAAGAGGGTCGGCGAAGTAGCGCTGCTTTAGGTGTCTCTTACTCTGCTTAGTGAAGCGGCATCCCTCATTCTAATTTCTAGTAACAGCACTCCTTTTTTTCTGCGCTCCTAACATCTGGATGATGTCAATAAAGGTTTGAATTGAAAATAAAAATTGAATAATAATAATAATATGCCAGAACCTCAAACTGCGGTTTCGGGCAATTTCACGTCCACAACATGCGCAGCAAGTTCACTGTTAACATCAAGGTGTCGGGCTGCCACTGAGGCGGTTTCGAACTTTTATCTAACGAATTCGATTTGCAGTAAACAGCAGAGCAACTAACCTGTAGCAGCGAATTCGTTCTGCACATAGCTGTCTGCGCTCCTCAGAGAGTTGCAATTGTGCAATTGCGTAGTACCATGTTGAGATCACTGTTGAAGCACAGTATTTTGAACGAGATCTCGTGCGGCTCATGCTGCAGGACGGACGTCTCCTCTCACAAGGCGATATTTTCGGCATAATTATCGATATGCTTCTAGACACAGGTCATTATTGCGCGGAGTTTTTTTAATCGATATTTATAACCTCATGGCATCCGTAGGGTATGAGATGAAGGATGAATAAATGATTAAATGAATAGAAGATGTTTGGATGATTTTATGAAGTCCAGTAGTGAGCGATGATGAGGTCACCGCGTCCAAGCGATATATGAGGTAGGATTGGTTGCTCAAAGGCCAGCTATCGTTAGGTGCCGGATTCGTGTTGGCTTCAGTGCTGGGCAGTCTCACAACAAGTGGCGAATGTCGTCTTCAACATTTTCGTTTTCACAGATCGGGCACCCTGGGCGGGGATATAAGTATCGGAAGGGACACTACGTCCTTGTGATCCCTGGTGTAAGAGCAACACCGACCCGGATCCTCCTAAGCGCAACCTTCTCTGCGCTGGTGAGACCGCGGGGAAGGGATGCCGCACACGAAGGGATAAGTGCTCGTGTACGGCGCCGGAGGCTTTCCTTTCTTGATAAAAGGAGGGTGGCGGTCCACTTCGAGCCGTGGCATTGACACGTCTTGGTTCACGAGGCGGGTCGCTAAATCTGCTTGAATTTGGGGAGGCAGCAGGTCCCATGGGACCCACTCAATGCGTACTGACTACAGAATGTGCGCCGCAAGCTGGTGGATGTTTTGGCATATTTTAGGGCAGCGGCTGAACCGTCGGAGCAAACTTACTACTTGAAGTGCGTCAGTGCGGATGACAACGTGGGCTGCAGGGAGCATGGTTATGGAAGTCAAGGAGCAGAGTGCTTCCTGAAGAGCCACGAGCTCAGCGCAGAAAGATGTAAGTGGTTCCGAAAGCTGAAACGTAGTTGTCTGATTCAGGCTAGGTCTCCGTGGACAGTAGATTGCCGTTTTGGCTTCACAGCCTTGCAGGCTTGCATCCACGTACACTACAATAGACATTTGAGATAGCTGAGTATCTTGCTCTTCAAATCACTGGCGAAGCAATGATGCCGAATTGGCAGGCGTTGGACGTCGAATATCAGTTGGCTTGTTGTCTCCTAACTCTGCAAATTTCCAGGGAGGGAGAACTGGCGCAGGTGGCTAAAGAGTAATGTGTGACGTTGCATACGCCCTCAGTGCTTGCGTGGTATGTCACAAAGTGGCCTTGACTGTGCGAGCATCACGGTGATGCTGCACAGGCTCATTGATAGTGTTAAGCGGCGCATTCTCTGGTAATGCTACGCCCGGTGTGAGTCGTGGAAGGATTGTTATGGTCCTCATAGCTTCTCGATTTACGGCTTCAAGGCGATCCCATTGTGCTCTTGTAAGATGCTGGAACTGGGCCTAAATTAACTATACGTGGCTGCGGAACAGCCCTCCCCTACTGGCGTGCAACAGACGAGCCAGCACCACCCGCTTTACGCGCAACTGTTCTTACCAAACTCATAGTGGGAAGTGCTTGTTGTTTGCCTGAGAAAGCCGAGCAGTCGCTGATACTGATTGGTGAATGGTTAAGGCCAGAATTTCCTAGCTCGGGCTTTCTTGTAGTGGGGTGCCTGATATAAGAGACGAATTGGATTTGAAGTACGTTTACGGCGTCCCCAGCGGCTGGCGACAGACGTGTATGTAGTTTTAAACACAGAAAGTTGAAGGCCAATGGAAGATGCGTAATCGGAGGTTATGTCTAATGCTGATTGAAGGGCGGCCTCTTTAATGAGCCGATCATGGTGAGTGCTCCATACCGTGATATCATAGGCGTATTGCAAAAGCTTTATTTGAGGGATATGTCATGTAAGCGCCATGCCAATGGGATGCATATAATTTGAACAACGTCGAAGACAATACTGATCTCTGGGGCACGCCACGTAGTGAAACGAATGAATCAACTGTGTCACCACTGAGGCGTATTACAAATTTTCTTCCTTCAAAAAATGATGCGATAAAACTGCGTACTCTCGGAGGGAGATGAAGCATGTCAATGGAATTCAGGATTGCAGCATGACTGATGTTGTCATATTCCTTTTCATCGTCCATTGCTAATAGGGTACCTAAATTGCAGCGTCGGGTAGATAATGGAACTGCTGATGCCAAGACTACCAACCCGTCCTCTGTACCTATGTATGGACGAAATCTCATTTGAGCAGGGTGATAAAAACCGTGCTGTTCAACCAAGAAAGTCGTGTGGCTAGCATTTTCTCTGTAAAATTGCAGAGCGTTGACGTTATGGAGATTGGTCGTAAGTTGGCGAGCTCTGTCTGAGGCTTTCCAGATTTGATAATAGGGATCACGACAGCGGTTTTCCAGCTCTCGGGTACGACAGCACCCAGCCACACTTTGTTTATGGTGTCTAGTAGTTGAGGGAGTGCAACAGTACTGATGGTCTTGTAAGCTTCATACTAAATTTTGTCCAGACCGGGCGCTGTATTCTGTTTAGCATCGTCAATTGCAGCCAGTAGCTCAGGCATCGAAAACGGACTCGCAATTCCAGATGGTAGTTTCCATGCATCAGCTGCTGAAGGAGGCAATTATATATCGTATTTTGAGAAACATTTTCTTATTAATTTATTTATTTATGGCGCTGAGTTTGCCACACGACATAAAAGGTGGTGGTAGAGTCACAGAAATCTGTGGGATGCAGCCATGTGCAAAAGTCACATAAACGGCGTGCATATATAAATGTTGTTTGTTATCCATAAGTGGAAATGAGAGTCATTAGTCGGTGAAAGTCCAGCTTTTTGTAAAATGGTCTTGCGTATATGCGAAGTTCCCGGGCATGTCCATATTAGATGCCGGACAGTTCTTCGCAGTGTGGGTTCTTCGCAGTGTGGGCATTTGTCGGGAACTGGAATAGTAGGGAACATCGTTCGCCTGGAAGGTGGTGGCAGTCAGTCACGAAGAACCACACCGGAGGAATTAAGTGGCCCAAGCTGTCCTTGCAATTGGGAAACATTTTCGATTAGCTTCTTTGGCGAAATCGCCCGGCAACAAATTAGCCGCAAAGCATGCTGTTGCTTCTGCGTTAGTAAAACGGCGATCGTGTTCCATTGCACGAAACGTTCGCCAGAGTGAGACGTTGGAGGATTTAGCAGAAATTTGTTCACAGCATGCATGCCAGTGGCGTCGCGAGAGATCGCGTTCATATCTGCGAGCCTTCGCAGTATGATAATGCAGTCGTGTACCCTTGAGGATATGCCCTACCTTGCCAATTTCCGGCATGGAGCTGGTGACCTTGCGACACAACGCAAGCACGTCCTGAATGTAGGCAAGGTAGGAATCCGTGGGGGATTCGAAACGAGAAGAAAGTTCCGTTTTGGCAGCCAGAGCCCGCCCAATGGGCTTTCCGAACAAGTCCTGAAACTTTTGCTTGCAGATGTCCCAAGTAACGAGCTCTTGTTCGTGATTTTGGAGCCATGTTCCAGCTGTTCCCGTCAAATAAAAGATGATGTTAGCGAGCATGATGGTTTCGTCCCAATGATTTTTCCTGTTTCAGCGCTCATGCTCATCTAGCCAGTCGTCCACGTCTGGGTGGTCGTCGCCACAAAAGAAGGGAGGGCGGCGAACTTCCGTGAGTACTACTGGCTGAGGCGATGTTCCCGCGGTAGTCATGACTGTCTCGGAGGTCATCGTGGCTGTTTTTGACGTCGTTGTGATGCCAGGTAGGTGACGGCCGCTGCGCAAATCCAGCTCTTAGCAGCGTAAATGGGTTAATCTGCGCATGGGGATCTTGATTCACCTCCACCAAGATGATGCGTGGCAGAGGGCTAGTTCAGGAAAACCACCACAGCTGATGAGAGACGTAAGTGTTGTTGTTGTTCTCTAATTTGGTGACACATACCCACACAGGGGGATCGGCCAAGAATTGTGGGGCAGAGATATTAAATTTGAGATGTATAACTACATCGCAAAAAGATAAATAGAAATATTTGCTAGGGAATAGAGAAGGAAGATGGTTGGTTGGTTTGTGGAGTTTAACGTCCCAAAGCATCTCAGGCTATGAGAGACGCCGTAGTGGAGGACTCCGGAAATTTAGACCACCTGGGGTTCTTTACCGTGCACTGAAATCGCTCTGAAATCGCACTGCACACGGGCGCCTAGCTTTTCGCCTCCATCGAAAAGCGGCCGCCGAGGCCGGGATTCGATACCGCGTCCTTGGGAACAGTAGTCGAGCGCCGTTACCACTGCGCCAGCCCGGCAGGGTAGAGAAGTAAGCGTAAATATGAAAAACCAAAATAAAAAAGGGTAACTACTAACGCACGTAGTAGCAGAATACCAAGATTTATATGTGCAGAATAAAAATTCAAAGCATATGCCGTAAGTGTTCTTGCAAGCACTAACCGTAGCTTCAGTTTCGTTGTCTCTCACTCTGTTTTCCATCGTCGTGCTCTTCGGTGGCATATACGTAACAATATTGTCAATGTGGTGATCCCGGCTTAGATGACAGTTTAGTGTAATGCCCAGAACCTTGTGCTCATCTATTATTGTGATGTGATCATTCATAAAGCTCATTGAATTTTTGAGTGTGAATGTTTTGTTGCAGGGTCTAAACAGTAAACATTTCGTCTTTGTAGGGAGAATTACATTGCGAATTGACTGGGACCACCAGCACGTTTATAAAGAGTTTCGTTGCACTGAATAACCATGCCATTTGGATCTTTACGGCAAAAAGGAGGCTACTATCATCAGCATATATGAACCACTTAGCTGACTGGGTGATGTGAACTATATCATATATATATATATATATAAGTTGATAATAGGGGGCCGACGATACTACGCTGCGGTACTCTGCAATGAATAGGCAGTAAAGATGACTCATTATTATTTACATGGACGCATTGGACTCTGTCTTTGAGATATGACGCAATTAAATTGAGGGGATGTCCCCTTATTCCGTACTGTGATAGCTTACCTGTCCAAATACTATGGTTAACAGGGTTAAAGGCTTTGCTGAAATCGATGAACAGACCTAGAGTAAAAATACCAGCATCTATATTTTGAACTATCTGTTTTTTCAGTGAGACCAGGGCTATTTCCGTTGATCGTCCTTTCCTAAACCCATACTGGCAGCCAGTTGTTACATTATTTTTCTCTAGGAATCTATTAAATCTATGAAAAATAACCTTTTCCAGTCCTTTGAAAAAATGGAGAGGATAGATATTGGCCGATAATTATTCCGACATTTACATCACCCCCTTTGTGCACCACAGTAATTTGAGCCTTTTTCATCACATTTGGAAAAATGCCCAGTTCAAGAGCCAAGTTAGAAATGTGGGCTAAAACAGGCGCAATGCATTCTGTTACAAATTTAACTGGTCTTAGTTGTAAATTATTAGGATCTAGCGCTTTAGAGTTTTTCATGTTAAAGAAAATGTTGTAGACTTCCTCGGTGTCAGTCGGTTCAAGAAACAAACTCTGTGAGAGATTGTAGCTCGGGTGTTCATGCTTGGGGGGCCTACATTACTTGCTGAAACAATGTTTGCAAAGTGCCGGTTGAAGTGATCTGCAAGTTGCACACCAGACAGCTCTACGCCATTATTATTTACTCTTTTTGGTGATACGGTCCTCCTTCTTAGGTCAAGAATATCCTTGACAATATGCCATACGGCAGGTGGGTTGTTGGTAATAGTTTGAGCGAAGACATTTTTGCAGTACAATCGTTTTGCAAGTTTTAGTGTTGCATTAAGTTTATTCCGCAAGGTCTTAAAATTTCTTGAGCTTTTCCTCGCATCGCGAACGAATAAAAGTCTGATAAAGGCTGTTCTTTTCATTGATACGCTTAACATGTTTCGGGAACACCAAAGGTTTCCTAGTTTTCCGCGATCGTCTTGCTTTCTTAAAAGGAAAATGTTTATTGTTGATAACAAGAAAATATTCAAGTAATGCCGAGTAGGCTGAGTTAGCATCAATGAGTTCCAATATAGATTACCAGTCAAGCGCAGTAATTTCACGTTTGAAAGATTCTAACGCACTTTCGGAAATAGGTTGGTAAGTAAATTCCTGAGACAAGTGCTTTTTGCTAGGGCCTGGAAAAGTCATGAAGACAGGGCAGTGATCACTTATGTCGGATGAAATTGTACTCACCATGGAGGATATCTGTATTTAGATTAGTGATAAGAAGATCAAGCGTAGCACACTCTGAAGGGCTAGTTGGTTCATGCTAACTGAACGAGTGTTTGTATGTTTCTTACGTCCCGTCTTTCTCACGCAGTTTTTTCGTTGCATCAAGCATAGAACAGGTGAAAGGTGCAACACGTGTTGAAGTGGTAATTACACTTTTGTAACCGGCTGAAAGCAGCCTAGCATCAAAATTGTAATTGTTATTTTCGTCCATGATGTCAATATTAAAATCGTCACAAGTGAAAACAAAACTGTTTTGAGAAACATAATCCATTAGGCTCTCAAAAACATGAAAAAGTATTCGACCTTGCCATATGGAGGTCGGTACACAGCCCTAATGATTTCGTTACTGGTTTTTATCGTGAGTACTTCAAAACTAGCCGTTATTGTGGAAAATTCTGCCATTTGTTCGCAATGCAAGCCACCACCTCGTCTGCAGGGGCGATTCAGAAAGAATTGTTGGTAATCTTCAATTGGAGGGATGTCAGATGCGTGATTACACCAAGTTTCAGATATCATTAGGACTCTAAATTTGAAGGAGAATCCACGCAATAGTTCATAGATCTCGTCACGCTTGTTACGCATGGAACGAGCGTTGAAGTGTAAAACGAACGTGTCAGATCTGGAGGTTAATTTAAGATCAGCCGGCGACAAAAATTCAAAGTATTCCATCCTCAGAGCATCAAGTGATCGACGCTGCAAGCTACAGAATCTTATCTAAATCCGTTTCATGATCAATCCTGATGACTGGCTCATCATCTCACTTTCTTGCGAAAAGTTTGCCATTTAGCGTCCAAACTGACTTCCAGCCTTGCCTGTGCTTCCTACCGATAGCTGCGCCCAGTTTTTTCAGGAATGGGCAAAGATGTTCATTAACATAGATGGAATCAGATTTGTCCAGATTTTTGTCACTGTTAAGAAGTCTTGCTTTCCTTCCATTCATCAAAACAGCGTCTCGCTTTGCTCTAGACTTGAACAGCACAACGTGTTTTACACTACCGTCGCGTGTAGGCACCCTGTGACACACCTCAATGTCATGCTCGACGATCGGTTCTTTGAAGGGACTGCCGATCTGTTTGACAATGTCAACGACGTTTTCGTTTCCTTCTACAATGACTCCACGAATCTCAAGGTTTTATTCCTGGAATACTGTTCCGCTTGTGTCATGCGGCCTTCAAGGACCGTACTTTTGTTTCCCAGAAATTGGCACTTTTCCTGCGGTGCCTTGTTTTCCGATTCATGTGCTTGATTCCTGGTGGCCTCTGCCTTAAGCTTTTCTTTCAAGTCTTTGATATCCTGGTGGGCATATTTCAAGCTTTGAGTTATGTTCCGCTGCTCTAACTTCACCTCGCGAATTTCGTTTCGCAAGTCTCTTTCAATAGTTTCTTAAAACGTTTTCAGCTCCTGTTTTAGTTCCTCCCTTATTTCCTCCTTCATTTTATGCAGATCCTTTGTCATGGCGCACAATGTTCAGTGTGTGCTCTATTACAATAGCAGAAGGTATCAGGGCAATATAGATCGCACTTGGCAGCAGCGACAACAAGAAAAAAAGCCCTTAAAATTTACACGTACCTGCGGCAAAGAGCAGAAACTGATGAGTACGATGAAAACTGTTTTTGCCGCTGCTATCAAGTGGGGGTTAGACGGAAAGCACAGCTCATTTTGTAGCCAGTAACAGGTCACAAAGTGCAGGTCACGAGTCGCAGGTGATGCGCAGTGCTGATGGAGTATCGGTCTCCGATATAATCGCCGCCAGCCAGTCAATCAGTCCCTCACACGTGCCACAGCGCGGATAGCAGGAAAATGGCTGTGCTTGTAACTTCGGTAAAGAGCAGAAACATATGAGCACGATGAAAACTGTTTTCGCCGCTGCTGCCCAGGTAATGTCTTGATTAGCCGCTTGGCTACGTTATATTTGACTCATTTCCTACGGGTCGCGCATGCGTGTAACTGTTGCCTGTGTAACTGTTGTCATGGCGTGGTATTGCCACTATGGGGGGGGGGGGGGGGGGGGGGACAGTGCACAGCCAGGCCCTGTGTTGCAAGTGTAATAAAGTGGCAGTGTCAATATGGGGAAAAAATTGTAAAACTAAGGCCTTCGTAGACAAATAAATGGGGTGTCATTACCAATATGAGAGGGAATAGTGCACAGCCAGTGCCAACGTTATTAGATCCTTTCCAGTTCTCAAACTCCCTCCGCGGCGGCCTTCGATGCGTGGCCTCTTTGCGTTTCCGCTCACCAGATGGCGCGGCGGCCACGATTAGGTTTTTCTCGGCGTTCATTTTTAACTATTGTGTTTAGATAAATAATTTTTTAGGTGCAGCCCAAAGAATAAATTTTAGTTCTTTGTCCTAGCGGCCTGGTTTTTCGTGCCGGCAGCTAGGTTTTCTCGGCGTTCATTTTTTAACTATTGTGTTTAGATAAATGATTTTTTTCTAGGCTATTGGCTTTCGCAGAATTGATTTTAACGCATGTTTGCTAGTCGTTTCTTGTGTCTTCTTTTGGCAGTTTGTATATTCTGAGAATTCGTAATAGATATAGTTCAGTCGATACATGCTTAAGATGTGCAATCAAAAGCAGGTAAAGTGTACTCAGTGTGAGGCGCAGGTTAATCTCAAGGAAACGCGTTTTGACTCTGTAGGTGAAGCGGAAGGCAGCGACTTTTTGTGTCGGTGTTGCGTACTGAGTGCGCGCTTAGATAGATTTGATCAAGAAAGGGGCAGTTTAGTATCTCCTGTGGGTGATTTAGAAAATGAAGTACGTTTGTTAAGGCCAGAAAATCAGAAACTGGTTGGACAGCTTCCTCAAATGAAAAAGAAAAAGGACGACTTCATCCTTGGAACCAACGAGGACGAACATTCCAGTGCGGGCCACGTGGCTGGGACCAGCACTGGCATGGAAGGCATAAGCAAAGTAGGTCAGGCGGATCCGAACCGTCAGAGTTATTTAGAATTGCAGCTAAGACGCCGGAAAAATGAAAGAAGTAAGGAAGAATGAAAATCCCAGAGAGAAGGACACAGATAACCGAAAGCAGGAGCCAACAGTTGGAAGAGGGAGAGAGAAGGCCCAGGTGCTTATCGCCGGAGATTTTAACATGAGCAGGTGCAAGCGAGATATCTTGGAACGTGTAAAGGGTGATAAGAGAGTGTTAGTTGGAGCCTTCCCAGGGAGGACAATGACGGCAGTGGTGAAAGAGAGTAAAGATAGGCTGTTGAAAACTTCCGGTGAGCGTATTATGGTGATAGTAGCCGCGGGGCTAAACGATGTCCTAAATGGTGAAGCTGCAGGAGTGGTGGAAAGTTTAGCTAAGGGAGTTGACGATTTCAGGGAGATATCACAGCAAACGCAGATAGTTGTACGCACTGTACCGGAGGTGCTAGGATTGAACGGAAAGCTGGGAAAGGACGTGATGACAGTTAATCAGGACATAAGAAAGTTAAGCCTGGAGAAATGTTTCGAAGTGGTTGAGGTAAACATGGAGGTTCATAAAGCAGGTTTTGGTAGGGCTTTTCAGCAAGATGGCATTCATTTTAACAGAAGGGTGGGAGCAGAGATCGGCTGGCGCCTGGCTGGCAGGGCTGTAGCTGTTTTAGGGGGCCCGCGGGGACTCCGTGCACAAAAGTAGTTAGAAGTGAAGCAGAAGAAAGTGTAATAACGGAGTCTGAGCCCCCAAAAATGGCAAGGAGCAGGTCGAGAAATAAAAGTGCAAAAAAAGCAATTTAGCACTAGGATCAGCTATATAAACATGCAAGGCAGTAGAAAAAGAGCGAAATAGCTAGAGATAGAACTGCAGTTGAAGGATGACAAAATAGGCGTGTACGCTCTTTGCGAGACTAATCTCAGGAATCTAGAAGATCCGCCGTTTATAGAAGGCTACGTATGGGAAGGATGCAACAGAACGGGAACGGAAAGAAAGGGTGGAGGCGTAGGTATGTTGATACACCAGGGAACAAATTGGCAAAGAATTAAATCATCTTGTAAAGAACATATCTGGGTACCAGGAACAATTGCCCGCATAAGGACATGGCTAGAGGTAGTTTATTTAGGAACAGGACACCAGTGCAGGCAAGAAAACAAGGATCTTGTTGAATGTCTCAGTGACGATATAAGCCAGTTTGAGACGGGGCCGATATTATTCTGCTGGGGGACATGAACGGCCACATCAATGATCTGGATGGATACACGGATTGTAATGGGAAGCTAATGCTAGATTTCTGTGAGTGACACGATCTAGTTATAGTAAATAGAGAAACAAAATGTGAAGGCCAAATCACGTGGGAATTCCGCAACAGGCAGACGACCAATGACTACTGTCTAATGTCGCAGGAAATTTTAGCAAGGTCACAAAAATGGAAATAGATGAAGAAGAGGAGTGTAGTCTGGGAAGTGATCATAAACGTATTAGTCTGCAGATGGGACCCTTGATGAAAAGAGAAATGGAACTTATACAAAACGTAAACGCAAAATTAAACGACGATCAAATAGCGCAGATAGCAGCAGACATAGAGGAAGCAATAGAGAAAAGCCCCAGGGAAGACTGGGAATATGAACAGGTAGAACTACTCATAAGGAGGAAAATAAAGGAGGTTAAAGTAGCAAACCGCAGGAATGGAAAACGGAAGCCACGGAGCTGGTGGAATAAGGAAATCAGGAAAGCTATTGAACAACGACGGGCTGCTTCAAGGGAACATCGAGTGGCAAAGAAAGCACAGGTATCTCAGGAGGAAATCGACCAAAAATGGGAATCATATCGACAACAGAAACTTGAGGTACAGGCCCTTGTCCAAAGTAAAATAAAACAGTCCATTGATCGCTGGATGGCTGACATGCACGATGCCTCTAGAGGCGGAGCAAGAAAATTCTGGAACCATATAGGCTGGCTGAGGAAGAAGAATCAAAGAAAGCAGGACCGAATTTAAGATAACGAGGGAAATTGTTTAAAGGGAGACAACGCAGTGAACTACATTACATCAGTTATAGCCGAGTCATTTAAAAGCGACGATAGGGTAATCTTCGCAAATCAGGAAGCAACACAAGGTAGCAGAATACAAAGCAGCTTAGAACTGACCAATCTAAACTGGAAAAAGGCAGAAAAAATATCCCTAAAAACACATCTACAGGAATAGATGAAATTCCGATCAAGCTGATTGATGAACTCGGTCCAAAAAGTAAAGAAACGTTGTTAAAAGCTCTGGAAACAGCCATAACGAATAAGCAAATTCCGGACAGCTGGCGGCAGAGTAAAATGAATTTGATTTATAAAGGGACAGGAGACCGGATGCACATAAAATCCTACAGGCCGATTACCATAACATCTGTTATGTACAGGTTAGCCATGCAGGCGGTGAAATTAAAGGTGCAAGCATGGGTTGAAAGTAACAAGATACTCGGAGAACTTCAGAACGGCTTTAGAAATGGTAGGCGCTTAGATGATAGCCTGTTCGTGCTTACCCAATGCATCGAAATATCTAGAGTGGAAAATATACTTTTGTATTTGGCCTTCCTGGACATAAACGGGGCATACGACAACGTAAGCAGGGAACTCCTGTGGAACGTATTTAAAGAAGAAGGTATCGGTTATGAGACAATAGAGTTCTTACAAGAAATATCTTGGGATAACAAAAAAGAAATTACGTGGGAAGGGATAAGAAGTACGGAAGATGTCAAAGTATGCGAAGGATTAAGACAAGGCTGTCCTCTATCACCGGTGCTGTTCATGCTTTATATGATAAACCTGGAACGGAGTACAAGACTGTAACCTAGGTTTTAACCTGTCATATAGATTAGGTGGAAAGGCGGTAGAGCAGCGCCTCCCCGGTTTGATGTATCCAGACGATATTGTGCTGCTAGCTGAGAGTCTGGAAGAATTGCAAACTTTATCTAAGTATTGCGGAGACGAAGGGGACGCTCTAGGCTTCAGTTTCAGTGCAGTTAAGTCGGGTGTGATGATTTTCAACGGTTCAACTGATCAGGGTCTTAAAATACAAGGCCTTGAAATACCTAGAGTAGCAGAATATAAATATCTGGGGGTATGGGTAATTGAAGGATTGGCATACATTGGAAAGCATGAGCAATCAATCAAGACCAAAGGGCGAAGGAATGCCGGGATAATTAAGCATAAGGCACTGTGGGGATACAATAGGTATGAGGTTTTGAGGGGTATTCGGAAAGGAATTATGATGCCCGGACTTGCTTTCGGAAATGCGGTTTCGTGCCTGAAATCAGAGGTACAGTCGACATTAGAAATAAATCAGAGATCCGTTGAACGATTAGCACTAGGTGCCCACGGAAAAACTACAAATGAGGCGGTACAGGGAGATATGGGCTGGGCATCTTTCGAAGTACGGGAAGCTCAGAGTAAAATATTATATGAGGAACGCCTGAGGAAATTGGACAGTAACAGATGGGCAGCTAAAGTATTTAAGTACCTGTACCTAAAAAGCGTTGACTCACAATGGAGGAAAAGAACTAATAACAAGGACGGAGAAATAAAGAGCATTAAGCAACAGGTGAAAAACACAGAAGGTAAAAATTGGATAAATTCGATGGAAAAGAAGCAGAGTGTGGAATTATACCGAAAGTGGAAAATGCAGATCAGGAAGGAAGATTTCTTTGATAACTCAAGAGGCACTGCCCTACTTTTTGAAGCTAGATCAGGGTGCCTTAGAACACGCAGCTACAAAAGGAAATTTAACAATGGAGATGATGCATGTGCTGTATGTGGAAACTCCACTGAAACAATTGACCATATTATACTCGGATGTAATGGTATCCATCCGGAAGTTGGTGCAGGCGCCATCACGGTTCCTGAGGCTCTGGGGTTTAGAGATAACAGTGGCCGGGTGAATAAACCGGCGGTGGAAACTAGCAAAAAACGACTGGAAGATTGGTGGCTTAAAAGCAGAGAAGTGACATAATGTTAGTAATGTAGGAACAAAAATTTAATAAATAGACTGATGGTTTAGTTAACCATTCTAAATCAATAATCAAGATATGGGGAGAAAAATGAGCATGATAGCTACTGCTACCACCCCGTTTCAAAGGGGACGCTCCTATATTCCATCCATCCATCCAGCCCGACGCCCCGAGCAGCACAACGCGAAGCGCTCACGGCTTGCCTGGCGAATCACATAGTTTGCCTTAACATTGTGACATGCATTGCGTTGCGCATATTTTTGCTACTCATTAGGGCTATATTCAGACATTGGGGAGAGCCTATAATTGAGCGGAATGAACTCGAGAAAGCACGAGCGGCGAAGCTGCCTGGAAGAAACTTTCACTGCCGCTCTTTGCGTTCAATAAAAACAAAGAATAAGCAAAGAAACTGCTTCTCTGAGTTGTGTAAGCGCATCTATTGTGAGGCACAAAGTACGCACAAACATATTTCACTTGGTCAACACCCCTTTACAATAGACCAGCTTTCTTACTCGTGATGGCGACTTTCACACATGCACGGTTTCTAGGGGGTGGTTCACATCCCTCGAATAAAACTGAATGCGCGTTACAATAAACAAATACAAGAGTTGGAATGTGAACGTGTACTTATTTGTGCTGATTTCGTGCTCGAAAATTTTCGAAATATCCTCATCGTAAAAATGGAGGTCTCAAATTGAACACGAGCTCGAAAGCTTTTTCTCCTGCCTTGGTACTGCGCACTCCCATAGCTGCAGGCGTTCAGCATTGCAGCGCGGCCTGAAAAATGTCTCTTCTCTCCAACAGATTGCACAGACCCGTAGCCGTTTTTACAACCTGGCACGAAACAGCGTTGTATGATTCACTGTCATACACTGCGTGACAACCGCGCATACAAAAGCAAACGTTTCCAGACGTGCACGCTGCCACAGGGCAAGCCCGGCAACCCCCACAACGTGCTGTTCGCTACGTTCGCTGCGCCTAGTAACACGTTGGTGTCAAAAACAACGCTGTGCTGCTATTGGCCGGGCCGCGGCCCGTCTGGTGGCACGCACACGCGCGCTTTGAAAAGAGAGCGCGCCGCTGCGTTCAGTCGTGCCGTGTCCGCGGGCAAATTTGAAATCCCTTGATATTTTGAAAGTAGCGACTTTCTATGAACTCTCGCGGACCCTCGCCGATCCTCCTCTCTCACCTCTCCCATCGGACGGTGATTGGCTCCGCGGGTGGTCTTCGGGAAAAGCGCGCGATAAGTTCGCTCTTTTTGTGTTTCAATTTTTCGTCGGCGACATTTTTTGGGCAGCCGCCGCTGCTACGACCGAGCTCTCTGACATTGCGCGCCTGCACTTCGCGTTATTCACGCTCCTTTAGTGCAGTACTATGCCCAGTTGCTGCGCAATTCAGTGCACAATCGGACGTGAAAAAGGCTTTGTTCTTTTCGCGATTCTGCGCGCAAGAAAGACACAGTTAGAAGAAAAAAGTGGCTGCGCTACATCCGCCGCAAGAACTTTACGCCGACGAAGACTGCCCATCTCTGCGAGGTACTGTGCATTTCTTCCAAGTGACTGTGTATACTGAAACTGCATGCAAGCGCATCACTAATCTGGCAATATCACTTAATTCACCGATCATTTTGCGTCGTTATGCGTGTTATCGTTTTCACGTCATGGTTCCGCTCAACATGCTGTAATAGCGACGGCTGATACATACAATGCGCATACATTCGCATACAATACCCGCTTTAATTTCTGAAACAAGGTATCGCTTTTCAACGATATCGCGTGCAATGTGGGAGATTGTTAATCATTGATAGGCTTATGTCGCAGGAAAGCGTGTAGAGAACTCGTCCACAGAACGTGTCCGAAAAACTATATATCCCCACATCAAAAGTTTCTCTTTAAACCCTTAAAATTTGACCTTGTCTGAATCTGGCGAAAATTGGTGTCTAACCTAACTTGAATATGGCGAATTCAGTAGTTACGTCCAAATTTGGGTGACCTCCCGCAAAATGCAGCCCCGGGAACCCTCTGAATTTGACCTCATCCGAATGTGACCAAAATCGATGTCTATCCTATAATTTGAGTATGGTGAATTCAGCGAAGTCGAATCCAAATTTCGGTGGTCGAGAGGGCCAAATTTTGGGGTGCTGACACTTTCCTTGGATGATCGGAAATCGGTGCGCGGATCTTTGGGTCTCGGTTTCGGCTCGACATCATCTCAAGGTCGCCGACAGCGGGAACTAAAGGCGTTTTATGCTTAATAGAAAAAAGTTCGTATTCGTTTTCAAGCAGCCGCGAAAATTCTCAACTACAAAAACAATTAAGCCATTGCATGTGCACTGCGCTGTGCCAAACTCAGACTGAACTTTAATGAAAAATTTTAGGAGGGCCATCAAAGCAAATGTCCCAGCTTGTTCCCAGCAAACATCCCACTAATAAAGCTCCCCTCGTGAGCAACTTCATAAACTGTGCTTCCGCGAAAATTAGTTCGAAGTGAATCTTTTAACTAACAGTTGGTATGCTGAAAATATTCTGGAATGTTCAAATATATTGTAAATTTTAGGCTTCATATACTATGCTGTGACGGTATTGAAAAGTCAAAAGGAATGTGAGATGTATGCAGCAAGCGGTTTTGATCGTACCGCAAGCGCTCTTAATTGGCACTTTCATTGCGCGTACGAGAAGCTAATTTATGTGGCTCATGGTAGTCAAGCATGTCGCATGTCTTATTCGTAATTTTATTCAGTAACAGAGTGTGGAAAAAGTGCGAACTTAAGACAGCGCGCATGTGCCAGCCAACTGCCCGGACGGCGCGCGAGATATGCCTAAAAAAGCGTGCCGTGTGCAGCGCGTGCATCTGGCGGGCGAGGATATTCGAGGAGGAAAACGCCGGAGTGGAGGAGAGTGTCGCTACTTTCAAATTATTGAGGGGCTTTAGGCAAACTGCGTCGCGCGCACCCCCGCGCGGAGCGCAACGAAGGAGCGTCAGGCGGCGCGCCGGAGTTTGAGAACTGGAAATCTATCTAGTAACGTTGGCCAGTGTCTAGGTTAGAAGTGTATTCAATCGGCAGTGCCAATATGGGGGATACAGTGAAAAACAAGGGCCATTGTATGCGGTGTAACGGAGTGGCAGGGCCAATATCGGGAAAACAGGATAACTAGGGCCGTCGTTGGCAGAATCATGAACCGGCATTGCCAATATTGGTAGCTCATAAGATTGACAAGGCCATCATTCGCACTCCCGGGGAATGGCATCACCAGTACTGGGAAAAGGATGGGGATACATGTCCTATGTAGGACATGCATCCAAGAAGCTCCCAATCTAGGGCCGCCGCCTTGTACTGCTTGGGGATGCTACTTGTGAAGCAGACAGACGCATTTCGAGTTTAAGGTTTAATGTATCTTTGTGATTAACATATTTAGCTTTGTTCCAGCGATTCCATTGCACAAATGTCCTTCGGCATGCTTGTTTCCATGTAAGGGGGAGTTTCTCCTCTACACTGCAGTAAGTGCTATTACGGACGTGTCATCGAGCTTGCGCAATGATGTGTTCGTAACATTGTTCGGGGTAGGAGCGGAATTCGGGCGGAGCTTAGTTGGTGAGGAAGGTAACAAATAACGTCTTTTGGGAGCTCGAGTGGGAATACCGTGTCCATTTCGCCATACGTATGTAAGGTGGCAGCGCGGTTGTCCCTTCGGTATCAGCTGCAGCTTTTCGGGTCATGGAGACATCAAGCAAATACGAGATGTAAGCAGTATTATGTGCCCTGCAAGCTATCCAACACTTGTCCCCATTGCTGAAGGGCACTTCAATGCGTGCGCCCTATTTCGGAGGATAGAGCGGCGTCTTTCCCGTTTAAAACGAGTTTGAATTGTATTGCCAGCTTGCCATAAGAAATTAAAACTGGTGTCCGTTGCGGTGTTACCATTCTCCTGCTATGTATGAGCGACGCATTCTGGTGAGTGGATATTCATTCTTCTAATTCAGTCTTTTCAATCGGAGCGGTCTTGTTGCACAGAGTACGGAATCTGTTCCAGTATGTAATAATTGCACTCCGGCTTCTACAATTGCGTGGCTCCGAGCTGAAAGCAGTAGAGAGGACGCAGTGGTCACCCTAAAGAATACCACCTTTTGCCGGCCTGTTGTAAGCGGAATATCCTTAAATAATCCGTTCACCATAAATTCCAGAACCGCCATTTTTGGTGGCGGCGCTCTGATCAAACAATCACGAGCATGGTGCAGGCATGTAGAAGAGGTTTGGCGGCAACTGCCAACTGAACCTCTGCTTTATATGGAAGGATGATATCAGAATAAGCAGAATGTATTATGATTCAGACTCTTCATTTTAAGGTCACGCGGGTACTTTCATACGGCTTGTTATCTCGGGATGCAACCTACGCTATCGCATCATCTCATTAAAGAACGAGATAATGGTTCCTCATAAATTTTAACGCGGTAGCGTTAAGGGCCCCTCGTCGCAGAAACGCCGTGGTCGGCGTTGTGTTTATAACAAGAAAACCAGAACAAAGTAAACAAACGAAATGTTTTGAGAAAACCCGGGCAAGAGACCCCAATTCTTTCGCCGTGCGAGGCAAGCACGCAACCACTTCACCACAGAGCCTCAGTGCTTCTCTCCCAATAAGGGTGGACATAATGTCAGGAATAAGGGTGGACCTTATGACTGTCAGCTGAGGTTTAGGAGCTTAACTACACAGAATACAGTTAGGGAAGAAATTGTTAAACAAGCAGCAAAGAATATTTTGCTCTTTTCTTACCTACGACGCGATGTTCGCTGGAAAATTCCTTCGATCGTACGGCGCTGCCGCAGCAGGTGGCGCGAGCCACCGCCCGATTCAAAGCCCTATACATCCATCTATCATCTTCAAGTCGTTCGGGTTCAAACGCTATCGCGTTAATCTTTATAGTCAAAGCTGAGGCGTCCTCCATATTTTTATTACTAGAATGAAATTGAAGGTAACATCGCATTGTGCTACACAGACGTTGCTGCATAGTCAAGTAGAGGTGTCATGGTCTGTGGTGAGGAGAAGGCACAGCTCCTGATCCTGCAGCCATGGTTCGCTACTTTTTTGGTGTTTTACAATAGTCTCAGGTGGTGTGTATCCGCAGAAATCACCCAGCATTACTAATACGAGCTGGTGGTTATTTTGTAGGACTCGCGAAAACAAGAATGGAACGTATGGTCCCTTTCATAGGGTGTGTAGAAATATTGGGGAATGAAAATACTGGAAGCGCCTCTATATCTCGGAAGGCGCCATATAAGCATGGTTTCTCTCCTCACACCGTAAACCGTCTATTGTGCCGCATAGGCTCCGTTGTAGGCCCGTGGTTAGTGCTGCCCCTTGGGGCAACGTGAAATCCTTGTAGCCAGCAAGCTTTATCGAGCAATGCTTCTCTTGACGGGCACATCCATCCACGGGGGCAGCAGAACACTGAATAAACTGCTGGACGTTAGAAAAACATTTATTTGCAGAACCATATCATGGTACTAACAGGTGTAAATTTACTCGTCTTTAGCGTATCACCTGTAGGTCCACTGACAGGTATACGTTTGCAGAGCAGCCATGCTGTAGTTTTGGACGCCTCAACCCTACGGAGGCTGAGCGATCGTATGGAATGGTATGCATGCTGTCATGGCGTAAAGGAAAACTTCTACTATAAAAGTGTTACACAAGCCTCGAGGGAACGCTGCTTTATCTCGAGGGTGTGAAGTCGCGCGAATATCTGCTGACACATTTGCTATATGTGTAGTTGTAACTGCTGGCTTTCAAGTTGCATCAATTGTGGAAGTTTTAAGATCATTTTTTTGAAGCCGTGTGTATTGTACAGGAAAAGTAAAAAGGTAGGCTTGAAAATCAGTGCAGAAGACTAAGGTAATGTTCAGCAGCCTCGGGATGGAACAGCAGTTTACGTTAGGTAGCGAAGAATTGGAAGTAATAGGCGAATATGTCTACCTAGGAAACGTAGTAACCGCAGATCTGCACCATGAAAGGGAAACAACAAGGAGAATAAGATTGGGATGGAGAGCATTTGACAAGCACTCGCAGATTATGACGAGCAGTTTACCGGTATCGCTCAAGAGGAAAGTATACAACAGTTGCATCTTACCTGTACTCACCTATGGAGCTGAAACGTGGGGACTGACGCAGAGGGCTATGGAACACAAAATGGTAGAGATGACATTAAGAGAGAGGATGCGTGCAGAGTGGGTCATGGAAATAACTCATGTTATTGATATTCTAGTGGAAATCAAGAAGACGTGGGCATGGGGGGCAGGACATTTAGTGCTAAGAGATGATAACCGATGGTCGCTTAGGGTAACCAACTGTATTCCAAGGGAAGGAAAGCGTAGCAGGCAGGGGGCAGAAAGTTGAGTGGACGGATTAGGTTAAGAAGTTCGCAGGGGTCAAGTGGATGCAGCTAGCACAGGACCGGGTTAATTGTAGGAATATGTGAGAGGCGTTCCCCTTGCAGTTGGTATAGTGAGGTTGATGATGATGATAATACATTTTTGAAGAAATGATAGTATAGGGCAGTCAGTATACTCGTCATGCTCGATGGTGGAATATAGAATAATCATGGTCCGCGCACAATGGTTGTAAGCAGATGGATATGTAAGAAGTTGTGGTCACTACTAGGGTGTTGCATGATTAGGGCGCTGCAATTGTGGACGTGGAGCTTACAGTGCCGATCATAATAATAGGGAGCACACCTCGGCAATAAAATATTTTGTCACAATAAGTCTAGCGAATATCAGGAACTACGTTTTATATGCCGCTGGTGCGCACACATACGTAAGGGTGCAAGTAACCTTCGTATAATCTCTCTACGAAAGGCGTGAGAATATTGCAACCACTAGAAGCGTGCTCCGTATTATAATGACCATACCTGTAAATTTGATCTCTCGTTGCCTAGCGCTATTTGCTTGTGACATGTGGAAGGTTGCGTTTGCCCAAATCATCGATTTCTCCGCAGGGCTTCGTATTGCCGGTGTCGGTCTGCGTTCCTTGGTGGGAAAGATCGGGATTGGGAGCAGCTAAGGTCACGTGTGAAAAAAATAAAATATCTGAAGTAACAACTCTAAAGTGTCTAATGAGGGCAGGAACGGACCATACAGATGGGATCGCAGTTATGACTCACGGGTGGATGGTCGACACAACAACGTGGACACTTGGGACTTTTGGTGTAGAGCATGCACGCACGAGAGGAGTGTATTTTATTGGCACACGCGACTGTGTGCCCATAATCCAGGCCCTTAATGGACCTGTAGCAGTACCACTTCCATACTTGTAGCTCAAAAGGAGGAAAGGCAGGGATCCCATGCAGCAAGACTATAGCCGCCCTTTGCTCGACCCATTACAATATGCCATCCAAAACTGATCGGGCCAACCTCGGCCGCTTAGCTTGGCCTCACGTTAGGCAATGTCGTTGGCCTTAGAAGGGCCGATCATCGATCAACAGTGGAAATCGGGCTAACACGTACCCCTGACGCATCGCCGGCTTGACCATGTCCCTGCCTAAGTGGGACAACAAGGGCCACGAGTACCAATGCATGGCCCAACCGCTGCATTGCCCAACCAAGACGGCGATGCGTCAGCGGTATTCACTGGCTCGTTCCTTAGGCATT
This sequence comes from Amblyomma maculatum, assembly GCF_055883805.1. NCBI lineage: Eukaryota > Metazoa > Arthropoda > Arachnida > Ixodida > Ixodidae > Amblyomma > Amblyomma maculatum. Next base: position 143,452,468 of record NC_139353.1, read on the forward strand.
GATTACCGGCGATCTACCCGTACGTTGCCCATGGATTACCCACCACTTCCCGAAGCTCAATCGTGGACGGAAATCGCAGAGCGTGAGAATTTTTAGATGAGCAGGTTTTGAAATTAAAGGGCTTTGAATTGTCGCATTTGTACTATTGCCATTGTGTGATGGTTAAGTTCAGACTGGTGAAAAGCAAAATATGCTTGAAAAGTGTGCATTAAAGGCTTTACTACGATATAGGCCGGTTCAAAATTCAATTTTATTTGCCATTTGCGGTAAATAATTGAAAGATGCCGATAATTTTTGTAATCAGTTTTCTTCGCTTGCGCCACCCAGCCTCATACTCCCCTTTTACGAGTCATCGCTTAACCATTGTGGTCAAGGCCTCCATGGACACATTAATAATCAGGGGTACGCCGTCCCTCCTGACACATAACAGAAAATACACGAAAGAAAAGAGCGGCTTTTATTCGGTATGCAGAGGAACCATACTTTTCACATTCGTAAAAAGAAGCCCACAAAAGGTTGACTTTCAGGCAATGTTTACATGGGTCGTAATTGTGATCAGTGCTGTAGTGCGGTGCCGGATAATAGATGAAGTCTACTGAAATATAGAATAAATATTTTACACGGATACCGGGTGTCGCTGCTAACTTAATCCGAGGGTTAAAATTAGAATTCAGAGGCCGGCAAAGATAGTACACCGCTGTTTTCTGGTGTCCGGATTTTAGTCAAAAGCAAATTAAAAACCACCCGTGAAAGGATAGAAGCATATTATATTCAGAGGGCTGGGTCATTTTTTGTTAGCGATACTTCAGTTGTTTTGTACAAGGCAGAAAAGATTTTCCTTTCTAAGTTTTTGAGATAAAAGGTGTGATGCGTTTAATTTTGTTCATCTTTTTCCTGGCACGGTATGCGCCTGCGCTAGTCTGGATGTATATCTCTTGTGTGCGTAAAAAATAAACATTTGTCAGTCAGCGCTGTTTTCAGTTCCTAGTCTTCCTTCTTCTTTCCTTTGGCCGCGTGCCTATGCGCTGAGAACTATGTCCTTAAGTAAAGGAAAACCAGTTGCATTTTGTTGGTAGTGACCTTGAGCCCCACAGAACTTTTGTTTGAAACGGTTTGATTTGCATACAAAAAACTAAATATTTACTTTTGACAGTAAATTACATTAGGTTTAGAGCACCTCCATCAACCTCACACTACTGGCAAGGAGAACCTTGCCTTGTGTTTCTTTCATCACATAGAAAGAAAACGCCTAAATTGAAAAAAAAGAATGATTATGCATTTGCGCGCCACGATCGGGCTGCTGTAAACTATGGTTTGGGCGAAAGAAATAAGGTGTGACTGTGATTCGACGGCCCTGTGCAGTGGTGCAGAATAGGTCAGTAGAACTACCTGCTGAGCGAGTTGGTTCCTTATTTTAATGAGAAAAACAATGCGACAGAAAAGACGGCGGACAGCTGACGGATGGGACAAGCGCTACTCTCTAATTCTTTCTTGAATAAAAACCAAAATTTCTGCAGTTTTTTTTTTATGACGAGGCAGTGCTCACATGCGTGGCGATGATCAGGCAGCCGCCATAACTTGCATAACTTGCATAACTCGATCTGAGCATTATACTTAGTCGAGCAGAGCTACAGGGAAGAGGCGATGGCGCAGTCCAATCCATTCTTTCTGGTGTGAAAAACCTGTGCCAATTCACGGGAACTTGTTTTTTACCCCTTCCATTCATTTGTGTCACTTTAAAAATTCTGGGCATCTTTGAGATCATTTGCAACACCTACAAAGAACTGCGTTCTTTCCGTTTCCGTTTATTAAACACCTTTCATGCTAAGGAAGGCACTGGTTTAGACACTGTACGTATTGGCCTCTAAAGACTTTCCCACAAGAGAGATAAAAGAAAATGCGCTTAAACCAACCTAGAAATCTCGAATTAAAATCTTTACTTAAGATCAGAAGAACCTATTTGTTTATAGCTGCTTTAATTCGCACGGTTGCATCAGCTTTTTGTATCGTCTTTTACTAAGCTAATTGTACTGCATTATTTCTTTCGGGGGTACTACTTTTCGTGTAGAACTAGCAAATATAGCATTCTAAAAGAGAAACTGTAAAGTCTTCGAACAGCAGTCTGTTGTTGTTCGCAGGCAGCTTTTGCTTGAAGTTTAGGCACCTGCTACAATGCCAGAAAACAGATAAACCTTCCATCATACAATCGTGTGAGATCAGGCGATCAATTTGCCTTGCAATGCCTAGAAGATAATCAACGTGTCTAAAGAGTTTAAGCACATCTTATCTAAACGTTGGTCCCTGGAAAAGACATCTCGCACATAACCGTAGCAAGACCGGAATAATTACATATGCCGCTCTTTGTATATAAATATCCTGCCTTGAAAATAAAGAAATTAGCACTCAAGTAAAATTTTAGAAGCGACAAGAAGCTTTCAACAATTTCGCCTCCTGTGTTTTAGAATAGTACTGTGCTATTGTGTTCACTGCACAGATGAACAAAGGCGAACAGACCGTTGTGGGGGATAGCTGTTCAACATCAATAGAGAACATACTGTCAATTACAACAGCTATTTCGTACGAGGCTTACTGCGTCTGATAATTCTGGCTTCAAAATGATCTTCGAGACGCAGCGAATTCAGCTTGGTTAAAACATGCCATATTCCGATCACATTCAAATTCTGTGTGATACTATAACCGTACCTGACTTCGGTTGGACCTCTTTAAAAAAGACAATCATCCGGATACCTTATTCCACTGGAAAGTGCGTATTCTCACTTCAGTGCGTTTGCTGTTTACAAGGCCTAGAGAACGCGCACCGCAGCCAACATATTAGTTTACCACTGCAACGGGGTCATCGAGTCATTCATTCATGCATAAATCTTCATTCATAAGGATGACCTAAGACCTAGAGGAGAAGGGGGTGTGTAAGGTTGGCGCCATTCATTTGCCTCTTTCCATTTTAACCGGCGCCATACTAACTGCCGAAATAGCCGCTCTACGCGCGGTGCGGCGCGGCGGGGGCGTCGGGGTCTTTTGTTCGGACGGCGCTCGTGCTGCTAAAAGCTCGTTTCCGTGTTGGTTTTTTTTTAACCAAAGTGAACGAGAACCTCGAAGTCTACCTTATCAGTTGATGGTCACGTTTCCTCCCCGTCGCAGAGTGCGGGAAGACAGCATCCTCCGCGGCCGAGTGCGGATCGCCCACGCGTCCGATGCGGGGAGACAGGAAAACGACGTTCGCGCTTCGCGGCTTTTTTTAAAGAGTTAAGCTTATGAGGGGCGCGCTTGCGGTTAGCGAAGGCATCATACACTCTTCGATAGGGCCGGTGCGCCGCGGCGTAGCGCGGTGCGGACAATGCCCGAGGTTGGCGCGCCCATTTGCTGGCCACATCTGGAGACGTGTAGCGGCACGTACCTGTTGCGGGTGGGCGTTCGTCGCCGCGTTTCCAGGCTGTGTACGGCACCGAGGCCGGGGCTTTTAGAGAAAGAGTAAAAACACGTGTGAACCTGCCTAGTTTGACCGGACTCCTCCTGCTCGCGACTTGAGAACAATTAAACTTTGTGTTTTTTTTTCTTTTCGCGTGTTGAGAGAGCACAGAACGCGCGATGCTCTGCGCTATAGCAGATAGAGAGATTTTGGTCTCGACCAGAGCCGGGCACGAGGATCGTGCTCCCGAGTAGCCTTGGAGTGGGTTCACGGGGCGGCCGATGAGACGTCATGCTGAGTTGTATATAGTCACTGTAAACAGTCCTCTGTGTGCATAAAACCTATTTACCAGTGCTCAACAAGAGTCCTCTGTCTTCGCTCAAGTAGGATAGCATGCTAATGTAGAGAAGTGTCAGTTAGCTCAGGCTTCAATCCGGTATTTGGTACATATTGTAGGCTCGGGCAAGCACGGCTGAGACCCTCAGAAGTTGGAAGCGATTGATAGGCTCCAGGTCCCTAAGACAAAGAAAGAGCTGAGGAGCGCGCTAGGTCTCTGCGGCTACTACCGCAGCTACATTCCGAAGCTCGCGGAGATAGCTCGCCCGCTAACGCAGTTAACGGGAAAAAGTGTACCGACCCGATTGCCGTGGTCAACAGAAGCCGATAAATTAAATGGTCACCAAGAGTGATGCCACAAAGATGGCTAACATAAGACGTGACCCGTATTCCCACCCCAAAAATAAACCATAGCCACCACCACCACCACCAAAGCCTTCGAGGCGCTCAAGCGAGATCTCTGCGCGGCCGTTTCGCTGAGTAGCCCTGACCCACAGAGGCCATACGTACTCTACACGGACGCCTCAGCTGTGGCTGCAGGTGCTTGACTATCGCAGACTGCCGATGACGGTTCGGAACAGCCGATCGCCTTCGCAAGCCATCGTTTTACACCGACGCAGATGCGGTGGACCACAACCGAAAGTGAAGCATTTGGGGTCATTTGGGCATTAAAGAAGTTCGAGACGTGGGTATTCGGTGCCCAGGAAACTGTTGTGTCCGACCACAACCCGCTGTCGTACCTTACGATGAGCGTACCGCGGGGTGCGAAACTTACCCGCTGGGCTTTGGCGCTGCAGCGCTATAATGTGACAATATAGCATCGCAAGGGTAAACTTCACTCAAACGCATACGTACTCTCGCGTCTCCCAAATGATTGTTGGGAGTAATGACTAACTAGGGCATAAACAGGGCGACATCGAAGTGCGTGTCATCGCCACTGTGCCGTGTGAACCAAGACCAGTGCACGAGCCGGGACATAAACCTGCCAGCCGTGTGCCTGCGAACTATGTGCGAAATGCGGTGCAAGAACTGCAACCCTTGCATGGGTTGGACACTCTTTGCATGTCGCCTTGTTGGTGTGCATGTATGTTTGTCATTTCTTTTGTATTATCTTGTATACATTTGTGTGGGAATGTGTTACGGAAAGCGGCATTGGCGCCGCTCCTATTTATCTGTGTAATTAAATTATTGTTTTAGTTAATATTGAATCTTGGGAGGGAGGTGTAAGGTTGGCGCCATTCATTTGCCTCTTTCCATTTTAACCGGCGCCATGCTAACCACCGAAATAGCCGCTCTGCGCTCGGCGCGGCGGGGGCGTCGGGGTCTTTTGTTCGGACGGCGCTCGTTGTTCCGCTAAAAGCTCGTTTCCGTGTTTTTTTTTTAACCAAAGCCAAAGCGAGGTCCCCCTTGATCGTCGCGTTTCCGCCCGGTCGCAGAGTGCGGGAAGACAGCATGCTCCGTGGCCGACTGCGGATCGCTGGAAAACGACGTTCGCGCTTCGCGGCTTTCTTTAAAGAGTTGGGCTTATGAGGGGCGCGCTTACGGTTAGCGAAGGAATCCACTCTTCGATAGGGCCGGTGCCCCGCGGCGTGGCGCGGTGCGGACGATACTCGGGGTTGGCGCACCCATTTGCTGGCCACATCTGGAGACGTGTAGCGGCACTTTGCTTGCCTCGAGGGGGTGTCGCGGTATCTGTTGCGCGTGGGCGTTCGTCGCCGAGTTTCCAGGCTGTGTACGGCGCCGAGGGCGGGGCTTTTAGGGAGAGAGTAAAAACACATGTGAACCTGCCTGGTTTGACGAGACGCCTCCTTCTCGCGCCTTGAGAACAATTGTGTGTGTTTTTGTGTGTTTTTTTCGCGTGGTGAGAGAGCAAGGGACGCGCGATACTCTGCACCATCGCAGATAGAGAGATTTTGGTCTCGACCGGAGCCGGGCACTCGGATCGTGCTCGTAGCCGTAGAGTGGTTTCACGGGGCGGCCGATGAGACGTCATGCTGACTTGTATATATTCACTGCAAATAATCTTCTGTGTATATAAGCCCTATTTACCAGTGCTAAACAAGAGTCCCCTGTTTTCGCTCAAGTATCTTCCTATTGGCACAGTAATTCGTTACAAGAAAGAAGAAGAGAAAAAGAACCACTCCTTACTGGGTGGTTTAGGTGAAGTTGAGGGCGCCAGACTCCGACGTGAAGACTAGCAGGGTACTAAGCTTGCGCTTGGCGTCTGTACTGGGGGCTGTCCACTCTTTCAATGTCTGAAAGTGAGGAGCTAATTTGTATAGTGGGGGGGGGGGGGTGTTCGCCATGCCAGGACAGGTCCAGATCAAGTGCTGCAGGTCAACGAACTCAGCGGGGCTGTTGGACAGCCGATCCAGGTTCAGAATCGACTCAGAAAGTGCGGTGTGTACGCTAGCACTGGCTCGCGGCTTATAAGCAAGAACTTGGGCAGGACGAGAAAGGCCGGAAGGAATCGGAGGAGTAATGTCGGGGACACGGTCCCGCAACAAACCCCTCCGCTCATGCTTAAGCCGTGTGATGACCAAGTCCGTTATGACACTGAGGTTAGAGAACAGTAAGAGTGGTCCAAGTTGGACGGGCCCACAACGAGGCTATGCCGGCGGTCGTCCTCTAACTGCGCGTCAGCGTCCTCGTGGGAAGTCCTGTTCCCAGTCCCGTTCAGTGAATTTGTACGGAGATTTGTGAGGTCTCTTGCAGGCTGCGGCAGTGCTGTTTGATGCGGTATTGCAATGAGGTCTTGTAAGAACGGCCTTTCAGTTTTATAGCCTTTTGACTGCCGGTGTAGATGTGTATAGTACGATCTATTCCTTAGGTTCAGAGTTGAAGGGCCTCGTCGATAGCCGAGTTCAGTTGCGGACCGCTGCATGCTACTGTCGTGTTAGCCCAGGCAGGGGGAGCGCGCCGCACCCGCGCCGGAATGCTGCCCGAGAAAGCAGTCCAGAGACCGCGCTCCCAATCGACGAAAATGACCCCCGTTTATTATCGCACTCCGCTTTTATACACTTGCGCCACAGATCCACTATCGCAGTCGCAGCTGCCAGCCAAGCCAAGCCAAGCCAAACCAAAACAGATGATAACAGCACATCCCCCT